>NC_048596.1:201550586-201850586 GCF_003668045.3 Cricetulus griseus | reverse complement strand
AGCCTGCTGTGATGGCAGAACCTGATTTTGTTGTCAGGTTTTTAAGTAGAATGACCTGAAAATACTGAGACCCTATGGTTATGCTGCTCACATAGTTATCTAATGTTAATAACCATAAAAATGACAATATTTGGAGCTGGGTACATGGCTCAGTTGCTAGAATGCTTACCTAGCATGCATGAAGCTCTGGGTTTGATGCTCCCAGCACCACACAAACTGAGCACAGTAAAACACAACTATAAATCTCAGCATTCAGGGGATAAAGGAAGGAATATCAGAAATCTGATGTTACCATTTACTACATAAGAGTTGAGGCCAGCCTACACTACATGAAACCCTGCCTCAAATGATAAAGACAGTAATTACTATTTGTAGTAAACTGTATTCCAAACACTTTTTCCTCAAGAGGAGACTTTGACCAGCACCATACTGGAGAGTTGAGTTAAAAAAAAAAAAAAAAAAAAAAAAAAAAAAAAAAAGGCTTTCGGGCTCAGCTCTAGCTTACAGTCTATCATGGTGGAAGTCACAGCAGTGGGGCCCCGAGAGAGCTGATCTCTTTGCATGAACAGTCAGGAAGCAGAGAGCAGTGAATGCTTGTGACTGAGCAACCCCCTTTCTCCATTTATACTGTCCAGGATCCCAGCCAGGGAATGGTACCACCCACAGTGGGCTGTACTTCCCACATCAGTTAAGGCAATCAAGACAAACCCTCACAAGCATGCTCAGAGGCCCATCTCCCACGTGATTTCTAGATTCTTTCCAAGTTGACAATTAAGCTAACGATCACAGACCTTTAGAGCTAACACATCCCCACACCAAAGACTTGGGGGACAGTGCAGCAGAAATCAAACTTCAGACTGAGTTAAATCTGACACACAGAGAGCCACTGACACACAAGAAGTGCCACCACTGAGAGCAGGTTGGCACCACACATGCTACAACTTTTCACTAGATAGACACAAGATTGAAATAAATGCCTGAACAATTCATACAAACAAAAAGCTGCCCAGTAATCCATGGCACAGAGCCAAGGCAAAGCAGTGTAGCATCATGTTTATGTAGAGGAGATGACCATCATTTTTATAATAGCTCTAAAGGAAATGGTGACATAGTTCTCTAGGGATGGCTTGTTATCCTCTCTGCCCACAAAGGCAGAGTTCACAGAATAGCAGAGACCCACAGAGAGTGGGAAGCATCCCAGGACAGAGCATTTCCACCCCACCTTAAGTGTTGTCTTGACCTGGGTCCCACTTTCATTCTGTCCCTTACCATATTTTCCCCCTGCCTGCAAAACTAAGATAATCAAGCCTGGGTATGGTACTGCACCTGTAATCCCAGCTATTTGATAGGCTGAGACAAAAGGGTCAGGAGTTCAAGACCAGCCTGGGCTACACAGTGATATGCCATCACAAACAAAGACAGGATATTTTCTAGTTTCTGTCTGTTGCTGTGATAAACACTCTAACCAAAATCAACTTAGGGAGGAAAGGATTTATTTGGCTTACACTTTCAGGTCACAGTCCCTTGTGGGGAGATGTCAGAACAGTCCCTCAAGCAAGAACCCAAGGCAGAAACCATGGGAGAATGCTGTTTGCTAGTTGGCTCACAAAGGCTCATACTCAGCTAGCTTTATTATACAGCCCAGGACCACCTGCCTAGGGAATGATGCCACCCACAGTGGGATGGATCTTCCAGTATCATTTAATCAAGACAATTCCCCACAGACATACCCATAAACTAGTCTGATCTAGGCAACTCCTCAGTTGAAGCTCTCCTGTCAGATGAGTCCAGGCTGTGTCAACTTGACAATTAAAAATTAAAACTAACTAAGACAATAATCAATGTTGGGGCTTCCTTAAGCCCAAGAAGAGTTACAATTTTATTTCCTCAGTGTCATTCCGTGTCATACAACAGAGACCAGAAAACTAACAAGAAAAACAAGACCCTGAAATCCACCCTATAGAGAAGAAAAAAACATTCACTAAGATGTTTAGAATATTCAAACTTCAAATACTTCACTGTAATTTGCATGCTTTACGATATAGCTCACTTTACCTCATTTACAATTTTATTTTTGCATCTTGAAAGAAATCAGATTATGTACAATGAGCTTCTTATTGCCACATATAAAGTAAGATGTCAAATTATCCTGTCTTGCCTTCTGCTTGTTCCTGATGCTAACTGCCAGCTGAGGTTATTCAGAAGTCTCAGTTTCCAGGGCTGTCTTCCATGGGCCATAAGAAGAAAGGGACTCAATCCTTCCAAGCACTGAGCTGTGAGCACCATCACATTAACGCCTCCTACACCAGGGAACAGGTTTATTGCCCCTGTTTCATCCTGGAGCAAACAGGTGCCCAAGAGCAGACAGCAGGGCAAACAGAAGCTGCCACACTGACACACTGTCTCCTCACCCATCCCAGGACTACACTAGCCAAACAATCCCCAACCAAAGAGACAGAGGGAGATGCTAAATATCTCACAATTCATTTTCACAATACCTCGACTGAAAACCGTACAGAAAATGAAAACAAATGTATAAATGCATTATCAACTAATGTTTCACAGATCATGAAGGTGTTTTTAAGTATCTCAGGTTTTGAATAAGTTAATTGTTTCTGTCACTTTGTGCAAAAGTAGAAGAGTTAGAACAGTGGAAGCTATCAATCAGTAAATTCAATCCCAGGTTGTCATCCAATCACTCTTTATTATAATATGCATAATACCCAGCTAATGGATGGAGTTTTCCAGTGCCCTGCATACAAACCCTCTTTACGCTGCCATGATTAGACATTGATCAAGGGTTACTTTGTGTATTAGTTAGTTGCTGTGACAGAAAGAACTTAGGGAGGAGAGGGTTGCTTGGGCTCATAGTTCAGAGGGGAGAATCCATCATGGCAGGGAAGGCATGGAAGTGGGGATGACTCTCTCTGCAACAGGGAAGCACGAGGCTACTGGTCACAATACTTTATCAGACAGGAAGATGCCAAGAACAGAAATGAGGACCAGGCTACAACCCTCACAACCTGTCCCTCCAGTGAGGCTCCACCCAGTAAAAATTCACAACCTCCCCAAAATAGTGTCACCAGCTGAGACCCAATGTTATACACACAAACCTCTGAGGACATCAGATGTTGCTTCCTGGGAAAGAGTAGGACAAAAGTCTTTGGGAAATTGGGAACCAGAGGCAGCTTGAGACAGATATGTGTGAGTGGGTTTGGGAGATATAGGTCTATATCTAAGTCACACTACTTTATATAATCCAGCGAAGGACTTGGAAGTATAGTCTAGTATGGATGCATCCTGGGATGGCCCCACTGTTCAGTCACCATACGATACATTAGCACAAGCCCAGTGGCACAGCCTGCCACACCCTTACCTCCACAGTATATTTTGCCACACCCCTCGGCTCCTCTATGTGTGTAGCCTGCAACAGCCCTTGGCTTTACTGTTTAGTTTGCTACACCCTCAGCTCCATGGTGCACACTCCATGGTGTAATCTGCTGTGTTCCTCAGCCCATGTTGACGCCTGCATAGCCCTTCTGGCTCCACAGTGGGGCCTTGAATTCTCCTCTGCTCCATGCTGCAGCCTGCCACATCCCTCAGCTCCAAGGTGCACACCTGAACAGCACACCACTATGCTAAACACTGTAGGCAACTTGATAAAAAAAAAATATGCAACCAACTGTAATACAACACAAGCATTTGCACAGCTAAATATATCTAAACATAGAAATAGTACTATATCCCAGCACTTGGGAGGCAGAGGCAGGCCTCTGCCTCGAACTCTGTGAGTTCGAGTCCAGCCTGGTCTACAAGAGCTAGTTCCAGGACAGCCTCCAAAGCCACAGGGAAACCCTGTCTCAAAAAAAAAGAAATAGTACTATAAAACCTCAACATTCAGGTGTTTTGGGGGGGGTGGAGAAACTGATCAGCAATTAAGAACATTTACTGCTCTTGCAGAGGACCCAAGTTCAGTTCCCAGCAAACCTCTGGCCTCCATAAACTTACACACACACACACACACACACACACACACACACACACACACACACACGGGGTGGGGGGTGGATTAAGATGCTAAGGTTTTTTTCTTCTTCCTTTTCACAGCCTCTCCTTGCTCATTTGGGGAGCAAAGGGACAGACATGGTTACAGTAGGCATAGGGCAGGGGCTGACAGAGTATATTGTGGGGATAAGTCAATATAGAACAACATGGAAGATCCTGGTGGGCAATCTTTTCCTCGCTCTCAGCCATGTCCTAGAGTTCTACTCTACACCCCCAGTCTCCCAAGGACTCATTTTCACCCCTCTGCCCCCACAGTCATAGGGCAAGCATTAATGTAATGAAGCTGAAGTGTCTTTTGGAAAAAGACCCTAAACAAACATCGGAAGTATTATTCTTTTTCCCCCAGGCCTTCCCAGCTGCTGGCAAAGATGAAAGAAATATGAACTTGGTTTTCCTGGCAAGGGAAAGATGGAATCAGAGTCCTTAGGGGGCTTCCCAGGAGGCATCACGGAGTAAACTTGCTGTGATTTTGATTAGATAAAACATGGAACTATTCTATTCTGTGCCAACCACATCTTTCTCTTGAGCACACAGTGAAAGTCAAAAAAGAAACAGAAATAGAAACCAGGGGACATATGGCTGTCCTGTAGCTTCCCCATGAGTGCACAGGCACACACACAATCATTGCACACCCCTCCCTGAGAAAAAGAACAAGTATGCTGTTGTCTATACACAAAAAGAAACAAAGTTCATACAGGACATGTGAACAAATCTTGACAATTCTTCCAATGTTTTTAGGAACCCTGGAGATAGTAGGTAAGAAATAAAGTTCTATTCCTGGGTCTTTTGGCAAATCTCATTACCATAAGTACTCTTCAATGTCAGCTGAGGTCCCATTGACACAGAATCTCATCAATCTATGAGTATCCACAGATCCCTTATTAGTTATTTTTCTTGCTACTCTGCTCTTCGAACAGAAGCAACTTAAGGAAGGAAGAGTTTATTCGAGGGATTTCAGTTCATCATGGTAGTGGTGGTGGTAGCTCACGGTGGCAGGAGCATATGGTAAACAGTCACAAGGAGAGGGTCTTTGAAGGGTACACCCACCTTGGGATTTTGTCTGCATTCTCTACCTTCTGGTCAGCCATGGTGCAAGATTCTCTACCATATGCTCCTGCCACCACCACCACCGTGATGAACTCTAGGGCAACATAAAAAATAGATGCTCGGTCATGAGTAGTAGCCCATAGTACTTTCCTCTCCCTGACTCTAGCTGTTGATAGTGTGGGTGCCAAAACATCTTAATCCTTCATGAAGTGTTTACTGAATGTCCAGTGACCAGAACACATCACAAAGACACTCTTAACATGCAAGCTCTCACCATACAAGCCAGATGCACAAGCCTGCGTCTTGGACAGATGAGAGTGGTGTGTGACCAATGAACCTGTCCCTTCTATACACTCCAAGGTCTCAGAAAGTTGCCCCCTCAAGACTCCCAGCCACTGCCCTGGGGCCTGCCCCTCCGTGGAAGAAATCCTATAGCCACAACTCTTCCAACCTCACCCTGAGTCTTCTAGAAGCTGGAGAAAAAAACACAGTGCAAGGTCCACCCCAGAAACTCTGAGTGAATAGCCACAGGCACACAAGGAGAACACCAGGAAGGGCACTGAAGGAGGATGCCCTTTCTTTCTGACTTCTCTGGCAAGAGCATCATAATTTCATTCCCAGCGTGTGGCAGGGATATTGAGAGGAGGGGAAAGAAGTGAGGTCTTGGCTCCAGACATCCATGGGACTGAGGATCTTTAAGTTATTCTAAGCCCTCTCTCTTCCCCCACACATTGCAGAGTTCTTAAGGCACCTTCCACCCCCGAAAGTTCCCCTTCTCCCTCCACCTGTGCCCGATCAACACCCCTCTTTCTGGTCAACTCTCACTGGCCTCTGGCCAGCTCCACTCTCTCCTGACCCCGTGTTATAACTTGTCCTTCTTCTCTTGGATATTTTTGACCATGAGGGGTGTTTTGGGCACTGCCTGACATCTCTTGAGTGCAACTCATTTCTACATCTCGTCCTGGAGAGCATGAAGTCAGAAAACCCCATGAAGATGCCATCACCAGCATCCCAGGGACAGAATCAGCACCTTCTTTTCTCCCCTGCTGCCCCCATGTGGGCCCATTTGGTATAGTTGATGGGGCCATAAGTCATGGGCAGGCAGGTGATGAATTAGTATGCTTCCTACAGAGCAGATCCTCCACCTGTTCTGGCCAGTCAATAAAGTTCAACCTACCACCAAGTGGTTGATGCTCCAAAGTGCTTTTGAAATCCACAGACCAACAGGGTGGCAGGCTAGGCAGCTGTCCCAAAGCAAAGACTCTCAGAGGAGTCAACCACACACTCCTGGGGTGGAGAAGGCAGATGTCAAGGAGAAAGACAAAACTGTCTACAAACAGATTCAAACTCACCTTTATCATAATCGCCATCCTCAACCGCTTTTTCTTGAAGTTTCTGAAGCTTTAAACTTAAGGAAGTGACCTGTGTTGAAGGGGAAACATGAGAAACAAATTACATGCAAGAAATTACATATAAGAGACAGATTACAAATAAATTCCAGTAAGTTCGTTTTGTGAAATCTAGAGCACCTAAAAACTATTTCAAGGATGGGCTGTCAAGATGGCTCCAGGGTGAAGGCCCTTACTGCCAAGCCTGAGAACCTGAGTTGGGTCCCTAAGGCACACACAGTGGTAAAGGAGACCTGACTTCCACAAGTGTTCTCTGACCTCTACAAAAGTACCATGACACACACATGCACATAAATAGAAATTGTAGTAAAAACTATAAGTCCTGAAAAGCATTACCATTTTTAAAAGGGAAACTATTTTTAAAGTAAACTTTTATTTAAACTATTTTTAAAAAATACACACACACACAAATATACAGTTTTCCAATGTCAAATGCGTGTTTCTTTAAAAAAAAAAAAAAAAAGTTCCTTGAACAAAAAAGCCTAATTTAGCATGAAATCCCCAGAAAGATTTAGAATGCCACAAATACCACAATGCTATGTCATTATCAGCATGAAGAGCTTTGTGGAGAGAAGGAACACAGACGCAGGCCAAATGACCTCTGCTCTGACCCTCAGAGCATAGCCATCAGGTAAACATGGGGACTAAAAGAGTAGCCAAGAGGAGGCGGGCATGGACCACAGCTGTCTCCAAGCTAGCCAGCCCAGGATGGGGGGCAGCCCTGCTTGAAGGGTCCACGCGGAAGGTTCTGTCTTGGGCTGGACTTGTAGCTCAGGTAGTATGCACCTAGCATGCACAAGGACCTAATTCTATCCCCAGCACAGGAAGCATAGAACGGGGAGAAGAAAGGAAGGAAAAGAAAGTGGAGAGCCACCAGCAGCCATGCCTGCCTTCCTTTGCAGAACAACTTCTAAACACTGAAGCTGGGTGCTGGGGAGATGGATGGATCAGTAAAGTTCTTGCCTTGAAAGTATAAGGACCTGAGTTCAATGCTCAGAACTCACACACACACACACACACACACACAGTGACCCATGCTTGTGATCCCAGCTCTCTCTGGGGAAGAAGGCAGGAGAATCTCTGAGGTTCACTGGCCTAAATAGTGCACTCCACAACAGTGACAGGAAGTTAAGTTGATACTCAAAGTTGTTTTCCAGCCTATACACACACACACACACACACACACACACACACACACACACACACTCACTCACTCACACCAAAATAAAACCATCTCTTTGTAGGACGATCCGCACAGCCCAGGAGGAAGTGAAGCAAAGCAGGGGAGGGTGGGGCCCACTTTCATTCTTTCCAAACTTCAGCTGATCAGCCCCCTTACCCTCCCAGTGTCTTATTTTATCACATTTATTTACTGCATGGCCAAGGGAGATGGCAATTTACAGGAGTCAGCTCTCCCCTTCCACCATGTGGGTCCTGGGAATCAAACTCAGGTTACAGGCTTTGCAGCAAGTGCCTTTTCCCACCGAGCCATCTTCCCAGTCCCCAGTGTCCTATTTCAAAAGCAGAGTTATGCTGAACAACCAGCACTGCAGGTCAAAGGTTGTGGAGAAGTGTGGGCCCCATCAGTGAGTACATGCTAGCACCTAAGCCACACAGACGGAAAGCAGAGAGCATAGCACCCATGTTCAGATGCAGAGGAGACAGAAGTGCTGCCACATCTTTTCAGTCAGCCACCCCAGGAGGCACTGCAGCTTCCAGGAACAGCGCTCAGTCGGCTGCCCACTCCCTGCCTCCACCCAGCACTGAGTTGGAGTAACAGTCTCCTGAAGGACACACACCTCCAGCTGCCTGCGGTTGCTCAATAGATAGTCCTGTAGCACCGGCTCCCATTTGCTGATCAAAGCATCCCATCCACAGGTATCCGCCCCGCTGCTGCCCTGGTCGCCCCACCCACTGGCTGAAGACAGATCCTGGGAAGAGAAGCCAGTGTCCGAGGAGGAGGCCATGTCACATTCCAGCTTGCTATTGCTCCCTGTCACCTGATCCAAGTCCACCAAACCTGGAGTGGCTTGAAGACTGAAGGTCCAGAGATGTCGAGGGTCCTCATGGGGCCTGTCTGAACTGGATGCTCCAGCTGCCATCTCTTGGGGGCTCTGATGAAGGGATTCGACCTCTCGGGATGGTAGGCAACCTTCTGCTTCCCCACGTTCTCCAGCAGCACCAAGGGAGAGTCGGATGAAGCTAAAGCTGGAAGTAAAGGTGTCTTGGGAGCCAGGAAGAACTGGGATGTCAGCAAGGCCATTCAACTCTAGTGATGGCAGAGGCTTCACAGTCTTCAGGCCCCTTGAGCCCTCACTCAAGGCTACATCAAGGCTAGGGGCCAGGGACTTGGAGCTGTCAGGAGATAAAAAGTCTTGTCTACATCCACTGTCCCCAGGCCTACATGGCCTGGTCAGCCTCTCAAGTAGTTTGTTGCCATTTCTGGAATGAACCCCAAAGCGCACTGGTGTTTCTCTCATAGAGCTCTGATCTGGGTGCAAGTGGCCCACAGAGGCCACAGCAGGGGCAAGCAAGCTCTTGAGCAAAGGGCTGCCCACCACCTGACAGCGGCCGCTGGGGCTGAGGCCACACTGCCCAGTCTTAGTCTGTGAGTAGTAGGACTCCTGGCCTGCCAGTCGTGCCGAGGTCTGGCATGGCATGCCCGCTGCTGGAGAGAGGAACCCGATCCCCGGACCGGCTGTGCTTCTCATGTAGCCTGGTCTCCGTGTCAGCCTCTGCCTCTGAGGGGCTGCTCCAGGCGGTGAGCCGTGCCCACTGTCTGAGAACAAGAGAAAACAATACATGTTACTGACTTAGTAGGAACTGCATGTGGCAGATATGCTAAACATACAAGTCATCTGTGAGTACACCTGTCAAAGGCACAGCATGAAAACTCTTACGACCCCTAGCCAGGCATGGTGGAACATACCCATAAAACCAGTACTTGGGACATGAGGGTAGAAAGACCAGGAGTTCAAGGTCATCCTCAGAAACACAGGGAGTTCAAAGCTAGCCTGAGCCACATGATACCCTGTCTTTAAAAATTAAAAGAAAGAAAGTTGGTGTCCCTCTGCTGATGCCCAGGTCAGCACAGCATCCCAGCCCTTGGTTGGCAAAGAAGCAGGCCCTGCTGTATGTCTAACAACATGTCAGTACAGATCTTGGGGCACAGCCTTAGTAGTTCCCCAGCAACTGTCATAGAGCCAATGATGTATCACTTGTCCATCCAGAAGAGGGCTTGGGAAGCGAGCAACCTGATACCAAAATATCAGCGTGTGACTCATTCCAGTCACTACTGAAAGACACTTGGATTTTCATTATCCAACTATCCATGACATTACTTTCCCAATGCATTCCTGAGGCCTTATGGCTGACTGTGGTACAAAGGCCGTCCATCCTTCCATCTCATACACTAAACCTGTATGAGTCCTCACCTAGCTATCCTGGAGAAATAGGAACAGTGACAACTGCTGCCACCTCACTGTCTGGTCCAAACCTGACTATACCACCTGATGACTGTGTGACCTTCTACAAGCTATTCAACTTCTCTGTGCCTCAGTTTCCTCCTCAGTAAAGGGGGTATAGAAGGACTCCTTGTAAAAGTTCTTGTAAGCATCAGTATAAACAGTTTAGAACAGGGCCTGAAACATATAAATATGATAAAAATGTTAGTTACAGGACTGGGGAGATGGCTTAGCAGGTAAAGTATTCACTGTGCAAGCATGAGAACCTGAATCTCCAGAACCTTCAATCTCCAGAACCCAGGTTAAAAAAAAAATGCCAGGCATGATGGCACATTCTTGCAATCCCAGTGCTGAGAAGACAGAGACAGGAGGATTCCTGAAGTTCACTCACCAGACAGTGTAGCCAAATTGATGAGCTATAAGTTCAGTGATGAACTCTGCCTCAAAAAATTAAAGATAGAGTGTCTGGAGAGCTGGCTCAGTGGTTAAGGTAGCAACTAGGTGCCAAGTAACCTTGCTAGCACCAACTTCAAAGAAATGGACTAGAAGAGAAGCTTGTTCAGCCCCACATTATGCCAACAGAAATGCCAAGGGCAGGTTTTCTAAGGCCACCATCTTCAAGATGTAGATGGGCTTCTACTCCACAAGAGCACTTGTTGCTCTTGCAGAGGACCTGGATTCAGTTCCCAGAACCCACAGGGCAGCTCACAACCATCCATAACTCCAGTTCCAGGGGATCCAATGCCCACATCTGACTTCCCCAAGCACCAAGCACTACTGTGGCACATATAGTACATGCAGAAAATACATTCATACACATAAAGTGACTAAATCAAAACACAATTTTTAAAAATTAAAGGTGAGGAAAGACATCTAATGTTGCCCTTCAATCTCCACATCTCATGGGCATGGACACACACACAAATGTATTCCCATTAACAAGGACATACACCACACTCACAAATACCACACCGTATACACACACAAAGCTGAGTGTGGTGGCACACACCTGCAACCACAGCTCTGAGGAAGTAGAGAGAAAGAGGATACCTACTGTTCACTATGCAAGCAGCCTAGCCTAATTGGCAAGTTCCTGGTCCCCAGGAAAGACCCTGTCTTACACATACCTGGAATAATAATTAGAAGTTGGTGATAACTACTGCGGACCCAGGTATGACCTCCCAAAGCCTGGCTCAGTCCTGATCCTTGTCTTCTTCAAAGTTCACCCTTTCTCTGGTGAACCCAAAACTGGGATGATGACTTCAGTGACAGGCAGTCAAAAGACAGATTTCTGTTCCTTGTTAGGTCATGACAGCATGTTTGGCCATTACAGTCCTGAGGTGGCTGATGTGGGTCTAGTCATTCGGGTACCCTAGCTGTCCTTCTGTGTGTCACCTCCCAGAATGATGCTTACCACAGTAACAGAGCCCCACCAGCCTGGAGCACCCACCGGGGGTACAGAATACAAGAGAGAACAAAGGGAGCCCCAGAAGGACATCTGTCCCTCCAACCCCCTGTAAAAGTGGCAAGAGATTTGCTAAAGAACCAGGAATCCAAGTTATAGAGAACACTGAGTTCTGGCTGCAGTGGCCAGCGGAAAATGCTGACAATTTCACATCGTGACCAATAAGTCCCAGGAAGCTATATTGTCTTCTGGGTTAAAAGACTTCTAATTATTTTGTAACCCAAATACCATCACTTCAGTAACTCTCATATTGTTCAAAGGGCAGTGCTAAGTAGAGAATAACTTTCCAAATGTTGTATGGTCTTGGCCTGTGTCACCCTCCTGGGGTCCTGAGGCCATAAGCCTCAGCTGCTCCAGCCAGGGTCATGTAAGTCTGGAGAGCCACAGGCCTACTACAGACAGGTTAAGACCAGAAAAAGAAGTGTCTGCCTTGCTAGGGTCATAGATTCATGGCAGCACATCTGCCTACCATGCAAGAAGCCCTGGGTTCTAGCTCTGCTAGCAGTGCCCACCCTCAACACACACACACACACACACACACACACACACACACACACACACACACACTATTCATCAAACACAATGGAATACAAGGCAAACCCCACTTCTGCAGCTAACTGCAGGCTCATATGTTCCATTCTCTGTGAAGGTGACCACAGTGTTCATTCTAACTCTCAGGTACCAAAGGGTAGAGGACTGGACAGACACACTGACATCCCAGCCTGGAAGGAACTTTTGGAATGAGCTAGAAGGAGCAGAAGAAACCTATGCAGGGTCTAGATCAGGTTGCTAGGAAGATTTCTAGTCTCCCACAACCAAAGTGTGCAATCCAATCCCCAACACAGATACACAGACACACACAAACACAGACACAAACAAGCACACACACACACACACACACACACACACACACACACACACACACACATTTTCTTTCTTTTTTTGTCTTTTTGTTTCACACACCCCACCCCACCCCCAGAGTCTTTGAAGTCCCCTGGGACCACAAATCAGTTCTCACTCATATATCCTTCCTGTAACATGACCTCATGGGTTTGCTCTGGTCTGCAGCTGAGGAAGGGCTGCATTATGGCTCAGCTGGAGAAGGCCACACTTCCTCCTTATTGAGCATAGTTAGCTCTGGAAAGAGGCTCCGCCAGACAGGAAGGAAAGCAAGGCACCACCAGGGTGAGGCCCAAAGTGAGAGCTCTGTGTGTTGGCCAGGAAACAGATGTGATCACCCTGTTGTGGAAAAACTAGAGATGACTTCATTCTGCCCACCTGACCTAGGAATAGCTGGCCCAGGAGAAGGGCCTGGTGCAGCCTCTTTAGTCTTGCAGACTTCTGCTCCATAAGAGACAGATTCAGGGGAGCAGAGTACCTTACCTCCTCTTTCAGCACAAACCATCTGATATAGAACCCTATTTCCCCCACTCAGCCCCATGGCTCTGAGATTGAAAGGAAGGACAGATAGGTGCTTGAAACCAATCTAGATGTCAAAGGGCCTCTCTGAATGGTCCAACAAGCCCCTGAAAAGCTATTTCTTTGGGATTCTGACATATACTGAAGGCCATCTGAGACACCCAACCTTGTGGACTGAAAAACTACTGAATTCTTAGACTTTCCATTGGAAGACAGCCATTGTTGGGCTAGTCAGATCACAGCCTGTAAGCCATTCTAATTAATCCCATTTTTATATAGAGAATCATTCTATCAGTTGTTTCTCTAGAGAACACAGACTAATGTAGTAACTAAAGGAAATTTCTAGAACTGAGATAAAATTGATACTGTCACACTCTTCTCTCTTTTCTTCCAGAAATGTCCACCAAAATGTGTAAGAGTAAAATCCAGTTAATAATTAGTTGCTAACTCCTAACAGGATATTTTGGAAAAAATGAGCTTGGAATTTTGCCTGCCCTACTCCTCTCTGAAGCTTCCATTTATTTTCTCGGGATATTTTCAATATTTTTTATTATGCTAACATATACACAACAAAATTTACCATTCTTACCATGTGTAAGTGCTGAGTTCAGTGGCATTGGGTACATTCACACTGTTGTACAACCATTGATACCACCCATCTGCAGGAAAACATGGTCCCCACCAAAGATTGACACCCTCATACCCCTCTCCCAAACTCCAGTGAACACCATTCTACTTTCTGTCGGTACAGATTTAATAACTCATGAGCCAGAGACCAAGCCTGTTCTAGAGTTGGAAGTCCATCTGAAAGCCTGTTTTCCCAACATGAGACTCTTCCGGGGGAATTCCAGGCCCTTGGGGACTATTATCCCAGTCCTGTGATAGCCAAGAAAAGGGGCACACGCATCTCTTCAGAATATCTTTGCTTCTCCAGGACAATTACTAGAATGCCCCATGATGTGATCTCACAGACCCTTGGTCACCACCCTCCCCAGCCAAGAGCTTCCCAACTCTCATCTAGCTTTCAGAGTCTGGCTTTCCCCCCTTTTCAGACTTGAAGCACTAGCTGATGCAACTGGCAGTCAAGGGTTATAACTACACCACAGGTTTCAGCTCACAGTCCCTTAAAAGAGCCATCCCATGTTGAAGATTCTGCAAGACTGACTGAGTAGAGACTCACGATTGTGAAGAATGTTAGGATTGATAGCCAAAATTATCCCAAATTATCACTAGTCCCCTTAATAGCTATTCACTGCCCACTCTGTGTTTGATCTGATGTCCTTTCTTATCAGGTAAAACCTTTTTGAATGTATTAACTTATAATATCATTAGCTTCCACCAAACAAGAGCTAAGACTTGCCATCAGACAGCATCTGAGACCTACAGCAGAGACTTCCCTGCTTTACTATAACTGGCTTGCAGTCCCCACTCCCTTTTCTGATCAACACCTTGATGTATAATTTTTTGTTGTTGGATAGTGTATGACTATAAAAATTCATGTAACCTCTTCCACAGCAGAACACATCCTTCAGGGCAACTCAAATCCACGGTCATGCACATTGAGGTCAGAATAAACTCTTTTATTCATTTTGGGGTGAGTGCTGTGTTTTGCAACAATACAGGTACACTCCAATATTTACCAGGCAACCTCTCTCTGCTGAGCTATTAATTCTCATAAATGGTTGTCTTTTTCTGTGCATGTAAAGTGCTACTCAGAAAATCCAGCCTCCATCTGAACCCCCTCAAGAATGCTGCGGGCTACAGATGGGTGTCTCTAATGAATCTTTTAACTGCTGCCCTAATGTAATATGGATGAACCAGAAGGAGCCCTCTCTGTTGCTCTTATCTCAAAACAACTCAGCAACTTGGGTTTCTGGCCATATGTTTGTGCAGCAAAGAGTAGCACGTTCCTGAATCCAACATAACAAAGGAACCATTGCACAAGTCCTCTGCAAAGTTCTTAGTTCCCTTCTTAATGCCACATTTTCGGCAGGAGCTCATTTCCAGGGTTCTCTAAATGCCCCACTTTGCATGCCAACTTGGAGATGTGTTTATTAACAAAACGATTCCAAATTATCGGAGTGGCACATGGAAATTCCTCCCTGGAGACTGGAGCGCCCTTCAAGCAAGCCCCTACTTTGTACTTCATTTTCATAATACTCAGGATGTAAGCCCACATCAAAGGCTTATGCTGATCTTAATGCCTGACCCAAAAGATAACATGACAACAGCATCACATGACCCTGCCAGGAAAGGCGGTGGGGGGGGGGTGATGCCTCTTCCCCATGCTAGGTCTGGACCCTGGTGCAGGTGCTTGAGGGCCATGGATAGGTTGTAGCAGTTTGCCTGGCATGGGGAGCTGTGGCTGCCATCTGAGATGAGATGTAATACAATTAATTGTCTTCTACAACTGTGGGAACACAGTCCAAAAAAATGGAGTTATGGGAGAGGAATTCTGAGTGCTTGTAAGAAAAGTCCAAGAAAGCAAAACGAGTCTTGTGACCTCAGTTTCTTCAAAGTACAGAACTGTTCTTAGAATTTGTTTCTGTGCTCCTCCCAGGTGTAGCAGATACGAGTGGATTTACTTCAGATGTTGTTATTCGTGACTATGAAAACCCTGTTTTTGCCATGTGTGGCTTGTCCTTGTGACTGTATACTTCACTGGGGTGATGCTTCTTAACCCTCGGAGTTTTTCCTGATGCGCTGAATAAAGTTGACTATTACATGAGACTTAAGTTTGCCTCATGTTTAGGCCCCACTATCCCAGATTCATGATGCCAACTAGAGCAGTAAACATACAACATCTTGATTCTTGTGGAAAATTTCTCTAGTGTTGGGCCACCAAGATGCCTCGGTGAGGAAAGGTGCTTGCTGCCAAGTCTGACGACCTGAGATTGATCCCTAGGATGAACATGGAGAAAATTAACTAATAGGCCTGCCATGGCATATGCAGGTGTGCACACAAATAAATGTAACAAAACTTTTTTTTTTACCTTCTGGAGTCTCACTGATATTGAAACTCCACATGTGCTTTGACATCTGCATTTTGTTGGTGTTTTTGTTGCTGTATTTATTTTGCACAGCTGACAGAGAAATCAGGGCTTCATGAGTGCTAGGCAAACACAAGACTACTGACCTACATACACAGACCCCTTTTCAACTTCTGTAAATTTTGAGACAAGGACTCATAGATTGCTCAAGCTGAACTTGTTTTGTTGTAGCCCAGACAAGCCTTGAACTTATAATCCTCCTGCCTCAGCCTCCCAAGTAGCCAGGATAACTACCAGCCAGTGCTTAACTTCCATGTTCTTCCACATGTTGAGAGAGCACACTTAGTAGACACATTGGCTCCATTCTGTCTCATTTGGACACCATCAGCTTTTAGAAATGACAATACTGAGGCAGGGGGCTGGATTTCAGTCAACCTGCCTGCTACCTGAAAATGAAGAGTTTGTTTCAATGGATAAATACCTAAGGAAAGAGACAGCGGGAGTACTCGAACGTTGAAAAGTAAATTCTTCAAGAACTCATTTACATGTAAACTGTGCACATAAGTTGCTAAGAAATCTTGATTCTTCTTGTCTTTATGATGCTTCCGCATGGTGGGATCTTGAAGAAAGCAGTAAATTTTACCTCTAGAGTGGGTGTATGAGGATGCCTTGGTGTCTAAACATCTGAAGAGGGCCTTGGATACAACTGTCTGTTTCCATATTGTGGAAAGCACAAACATCTCCTCCCAGCTCTTTCTGCAAGCTTCAGTACCCAAAGCAGCATGGTTTATGATGGTTAAATTATTTAAATGAGATGCCAGTGTCTCTTGCAGTCACTGCCATCAGACAGATATTACATAAACTCTCAGATCAGGGCCATCTGCCAGAGTGGGCTGAGAGCCAGAGCTGCTGGCTGCTCCCCGAGGGCTGGGATTCAGAATGTGTTGGTGGCTTGCATGCAGATATCACATCCAGGTGCAGACCTGAATGATGCCAGGTGACCTGGAAGGTTGAAAATCAAAAGGACAAGTGCCTGAGCATCGCAAGGCTAGCTCTCCAGGAAGGGAGTGAGCCTTAGGGCAGGGGGCAGGAAGAGAAGCAGCATCCAATGGACACACACTGCCTTGCTCTGTGGAATCCGGTTCACTTGTGGGAAATGGTCCCAACCATTGACTCGCTGAGAGGACAAAACACTGAGCACCTTAGACTTCCAGAAGTCAGAACAATGTCATCCAGAGTTCAAAAGTCAAACTGGGTTTATCCCAACCCTGACTCCTCACAAAAGCACCTCTTCTCCCAACCTTGATTTACTCATCTGGGAGAAAGCTAACTCTGATAACTTTCTTGGGAGACAGAAAGATGCAGGGGTCATGAGCTCGTCGTCTTCTCCTAGAGATCCACTTGTTCACACTGCCTTCCCCAGTGTGTAGATGATTTTAGGAAAGCACGCTGCAAATGCAATGGTGAGGCACATGCCTCCATGGTGCAGAGAGCTTTCTGCCTGCTGCGCTGGCCCTCACCACCTTCCTCTGGTTCCCAAGGTATACACCACAAATTCATCCTCTTTGAACTTCCTGTGTCCGGCTCCATGCTGGTCAGCATGCTCTGCCAGCCTTCTGTCTTCAGACAATGGTGGTTTTATTTGAAATCCTCCTCCAGTCTGCCTTCCTGAGACCTCTCTGTGTACCTCTGATCCCAGCTGGAACCCTGGTGGTGCAGAGGAGTATTCTAAAGTATGTCCTGACTCCATGCTGTGCGAGAACAGAGGCGGCTGCTGGGAACAGAGACAATGGAGGCAACCTGAGGCCCAGTCACCTCTCCCACTCCGTGTCAGGGCCATCGTGTATGTTCAGATTCACACGTGTGTATGCGTATACACGTGCATATGGAAGTCAGATAAGCTTCGCTGCTGTTCCTCGGGTGCTGACCATCTTTTTTATTTTAAACATCTGTCATTGGCCCAGAACTTGCCAAGGAGGCTAGGCTTGCTGGCCAATGAGCCCCAAGGAGTCTCCTATCTCTACCTCCCAGCACTGGGATTACAGGTGCACACCACATGCACACCTTTTTTATACATGGGTTTTAGGGAAATAACTCAAGTCCCTGTGCTTGCACTCCACCAACTATGCTATCTCCCCAGCTCCATCATATTCTTTGCACAGAGTCCACACTGGCTGTGTGCAGCCCACCAAGGTTCTCAGCTCCTCATTATCAACAGCATCTTTTAAAGAAAGATTTTCTGTTCCTACCTTACAGCTGGAAGCCTCTAATCAGCTTTGTTTTAAATCCACCAATTTGGAGATTATACTCGTGGGCACATTTTCAATTACCCAGCTTATCTTGGGAGAGAACCAGAAAAGGATTAAACTTTCCTAGCCTCCAAGAGAGCCACTGGTGACAGCAGAGGGGACCTTTGGACAAGAACAGGAACTGGGTGGTCCCAGAAGGACTCAAGGAATGCTACACCTTCCCTAGGCCCACGGGAAGGCACACCTCAGGGCTGGTTCTGGTAGGTTTGTCTTGTCAAGCTCTGACAGTGCCTACACAGCTTTGCTGAACTATGCTCCTCCACAGAGGCTGTGTTCCTGGCCATGGAGCACTAAAGCTGCCTTCCTCACAGGGTTCAGCACAGGGACGGGTCCTCTAGCACACCACAGAGATCTGAGGCCACAGTTATAGGCATGCAGAATTTCAGTAGTTCCCATGTGCCCCAGTTTCTCTTAAGTTTAGATGGGACAATACAAGGAGAGACACACTGAACTGTCAAGTGGTGTGGAAGTGAAAAGTTTCACTGGTATGCCTGCCTAAGATGGGCAGGCCAAAGGCTTCTGGAGCAAATATTATCACAGAAATAAGCCAGTTACTACCTGCATTACTCAGCCCCTACTATCACAGTCATATAGATATATCTGGGGGAAAAGGGAATTCAGAACACAAAAGGTCTGAAAACATCCAAAGCCTTATGGGATAACCTGTGTAGAAATCCATGTATGCACCAAGCAACAAACATGATCTACATTCTTAACACATGTTGCTTGACCCTTCTCAAAACCTAATGGGGTGAAAGCCATGGTTGCCCTGGATTTAATTCAAGATCATAGCAGCCTGTCAGAGCTCAGACATTGTCCAGAGTCACAGCTGGCTGGAGCCTGGAAGGACAGTTAACCCTAATCAACTGTCCTGCATGCAACAGTCCCTGTTCCTGGATATAAGGAGTCTGGAGTCAATCCGCAGTCCTGTAGCTGGCCCTGGACTGCTAAGGAGTCTGGGTGGCCTGATCTTATATTTGCAGATTTTTAAAGGGCTGGGCTGCTAAGTGAAATGGCAGCTGAGTGTATGGAATAGTCCGGCCTCTCACTATAAGCAGACTGCCAAAAACTAGAAGAACCTGAAGCTAGGTACTATAGCACACATCTGTAATCACAGCTGCTCCATGGGCAGAGGCAGGAGGATTGTGAGTTTGAAGCGAGCCAGGATTGCACTGTAAGATAGAGAAGGAGATAAGGGGAAAGGGAGGGGGAATGGATGCAGAAGGGGGGGGGGGGCAGCAGTAGGGTCCCTGTATAGAATCCTCGGAATTTGAAAACATGTCCAAGTCCATTCAGTTTCAAGCACAGACTCCTAATGAACTGCCCCTCCCTGGCAAATTGTCCTTCTAGGTCAAGGACATCAGACATAATCTGACAGCCACACAGAACTAGTAATGGTAGGGCAAAGCTACTGGAGAAAATAACCAGATAAAGCTGAGCTAAGCAGGAAGGTAGCTGAGCTAGTGTGTTTCTCACCTGCCAAGGTAGCATGGCCATGATGGCTGGAGGCAGGAATTGTGAGTTATTACACGTCATTACTGGAATAGACCCACGTTCACATCTGTGGTCACGGGACCCTCACTCAGGGTGATGGTTAACCCTCGAGTCAATTTGACTGATTATACCTTATTAAGGCACACCTGAATGCCCATGAGAATGTTTCCAGGGAGGACTGACTGTGGGGAGACGGCTGGACCTGAATGGGGCCTGGGAACCTGGGCTGAACAAAAAGGCAAAGAGGAGAAATTGGGCTGAGCAGGAACACTCACCTCTCTTCCTGATCTGCCCAGATGTGAGCAAGTGACCTCCTGCTCCTGCAACCACAGCCCAGAGCTGTTCCCACTGCCCAGCCCTCCCCATCCTGACAAACTGTGCTCTGCGGCTGTGAGCCTAAATAAACTCCCCTTGGTTACGACAATGAGAAAATAACTACCACAGAGATCATGGAGCAAGAAAATTATCAAGATGGGGAAAGGCCAGAGCAAGATTCTGCTCAATAAATATATTAGGCCAACAAAAGCTATGCTTAGAACAGAGGACAGATCAGGGTAAGACAGACAGAAGAGCCCTTTATCTAGGGCAATGGGGTTTGACCATAGAGAAGGAGGGGCAGAATCAGCCAGCTTGAATTCTCAGCCTGAGTCTCTATTAAAGAAAGTGATCCTTGGGTTGAGAGGGAGCGTGGTAGCTCAGCTTATGAGACACTGAAGCCCAAGAAGTAAAAAGATAGGGAGAGAAAACCCATTGCTTCAAAGGAGTCTATGTCCCCAAAAGAGGTCATGTGGGGAGGTAAGTTCTCCCAGGACAGCCGAGAACAATCTAACACTAACTAGCCTTTCCACAAAGTAAGCCCCAAACTGCTTCATTAAAACAAACCAGAAGAGCAGCCCAGGCTGTGCCTGTGAGCAGCCCAAGGCTAGCAAAAGCCTGACTGGCCAATGAAATGCAATGAGTGTAGTTGGCAGCCTACCACCTCAAACACCCATCCTGAGTTGGGGCCATACAGAGCAGCCTTTGACTATCTACACAGTTAAAGCCTGCTGTAAGGAAATGTGGGGACCTATTCTTCCTTGGTTGGCCAGGGAAGATGGAGTGCAGTATTTGTACCCATGGCTTATGTCATCCTGGGCAGAGTGTAGTTTTCATGTCCACTGCAAAGAAAACCACAACAGCCAAGACTGGGACAGGCTAGCTATCCTTTGTTCTTGTTTTGGTTGGCCACCTGCTGTTCTCCCAAGGTGCCTGTCATTTCCTTACTGTCCTTTAATTGGAGCATCCTTACCTTCTTCTCTGGTCTCTACTTCATTCTTTGTCTGGGAAGGTGCCCTAGGGAAGGCATCCCAAACCTTAGGCCACCTCACCAGGGACCAAAGTGACTCTCCAGTTCTCTGGCAATAAATCATGATCCATCATGAGCAGATCTCACAACCACAAGCACAGACCTGGCAGGCTCCCAGAAACCAGGAACATGAAGACTGAAAATAGGCAAGCATGCTCATTTCAACAAGAGAAATGGGGACAGCTAGGGTGGTGCAGGTGGAAATCTGAGGCAGGAGGTTTTCAAAGAGTTCAAGGCCAGTCTGGGCTACAGAATAAAGCCCTGTCTCAAACAGAAGCTGGGAAATGACTGAGCCAATAAAATGCAGGCCACACAAGCTCAAGGACCTGAGTTCAGATCCCCAATACACACATATACACATACACAAACACACACACACACACACACATACACACACAGAGACAGACAGACAGACAGACAGACAGACAGACACAGACAGACAGAGACAAAGAGAGACAGAGAGTGCTGAGCACAGTGGTGTATGCCTTCCTTCCTTAAATTGTTTTTGATAGGTAATTTATAACAGCTAAGAGAAAAATAACTAATACAAACGCCAACCCTGAGGTACCTAGGTGAAAATTAACTTGAGAAGGAACCAATGAAGCCACTTGACTCCAGATAGCTCCAAGTCCACAGGGCAAAATTCAAAGCAGCTTCCATCATAGACATCTTGATATACATAGATTCGGCTCACGTTCCTGGCTCATAACTCCCATAGCCTTTGCTATTTCCTAAGTGACTATAACAACAAAAAAGTCAAATGGAGAATCTTCCTCCCATCACGAGCTCCTACAGCAAGCTGAAAATAGCTTCAGAGTAAAGGGAGTAAAGGGCAGCCTTTTATCATCACACTGGAGCACTTGGTGCTTCAGAAGGCAGACTCTTACACACACACACACACACACACACACACACACACACACACACACGCGCGCGCGCGCGCGCGCGCTTCACATGCCCCCTCATCTCTCTGAGGCAGGGCATCAAAGCTGGGAGTTTTGATCCTCAAGGTAGGTCATGGGAACTAAAAATACACTATAACCTTCCCCTGCCTCTGTGTCATAAAGCCAGCCATAAGGAGATTCTCTGACCTCTCTTACCTGGGCATAGGTCACAAAACCCTCATTTCAGAAGGAATGCTGCACCAAGAAGCCTGGCTGGCAGACATCGCTGAGTGTCCTAGCCAGTCTACGAGCACTGGTCTAACTCTGTGTGTGTGTGTGTGTGTGTGTGTGTGTGTGTGTGTGTGTGTGTGTGTATGTGTGTGTGTGTCTTTATGTGTGTCTGTCTGTGTGTGTGTGTCTGTCTCTCTGTGTGTGTCTTTGTGTGTGTCTGTCTCTGTGTGTCTATCTTTGTGTGTGTGTGTGTCTGTCTGTCTGTCTGTCTGTGTTTCATGTGTGTGAGCACATACATATGGAAACTTGAAGCTGAAGATGAATGCCTTCTATGGCTTGCCACCTTATATATTGGAGCAGAATCTCTCACTGGATCCAAAGCTTGCCAATTCAGCTGGTCTGGGTAGCCAGCTTGCCCTGGGGATCCCCATTTCTGCCTCCCTAATGCTGGGATTACAAGGGACTACAGGTAGACCATCATGCCTACTCAGAATTTAGGTGGATTCTGGAGAACAGAACTGTGGTCAAAAGCAAGTGCTTTACACAGTGAGCTGTCTCCTCACCCCACCACTGCTGTCACTTCTCTATACTCTGCATGCTTCCACCATTTTGAGAAATGAGGTCTCTGTAAAACAACAGCTGGACACACAGAGGTTCCTAGAGGATGGCCCTCTGAGAGAGCAAGAAAGGTCCACCCTCCCCACACACCTCACTCTGGGCACCTCTTCTTCTGTGTCCTTACAATTACCATTATAAATGAGCAAATGTAAGTGATGTCTCCCAGAATTCTATGAGCCATTGATGCAAATTATTTGGCCCCAAGAGGGGATTTGGGAAGTCCCCATTTATAGATGTTTAGTCAGCACACAGATACAATGGTTAGGACAGCAACTGGCACCTGAGGAGGCAGTGTTGAGGACAGAGCACTCAGACTGTAGATTTGACACCATGTCCAGGTGGGCAGGGTCAGAGCTAAAATTGAAACTGGATGACTTGTGCTTGTAATCTCAGCACTTGAGAGACTGAGGCAGGAGGATTGCCATAAGGTTGAGACCAGCCTGAGCTATGCAGAAGAAGTTCTGAGTCACCTGGGCTACAGAGTGAAAATCTGTTTCAAAAATATTAAACTAAATTTGCTGAGATCCCTCCAGTTAGCATTTGCCACAGAAGTTACTGCTTGCTTGCTGATGAGGTAGGACACCTCACACTTTTGGGGGCTCAGAAGTGATCTTTATTATGAAGATACAGTGGGAAGAATCAAGCTCATCCCTTTCTATAAGGCTGTCGTGCTGGGTGACACTGCTGTTTGGCTTAGGCAGGGCAGGCCAATTATGCTGTCTTTATTTTGGGGCACTATAACAATCACAGGCTTTCTTCATGGCTCCTGTGGGGAGGGAGGTCCCAACTCCAGACAGTGACCCAAGGTCATGGTCAAAGGCAAGACAGGCCTTTTGGAAAGTTACAATAAAGCATTCAGGCTAACAACTATGAAAGGTACAGCATGGGGCAGATAGCAGCCATATAATATGAGTGACAGTGTGGAATAACTAATGAAAGACACCTAATACTTTACCTTTGTGTAGCTAGATGACCACAGACATTGACATAGGACTTCTTCTTTAGTCAATGGAACCATTTCAATCATGAGAAAGTGCCAGGTGCAGAGGGCAAATCTCAATGACACCTGACCTTTCCCCACCATCTCCCAGGGAGAACATCTTGCCTTCATTTTGTTCATAGCTTTTATTCTATGCAAGAAGGAAAGGGCATCTAAGGACATGGATGTGGTGCTCTGACCTCTACCTGTTGCTCCTATCCAGATTTCCCAGGTGTCTGTCTTGCTGTGGTTCTTCTGGGCCGCTCCTATGTCTCCTCAGACCCCCAACTCCCCTCTCTCCGCTAGTCTCAGAAATTTCTCTCTGATGGAAGAAAAGACAGTATCTGCTACACTGACCAACAGGAAGCTGCCATGAGAGAGAAGCAGTCTCTGGCCCCCATGCAGGGCATCACATGTGGTATCTGGGAAGGAACTGGAAAGATACACCCTGAAGAAGAAAGACTCTCAGGACACCTGAGTACTGTCCTCAGAGACCAAAGGCTGCTACATGGAACAGGGTGAATAGCAGCTGTCCCTTACAAAGGGCAGCACTAGGGCAAAGCAGAGCCCTGTCCCAAGCATCAGCTGCCCCAGGCCAAGTCAGAGCACTTCTTACAGCTGGGCACCACCTCTACCATTTTTTTCAACCCCTTTATTAAATGGGCTCCTTCCGTTTAAATATACTTCATAGAACAGTTTCATGGTATGGAGCCAGACAGAGGCTTCAATGGGTAATATGTTTACTGAAAAAATATGAAAACCTGAGTTCTGATCCCCTACATCCATGTAAAACCCCATGCTGCAGCTCGTACCTGTAGCACTGGGTGGGAGGGCAGACGTAGGTAGAACTCCAGATCCCACTGGGCAGCTGGTCTAGCTAAAACAGGTTTAGATTCACTGAGAGCCATGATGTCAAAACGTAAGGTAGAGAGTCATAGGAGAGGATGCCCAGAGTCAATCACTGGCCTCTACATGAGGACACACAGATGAGTGTATGAGCACATGTGTGTGCATGTGGACTCTTGCAAACACACACACTACCATCCGTGGGAAAGGACAACCATCCATCACTTTAGAATGTAACAAAGACTACACAATGTACAACAAAAACAGTTTTGTCATGGAGCTGAGACGTTCTCCTTGGCAGGAGAATATGAGAAAGTACCGATGGTGTTCCAGTAACATCCTGTGACTCTGGAATTACCTCTTATATGACCAGGAAATGTGCCCCTCACAGGAGTGAGTGCTGCAAGTAAAATTGCTATTAAATAACTTATAGATACATCCCAACCAGTATTTACAGGAAGTGAGATGGGACTTCATACCTAAAAATCACAGTAAGGCTTATAAACTAATAAACAGAACCACTATTTATTACACACACACACACACACACACACACACACACACACACACACACACACACACAGTGAGATGGCTTAGCAGGTAAAGAGGCTTGCTGAGTAAGCCTGACAACCTGAGTTCAATCCCTGAAACCCACATAACAGCAGACGGAGAAAATTGATTTCACAAAGTTGTCCTTTGACCTCCACACAAATGCTATGGCATGCACAACTATGCACATGCATTCTCCCAACAAGTAAATTTAAAGGGAATTAACACAACAACAATAATAATGATAAGAGGGTCAGATGGAAACCAGAGAGGAGTTGGGTGTGATGGTGGTGATGACTTCACAGCTGTATAAGCAACCGCATCTCAATGCATACAGTTTTTTGTATGCATGAAAACATGTGGGTCCAGGTAAACTTGCATGTGTGATCTGTGTCCAAGTATGCACGTTTATATGTACGTGTGGCTACACATGCATGTGTGTATTCATGCATGTAAAGGTTAAGGTTGATGTCAGTGTCTTCCTGGGTCACATTCCATTTTACTTACTGAGACAGGTTCTCCTGCTGAACCCCACATCACTAGTCTAGCTAGCCAGCTTTCCCTGGAGATCATCTGTCTCCTTCTCCTCAGGGCTGGGTTGCAGGTGTGATGAGATTAGAACCTGAACTCTGATCTCTGAACTCTGATTAAGTGTGGCAAGTGCATTATCCACTGAACCATCTCCTCAGCCACATACAGTATTGTATATCAATCCACCTCAAGAAAGCTATTCTTAGAGTGAAAGAGGAATGTCTTCCTGAGACTTCTCTGTGGCCACAGCCTCCCATCCTAAGCAGCCCTAGTATCTGTCTCCAGATTCCATGGGTTACAGATCTCCTAAGACAATGAGAATAGCACTTTTCCCTCTACTTGGAGCCAGTTGCCTGCCTTTGTCTCTGGGGATTTAACTGTCAAGAGGCCCACACCTATGAGCAAAGCATGTAGGAAGGGCACAGAGGATAACAGCCCCTTCCTGGATCTCTCTGCATCTCTCAGTTCCCTCTGCAACATGCTGGGAGTTGCTAAAAGATGCTAAACCAAGTAACAAGGCTAAAAACTAGCTGAAGGTATCTCGGCTGACACTGATTGTCATATTTTATTTGTGTGCTAGGGAAAAGATTCCATGCCCTTTAATCAGATTAGCTCTAGAATTTGCCATCATTCTCCAAGCATTCCATCTGTCTCTCCCTGTTAGCCCAGTCTTTAAACCTTCCCCTGGGGAGACTGATGGAGTGTGATTTTTTGTTTTCTTCCTTGCAGCAGAAGTCACATGACATAAGATGGCAGACATTCTACAAGACCCAAGAGTGACTAATTGTCTTGGGCCCTAGGAGGGCATGAAAAGCTCAGGGATTATATGCAATGATGACCTTGGATTGAGCAAACAGGTTTAATGTTGGTTCCAAAACATAAGCCATATCTTGGTTTGCACTGAAGAGACCTGGTATTCAGACAAGGGAAGAGGGATCTGCAGCACCTTGTCTACACAGACTACAGTTTCTCTCTAGAAACTGAAGTTTTCATGTTTGGAGTTCAAGGGAGGTGTGTCACTAGCAGTGGCCCCATGATGTCTCAGGAGTCTGGCAATCTGAGGTCTGTAAACTTTCCTTGGAAAAGTAAAATGACACTTAACATTCTCCTGGCATCTGGGCACCTGGGGAATCTGTTTGGGTTGGGGCGGTTCAGAGATTCCCATGCTTTCAACAAAGGGCTTGCTAGTTCCTGCACAGAAGAAAGGGCTTTTGCAGCTAGGTTTGGCATGATTAGCCTGTAGTTGATAGCCTACCAAGAATCACCTTGAAGAGAAGACAGCCTGGAGGGAAGACAGCCTGGAGGAAGATGGCTCTGTGTGTCCTTAGGTGATGTTATGAAGCAGCTGTTCCCATTGCTGTGACCAAAACCCTGACAAGAAACAACTTGAGAGAGGGCAAGTTTATTCTGGCCCAGTGTTTGAGAGTACAATCCTCATGCTGGGAGCCTCTGGGGACAATCTCTTAGCTTCTGGAATCTCTTTACTGTAGTCCCTTCATCCTCAAAACCCACAGTTTAGCATCTTAAAATCCCTGACCTTTACTCTTGCCTCTTCCTTTCCTTTATAAACACCCACAATTACTTCAGTAAACCAGGTAATTTGAGACATATCCAATGACTGACAGTCTTAAACTTAACCCTTCAAGCCCCTTCAAGTCATGTGGGGGAACCTATGCACAGATGCCAGGAATTCAGACATAAGCATCTTTGGGGCCATTATTTTACCATCTGAAACTATCATTAGGTGCAGGAAAGGGAGAGGAGGGGAGGGGAAGAGAGAGGAAGGTTAGGTTTAACTCAGACCATGGGTAAGATGAAACTGAAAGATTGAAAGCTCAGTGCTCTAGTTTTTCTTCCATTGCTCTGATAAAAAACACCCTACCAAAAGGAACCTATGGGAAGAAAGGGTATATTTCAGATTTTTGCTTACAGTCCACATTAAGGGAAGTCAGGGCAGGAACACAACCAGAAACTTGGAGCAGAAATCATGGCAGAAGGTGGCTGCTTGCTGGCTGGTTCACAGTCTTATGCTTAGCTAGCTTTCTTATACAGCCCAAGCCATCTGTCTAGGGAATGATGCCTCCCACAGTAGGCTGGGCCCTCCTACATCAATTAACAATCATGTCAATCCTTCACCAGGCATGCCACAGGCCAATCTAGGTTGCATAATCCCTCTATTGAGACTCCCTTCTCAGGTGACTGAAGACTGTGTCCAGTTGACATAAATTAACTAGAATAAGCACAGAACATCAAAGCAGGCAAAGCATGATGAAAGGAGCTTGAGGCAGCTGGTCACATTGCACTCACAGTCAGGAAGCTGAGCTGGTGATGTTCAGCTCAATTTCTCCTATCTGTGCAATCTGGGACTCCAGCCCTTGGAATGGTGCTGTCCATGGGTAGGGTGAGTCTTCCCACAATTTCAGAACCTAAAAATGCCATGAGGCTTGTCTCTTCTCCTCAGTGATTCTATATGCCACCAAGTCACCATCCAATATTAACCATCACAGATACTTCCCTGCTTGATCCTTAAATCTGCCTTAGGACCTCTGGAGAGTCCCAGAAGCCATCCTTATGGCAGAAGTGCAAATGCAATGCCTCAGCTGGGACCACAGCAAGCTCCTGGGCACACCCTCTAGATAGCTAGGCCATCTGAACTAGCAATGTCACCCTCCCCATGTTGACAACCCACTGCTGCTACCTAAGGACCATTGGTCAAACCCCCAAAACTGCCCCTCAGAAGAGGGTGTTCCTGGGTTTAGGAATTAGAATACCATTTGCTGGGGCCACTCACCCCATCATGTGCCCCTCACTGGCAGAGTCTGACTGTAGCCCACCTCTACTGTGTGACTATTGTCATATATCATCTCCTGTCATACCTGTGACAATTCCAGGAAGCAAGCATGCCATGCTTAGCACACAAACAGAAGGAGAGAGTCAAATGGCTCATTCCCACCCACCCAGCTAGGGAGTGACTAGGAACATAGATATCCCTCCTCAGTAGTCTAACCTAGTGCCCACTAGGAGGCCAGCTTTGTACAAATGCCTTGACCTTCCCTGGAAGCATAAGGAAGCTAGGGCTCTCTCTTTTCATTGCTGGGAGAACTTGGACAGAAAGTCCCCTGGCCGCCTGAAATGCCAATTCTGTCTGTTTGCATGCTAGTTGCTGCTTTATGGGGGGTAGGTGGCTAGATCTGAAGGGACAATGAGAATGCATAGCTGTTCTGAAGTTGGCATTTCCTGTGGGTTTTCTGTGGCAGAAACAAAAAGCCCTTTGACTATGGCTCCTGTGGGGTTCCAGGAAGCAAGCTGGCCTTCTCTGCACTGAGGGGCCTTTGACAATGCGGAAGGAACACCCTGAGCATGGGCCAAGTAGGCTGTCCTGTCACCAGTGTGACAGAAGTGGTAACAGCTCACATATAACAGTTCCAAAAATGTACAGAGCTGGTAGCGTTCTACAGGAAGGCAAAGGAAGAATGGCTCTGTCCCAGGGTTGGGCGGGGAGCATTTAGCAACAGTTTTACTAAGTTCCTTTAAAGTATGCTTATTTTCATCCTACATACAGCCAAAGGCTCAAAAAATTCTTGACAAGCTGATAGGCCTTCTTTAGGGTCAGGGCGCCCTCTGTAGGTATGAAATTGTACCTGCAAGAATGTTCTGCCAGGAGAAGCCAACTGTCAGAATCACCTGAAGAAACCAAACAGTGTCCTAGTAGAGGGCTTATACAGGACCAATTGCACAGAGATGAAAACTGCTCAAAGTCCAAACCAAAATTAAACACAGAAAAAAACCCAAAGACCTGCTGGTTCTGGGGTGTCCTTCATGTGGTCAATGCAGACGGCACCCACAGTCCTCACCGTCCTTGGTATGGGTGATCATCTATCTCCTCACCAACTTGTGCCATCACCACCTGCAATAGTGACTTGCAAAGCTGAGATGGCATGCCACTAGCCAAAGAAGTCTTCATATGACTGTTGCAGCTGGCTGCTCTCTGTTAGGTCCAAAGGAAACTCCATTTCCCCAAATTCTAGTGGTTAGACAAGAGCCAGCACTCCTCAGGAGTTTGTGAAGCCAGTTCCCTTCTACCATAGGAACCATTTCCTTACACAGGCAGAAGGGACAAATGAATATCTGTGGTGCCTATTAGCATACCAAAGCTCTTGCTGGCCTCCAGCCTCCCTCAGCATCACAAGAACAGATCTTACAAGTATTATTGGCTCTTCTCACCTCCTTCCCACCCTAAACTTCCCCAGGTCATGCCCCCCACCCCTAGTCATTCTTATAACCCTGCTATTCCAGCTATGCTCCCTCTTTTGCCCACCCCCTCTTTGCATTCCCTTCAGTCCCCCTGTCTCCCTCGCTCTCTCTCTCCCTCTTTCTTTCTCTCTGTCTCCCTCCCCCCTCTCTTTCACACACATGCTCACACAAACACACACACACATACTCTTTCTCCTTCCCTCCCTTCCTCCCTCCCTCCCTCCCTTCTCTCTCCTCATCCCTATCTCTCTGCTGGTCATGTTGACTCTACATCTTTCTGTCTCTGCTCTGGACTCTTCCAGATACTGCTGGCTGTTCTCTCCCTCAAATCTACAATAAAAACCTTCCCCTTAACAATACCATGTAGCAGTCATGTCATTAATTTATACACTCTCAAAGGCAAAATGCCAGGCCCAGCTCACCCTCCAGCCCAGCAGGGCTTTAGGCTGCAAAACTGGGTGGCCAAGGACTTGGATGATGGCTGAGTAGCATGTGCCCTCAGCATGCCCTCCATACTCTCTGACAAGACACACTTGCCCTGTGATTCAAGAACTTTGATGTTTTAAGATAAACAATCACTCCGATGGGAGATAGGACAAGGGTGCTAGAGGGCTGGCAGTTCAAGGGCTGGCTTGGGATGCTCTGTCCCCCTTCCTGTGCTCTACTGTCCCCATTCTTCCCCCACCAAATCATGATAATGTGCTTTTCTCTTCTGAAACACTCACACTGCTCCTTTAGAAATCGTTGCCACTTTGACTGACCTTAAACATACAATGTACATAAAGGGTATGCCCATGAACTAAACAGACTGTCAGGAGAAATACCCTCTACTCATTAACAAGGAAGCAAAGTCTGAAAAGCAATGTCAACACCAATCCATAACAAAGTTAGCCAGAGGAGAAGTAACTCTATTTTGTTTCCCCAGAAACTCTTTGTCATCTTACGTGTCTTAAGTATTTACACACAACACATATATGAAAGAATGTACTTAAATTATCCCAAATCATAATATCCAGAATATATAGCTATTAGGTTAAACTGGCAGAACATGTTCATTTTCCAGTTGAAATGGCTGTTGAAGTCAAGCATGACCCCCAGAATGGCTATGAATGTAGGCCAACATAAGAAATTATGAGATTTTTTTTTTAAGCTTTTGTAGATGATAACATCTTGTTACACCAACAATGTCAAAAAAGTAACATGATGTGCTGGTGGGGGTGGGGCACTGATGAAACAGTTCAGCAGTCAAGAGCTTGTTGTATTTAAGATAGAACCCGCATTCCAATCCCAGCAACAACAGCATGTTCCCATGTGTGTCTGAAATCCCATCACAGAGGGGCACAGAGACAGGCTAGCCAAAATCAAAAAACAAAAAACAAAAAACCAAACCCACAATGTCCAAAGGAATAAGCAGAAGCATGACAGAGAGAATCCAATACCCTTCTTTGGGCTTCACATACATGTACAAGCACACACATGCAAATGCACATGTGCATGCACACACACCACAGACACACACACACACACACACACACACACACACACACCACATACACACACACACACACACACACACACACACACACCACACACACCACACACACACACATACACACACACACAACACACACACACACACATACACACACACACACACACACACTCACACATATACACACACACCACACACACACACTCACACATACACACACACACACACACACACACACACATACACACACACAACACATACACACCACACACACACACACACACACACACACACACACACTCACACACACACACACACACACACACACACACACACACACACACACACACACACACAGCTGAACATGCTGTATCTTCTCTCCTGCCAAGATGGTCCCAAGAGGAAGGAGCCTGTGACTTTCTATTGTCCCAGTAAAACCATACAATAAGGCGGGGGGGGGGGGGGGCAGCAGAAGGCAGCTTCTGGTATTTGGGGGCTAGCTAACAGAAAGGGGCTAGCTAAGAATCTTGCAAAGAGCACCAGGTTTGCTTAAATCTCCCCCTACACAGACAGTCCTCAGGAACATTGTGCTCCATATTTAAACATCCTACCATGTAGAGCACGGTATGTACCAGGTACCTCCAATCTTTGACCTTTTAACATGATGTTGTCATATATAATATTCACACCTGGCACACAATTTACCAATTTTATTGGGATGCATTCATGGCTGCCCTTGGCTGCATGTGACACAGGGGCCACAGATTAGACACACCTGCATGGCAATGGGGCCAAGCCATTGGAAAATTGTCTTCAGGGGAGAATTCTATAATGAGACAAAGTAAGCAAAAGGATTAACAGAAATGAGGCCATTTAAACCCTTCAACTACTGTTTAAACTGAACGTGCATTGCCCAGCCCCAAAGCACAGCAGGCCACACTTTTCTCTTTACACTCCACCTGGCTACAATACCAAGCTCTAGAAAAATAGTAACAACAGCAAAATGTGCAAGACTATTCTTCAGAGGGTTTGTGAAAGCAGCTTTTATGATCCTAAATTTCCAGTGAACTAGAGACATGAGAAACCAAATTTATCTCTATGCTTTTCACTAGCTGATCACTGGGAGGTCTTCTTCCTCCCCATCACTCCTTAAGCTAGATGCTTTAATTACAAAGGCCACACACACACAGGATTTGTGAATAGATGGACTGGACAATGAGCAGAGTTGATGGGTTTTATTTTTAACTCAGGGGTGTGGAGACCCAAAAGTTGAGAACTACTGCTCTAAATGAAGCTGCAAGTTAACGCCTTCAAATCTGTGCGTTTAATTCTACTCAGATTACAAGTCAACTAGACATTCAATAAATGAATGTTAATGAGTGAATGATGATGATGAATAACGAAAATTATTGATGAATGATGAATGAACCAATGCATCCTTTGGTTTGGGCATGGTTAGGTTTTTGGGACAGAGTTCCATTCTGAAGTCCAGATTGGCCCTGAATTCACAGTATGAGACATGAAACACAGCTTCTTCAGTTGACAAACTATACAAAAGTTTAAGAACCTATGGCTGGGTGTGGTAGCTCATGACTTTAATCCCAGCACTCAGGAGGCAGAGGCAGGCGGATCTCTATGAGTTCCAGACCAGCCTGGTCTACAGAGCAAGTTCAGGACAGGCTCTAAAGCTACACAGGGAAACCCTGTCTCAAAAAACAAAAAACAAACAAACAAAAACAGAATCTATATTTTGGCTGGATGTGATGGCACATGCCTTTAATCCCAGCACTTGGGAGGCAAAGGCAGGCAGAGCTCTGTGAGTTCAAGGCCATCCTGGTCTACAAAGCAAGTTCAGGCCAACCAGAGCTACATAATGAGATGCTGTCCAGAAAAAGAAGAAGGAGAAGGAGGAGGAGGAGGAGGACGAGGAGGAGGACGAGGAGGAGGACGAGGACGAGGACGAGGACGAGGACGAGGACGAGGACGAGGACGAGGACGAGGACGAGGACGAGGAGGAGGAGGAGGAGGAGGATGAGAAGAAGAAGAAGAAGAAGAAGAAGAAGAAGAAGAAGAAGAAGAAGAAGAAGAAGAAGAAGAAGAAGAAGAAGAAGAAGAAGTCGAAGAAAAAGAAGAAGTCATCTAAGCCCTTCTGTTTTCCTTCTTTCTTGGTTTGCTTGTTTAGCAGCATGGATAGGACCTAAGACTTCATGTATCCTGGGTAAATGCTCTGTCATTGTGCTTTGTCCCAGGCCCACTCTGTGCCAGTGTCCACTTTCCTCTCTTGTAGAATGAGGAGCCAGGTTTGCTGATCTCCACTGTCACAGCTCTCAATGTTCAGATATCTGAGGGATCCTCAGAGAAGGCAGCCCCCCCCTTTCAGGAGTGTACACTCTCACCTGCATCTTTCTGAGTTCAAACCCACCTAAGGCCAAGAGTGTTTCCATCACAGGCAGATGCTGCATCTGAACATTTTCAGGATGAGCACAAGGCTCTGTGGCTTGGAAATGAACATGAACTTGACATGGAATAGACAATGGAGGGTGAGGTGATACAATATTATGAAAGCATCTTTTACATTCTAAGAGACTGGAACTTTCGATGGACCCCACAGCAAAAGTTAGTAATACACCTTGAGGTCACTGAAAACTTAAGACTGCTGCCCTACTGTGTACTTAGCCTACTTGCTTAATATGCTTTAAGGAGAACAATTTAACAACCAACCTGACTTGCCTTTTCCCCTGTAATCAACTTTTACAATCTAAGCTAATGCTTAGCTATAATCTGAAGTTATGTACTCTTCCATGCCCATGATCCAGATAATGCATGTGTACCATTGCTGAAAGCAGCAAATACAGAAGTTGAAAGCAATCTTCTAAAATAAATATCCATTTATGGATATTGATTGACAAGCAATGGTGCTTATAGTACTGTTTGTTGTCTGAGTCAGTTGGCATCAGTCAGAGCCATCTGACTTAATCCTTGTAAAAACCGTTAAAGATTTCTGTAAATTATCCCAGTCCTTCCCCATGTAATACTTTCCATGATGTTCAATAAATACAGAGCAAAGCGCTTTGCTAGGGACAGACATCCAGTGAGAAAAGGTTGGGGAGAGTGACACAGATTCACAAGCCAGCCTCCAGGCAGGCGCAGATTCACACTCACAAAACAGAGGACAAAGCTATAGGAAACAAGAAGTAAAGAACTTAAATCTGTCTTCACTCTCAGCTAAATGACTCCAAGGGGAAGTGCTTTTATTTCTTTCCTTAATGCAATATTGATGGCATTAGTGGTGACTTGGAGTTAATCTTTAATGCATTTAAAGATTTATTTATTTATTTTATGTATATGCATGTTCTGTCTGTACATATTTATGCCAGAGAGGGCATCAGATCCCACTACAGATGGTTATGAGCCACCATGTGGTTGCTGGGAATCAAACACAGGACCTCTGGAAGAGCAGCCAGTGCTCTTAACTGCTGAGCCATCTCTCCAGCCCCCATTAGTGCATATAATATATGCAGTAGGGCTGCTGATTCTCCCCTAATCAGATCTCCAGATATATAGTTCTTAAGGTGGGGTACAGTGGGGGCACACCTGTACTCACTCAGTACACTGTAGTCACTCAGGTGACTGAGTCAGGAAGATCTTGAGTTCAAGAGCAGCTTAGTTTATATAGGAAGATGAACACACACACACACACACACACACACACACACACACACACTTCATCCACAGCTTGTTAAATGGGGACATCAAGGTCTTACCTACCAGGATGTATGCAGAGATGTGAATGCAAATGTTCATGCAAACAGGTGACATTTACTTCACACTCCATCTTCTTTTCTGAGACAAGAGTCTCTCACTGAACAGGGACCTTACTGGTTCCACTAGGTTGCCTGAACAGCAAGCACCTGGGATCCTCATGTCTCTGCCTCCCAGTGCCAGAATTACAGGGATGTGCCCCCACACCTAGTTTTTTTTAACATAAGGAATCAAACAAAGAGCCTTATTGCAAGTACAGTGAGCAATTTACCAATGAGTTATATCCCAAATCGATAACTCAAAGCTCCATCCAGTAGTGAACTGTAGCATTCCACTTACTGCTGCCAGTGAACAGGGGTACTGCTGATTGGAGAAGCCCGATCCATTTCCTGAGCTATGGCAAAAGGCAAGTCACCAAAGGAGAAGGCAGGAGAGAAAGAGGGACTCTTGTGAGCCCCCAACACCTCCCAAATTCAAATAGCAATATCTCATCCACTGGCAGCCCCAGCCCTTCTTCCCTCCCCTCTTCTGCTTAGTGTAAAAATCTGTGCTCAACAAGCAATAAAAGAGCCCTGACTCTAGAAGAGAAAGTAGATTCTGAATGGCTAAAGCATCTGGATTAAAAAGGATTCATAGAGGGCTAGAGAGATGGCTCAGAGGTTAAGAGCACTGACTGCTCTTCCAGAGGTCCTGAGTTCAATTCCCAGCAACCACATGGTGGCTCACAACCATCCATTATGAGATCTGGTGCCCTCTTCTAGTGTGCAGATATATATGGAAGCAGAATGTTGTATAAACAATAAATAAATAAATAAATAAATTCTTTTTTTTAAAAAAAGGACTAATAGAAGCTATCCAGAAGCCATTCTAGCAGCTGCCCCCACAGTGCCCTTAGAATCAAGCCCAAACAGTAGATGACTCCCCAGAGGACTGTTCCTAACCCAGAAAGACTGCCCAAGGCATGTGGGTAGCATGGACACAGACAGTGTGGCATGAAAACAGAACATATAATATCAGTTATTATTATTATTATTATTATTATTATTATTTACTATTATAAAACAACAAGTCTAATTCTTGTCTAATGGTCCTGATCTAAAATGTCACCCATTCTTACTCTCAGACGCTGACATGCTAGTATTTTTTTTTTTCTGAGACAGGGATACTCTGTGTAGCCCTGGCTGACCCAAAACTTGATCTACAGACCAGGCTGGCCTCTAACTCAGACATCTAACTGCCTTTGCCTCCCAAGTGCTGGGACTAAAGGCATGTGCCACCACAGCCCAGCTGTCTTTAGACCTTGTAATGTCAATGTTACCATTATCTCTTAGCTCCAAAGGTCTAACATCAAACTTGAAACCACAATAAAATCCTGACGTCTACAACTGAATCTCTATCAGTTCTTCAATCAAAATGCTTAAGTTATTTTTAGGGGGGGCTGGAGAGATGGCTCAGCAGTCAAGAAAATGAGGTAATCTTCCAGAGGACCTGAGTTCAGTTCCCAGCACCCATGTCAGGTGGCTTTGAAAAACACCTGTAATTCCCAGCTCCATGGAATCAAGTACCTTCTTCTAGCCTCCTTATACATGTGCATACATGTGCAGACATGCATGCAATATACACAAAAAATAATAAAGATTATACTTAATGAAGACATTTTAATGAGCACAAAAAGTTGGCCATTTTCCCACCCAAATGTCTTCATGTCTGAGCGGTGAGCAAGTATCACTTTCATCACTTAATAAAAGTAGTAATAATGGGCATCCCATCTTTGAAATAAATGAGCACTGATGAGCATAACATAGAAGCACAACAGGGATCCAGGCCTCAGGCTGTCTGCTCTGGTCCATGGTTTTAATGTGAGGTGGGTTTTACTAGTGTGCCCATTTCTATGCTTCCAACAAAAAGCAAAATCAACAAGAAAAACTTCATTTCTAAAACGGAGGAACTATTAATTAATTTTGTAACAGAGCCCCAGCCTTGGCTCTCCCCTCTACAACCCCTCGCCTCTCATCTCAAGTAGCACCTAGCTCTCTGCAGCTATGTCCTAGGGCTCAGCCCTGCAAAGTGACAGTCCAACCAAAACTCTCCATCTCACAGGCAAGTTCAAATGTTAAAATAAAGCATTCATTAAATCCTACTTTGATGTTTGAGCTAAGATGTCATGATATATTCTTTCAAAGTTTAAAATGCCTTTTTATTTGATAAATTTTCATAATTTGTTGTTCTTCTGAAAAAGGACATCACAAAACAGAACCTTATAAAATACAAACAACATTAGTGTGTCTCAAGGTTCTTTCTGTGATTTACTCTTATTTTTTAGGACCTATCATTATGAAAAATGTAGGCTAGAGGTATGACTGAGTGATGGAGCACTTGCCCAGAATTCACAAAGCCCTGAGTTTAATCCCTAGGACTTCATATAGGTAGGTAGGTAAACAGACACATGATAGATAGATAGATAGATAGATAGATAGATAGATAGATAGATAGATGATAAAGATAGATATAAAAGCTAGAAATAGAGATATCTGATATATTATTACCTACAACCTGACATAGGTCAGCTCTTAATCTCAGCTCCACCTGATGACTTTCCTTCAACCAATATTTAGGGACACCTGTACCTGGGTTCTAAGCCTCCATCCTTACTTAACATCCTGGGCAACAGCCAGGATGTCCACAAACCTTGCTGTGTCAAAGGGACGATGAGGACTGCAGCACCAGCCCCACCCACCGAAGGTCAGGAGCAAGTTCCTGCCCCATGCAGTCTGTGCAAACCTGGTGCTTGGCTTCTGCAGGCTGGTACCAGCCCGGCAAGTTCCAGACATTCTGCTTCATTGATCCTAGGGCAACACTCTCAGTGCAAAAGGCAGTAATTTCAGCCCAAGTGTTTTCTCTTTTTCTTTTTCTTTTTATAAACAAAAGAGAAAACTGAGGATTGGGGTGACAACTCAGAAGATGGGTTTCTTATCCAGGGCTCTTTTGCTGTGGACAGAATCCTGGCTGAATGTCAGTGGTCTCTATGCAAGATGCCAAGCATCTTTTAAAATATCCTGTTGCCCAGACTCTAATCAATTCATACTGGCATTCCCTTATCACCCTTAGTTGTTTAGGTCTTGCATGTCAAAATAATTAAGGGTCCGTGTATAGTGGAGCACACCTGTAATCCCAGCGCTTGGGAGGCCAAAACAGGAGATAGCAAATTGGAGGCCAGCCTGGGGTATGCAGTGAGTTTAAGGCTAGCCTAGGCAAGTAAGAGATTTTTGAGAACTTGCTATGTATCTCAGACATTGGGCCAAGAGCTTCGTGTTCCCCTACCACATTAAACTCTTTAATGACCCTACTGAGTAGGTAGGAAAATCAGTTCCGTTTTACAAATCGGGAAACTAAGACATAAATCTAGGACAGGGGTGCCAGAGGCTCTTACCCTACACCCCACCATTAATCCCTTGTTTTCCAACTTCCACTTGCAAAACTGTCTTCACACAGCCTAGTTAAGGAGACAGGGAGGCTGGTAATTAGTGTTCCTTTCATAGATGAGGAAACTGAAGCTCCAGGGGCTAAAAGAAGTGCCTAAGTCCCTTGCCTTCTCTCCTTCAGCACAGCACGCCCAAACTGCAAAGCCTCAGACTCAAGCAGGGCTCCATGCTTGGTTTTTGTTCCGTTTTGATTTTGGTTTTTGAGATTGTGTCCCATTACGTAGCCCTGGCTGTCCTAGGAAATCTCTGCAATCCTCCAGTCTCAGTCTCTGAAGAGCTGGTATTAGAGGCGAGTGCTGTCATCATGCTCCTTTCCCCAGCTTTCTGACATGAGTTGCTGAGGTCCTGAAAAGCCGCCACCCACTTAACTTGATGTCATCATTGGGGTTTGGTAGGTGGCCCAAGCTGATAGAGGAAATGGAGTGGGTCCGTTCAGCCTGAGCTGCCCTGCGCGTCACAGTCCACAATCGGAAGTGGGCGGCGAGCAGCCCCCGGGAGGTGCGGGCTGCAGTTCTCCACACCTCTCCCAACCTCGCCCTACGTCCCCGCAGATTCTGCGCCCGCCACCCGAGGCTGGCTGCAGGGAGTCCCGGGACCACCCCACACTCGCGCGCACCCCACGCCTGTCCCGCCACCCCGATACACGCGGGGAAGGAGAGACAGCGCGCGCGCCCTCCGCTGACTGCGCTCCTGGGTCGTTCGTGGTCACAGGCTGGGACGTGCTAGGATGTGAGCTGCGGTAGCAGCTGGAGATGCCATCGCCCTCACCCTGCACGCCCCCTCCCTGCCTCGGTTTCCCTCCCCTGCACCAGGGCGCGTAGAACCAGAGTTGTAACCCCAGCCACGCCCGGATTTCGGCAGGCCGCGTTCGCCCTCCTCGTGACTCCCGGGCCCTACCTGCGCCGTGGCTCCGGCCGTGGACCGGAGCGCCCTGGGGACCCCCGCCCTGCATCGTGCTGCCTGCTGCGCCCGTGACCGCGGCGCTGGCGGCCGCGGGAGGTGGTGGGAAACGGGCAGGGGGCCGAGCCGAGGGGAGGCTCCTTCCTCCTTGCCAGGACCGCCGCTTCCTCTCCAGCCTCGGCCCCTCGCACGCCCGCACGCGCGCGCCGCCCCTCGCGGCTCCCAGACCGCAGGACTCAGAAAGTTTTGCTTTTCACTTGCTAGAAACCAAGAGGGGAAGTGCGATGATGGGGCAGGCTGTCCAGGGACCAAAAGACTGGGCGCTTCCCCAGACCCGGGGAGTGAAAGAAAGGATGGAGGAGAAGGCAGAGACTCCTTCCTACCAAGTCGGGTGAAGCGGGAAGAAAAGTGACAGATGACGGGGGTTGGGGAGTGGGGAGCAGCTGTTCAAAAATGACTTGTGACTCCAATGTTGAGAATCGCTGGCAGCGCTGGGCTGCCCCGAGCACACAGGCCTTGGCCCGTGCCAAGCTCGTGGCAGCTGGCTCACCTCCTCCATCTCTTCCCTTTGGCTCTTTCCGCAAAGCACCTGCTACAGGACAGTGGGTACAGGAAGTGCCAGTCAGAGGCCAGGCCCTTCATGGCCTCGCCTCTGTACCCGGAGGCAAAAACAAACCTACAAAACTGAACTGCATGAAGTGGTCAGCCAGAAGCCAAAGGCCTGGAGCCCTAGCTGTGGGTGGAGCCTGGGGCCGAGTGGGACATTGTGAAGAAGCAGGGGAGGGTTTCTACAGGAAGGGAAGGACCTGTGACAGCCAGAAGAGGGACAAGGCCCTGGGAGAAGTGGTGTGGGGTACATTGCCTGTTACCAGGGGTCTGAGGGACAGCACAGGTGGATGGAGCTGATAATAAAGACATGAGCAAAGAGTCTGGATTTAGTGCAGTGGGTGACGGGGTTGAAAAAGGCACTAAGTCAGGGTCCTGACCAGCTGTAACTGTCAATGTGACATAGCCTAGGGTCATGTGAGAAGAGAGCCTTAGTCCATGATTGCCTAGATCAAAGTGGCCTGTAGCACGTCTGTAAGAAATGTCTTGACACTTAACTGGTGTAGAAAGGCCCAGCCCACTGTAGACCACTTACTAAAGTAGGTAGTCTTGAACTGTATAAGAAAGCCAGCTGAACAGAAGCCTATCCATGAGCCAGCTGGCAAACAGCATCCTCCATGGATCCTGCTGTACCTCCTTGGCAGTGAAGTGAGTTCTTGGTTGGAGGTTAATGCTGTGTGGAATAGCAAGCAAGTCCCTGCCTTGACTCCCGTCAATGATGGGCTGTGATCTGGAGATGGGAGTTAAAATTAACCCTTCCCTCCCCTGAGAGATATCCCACAGTAAATATAGTTGAATTGGCCAACCTGCCATAGAACACTCCCAGGTGTATCTGGCCCACACCCAAGGATAGCTAGGAATACCTCCCAATACATAACATAAACTGTCTTAAAACGGGGCTGGAAAGATGGCCCGGCAGTCTAGAGCATATGCTGTTCTTGCAGAGAACCAGAGTTCAGTTTCACAGCGTCTATATCGAGCAGCTCACAACCTCCAGTCACTCCAGCTCCAGAGCACAGATCAGATGCCCTCTGCTGGCTGTCACTGGTACCCACGCACAGAGACAGACATGCACACTACACAATGTGAAAGTAAAACATTTTTTAAAAACTTAAAATATCTGCTGGGCATTGGTGGCGCACTCCTTTAATCCCAGCACCCGGGAGGCAGAGGCAGGTGGATCTCTGTGAGTTTGAGGCCAGCCTGGTCTACAAAAGCTAGTTCCAGGACAGCCTCCAAAGCCCAGAGAAACCCTGTCTCAAAAAAAAAAAAAAAAAAAAAAAAAAAAAACCTTAAAATATCAGAATCAGATTTTAACTCAACTGCCACCTTTTTTGTGAGTACCTGCATACCTGCATACACACATCCTCACATATGCACACACACAAAAGTGAAGTGAGTTTTATCTCCTGTGAGTACTCACGTATAAATAACATAAGCTTCTGATTATTACCTCCTTTTACTACTAGCCTCATCTATAGTGGAGGCAGGCACAGGAACAGGATGAACAGTTTATCCACGATTAGCAGGAAACCTAGCCCATGCAGGAGCTTCAGTAGATCTTACTATCTTCTCACTACATCTACCTGGTGTCTCATCAATCCTTGGAGCTATTAATTTCATTACCACAATTATTAATATAAACCCCCCCCCCCGCCATTACACAATATCAGACACCACTTTTCGTTTGATCAGTCCTAATCACAGCTGTACTATTACTTTTATCTCTCCCAGTTCTAGCTGCAGGTATCACTATATTACTTACAGATCGGAACCTGAATACAACATTCTTTGACCCTGCAGGTGGTGGAGATCCTATCTTATACCAACACCTATTCTGGTTTTTTGGACCCCCAGAAGTTTACATTTTAATTCTTTCAGGATTCAGAATTATTTCTCATATTGTTACATACTACTCAGGAAAAAAAGAACCATTTGGCTATATAGGTATAGTATGGGCAATAATATCAATCGGATTCCTAGGATTCATTGTATGAGCCCACCATATATTCACAGTAGGACTTGATGTTGATACTCGTGCCTACTTTACATCAGCTACAATAATCATTGCTATCCCTACAGGAGTAAAAGTATTTAGCTGATTAGCAACTCTCCACAGAGGACTCAAGCAGGGGACTTCAAGAACCAAGTAAACGGTGACATGTTCTGAAGTTAGTAGCCAGACTCTTTCTCCAGTTGCCCTGTTGTTACCCCATGCATTTGAGAGCATGGTGGCCATGGTATCATGGTGGCCAAGGCAGGTGGGCTCAGCAACCTAGATCTTTTTTCAACAAGGCCCACCCAGCCACAGCAGTCACTGTGCCTGATCTGCCAGCAGCAAAGATCAACACAGAGTCTCCAACATGGCACCGCTCCCTGGTGGTCAGACAACTTCCTGGTGGCTACTTGCTTGCTTTAAACCACTTCCATCACAGAAGGGGCAGAACTGTGTCCTTATTAAAAATATAGTCTCCTCTCATGTGACATTTCTGCTAAATCCTATGGCCCTTGGTTCATGCCTTGTAATTTGGGAGAGAACACATGGGAGATTTATTGCCATAAGGTCAAGGCCAGCCTAGGTGTGACATTTATTTGTTTATTTTAAAATATGTTAATTGGTTTAGAACATGAATATCTGAAGCCTTGCAGAGAGGCTTGTCCACCATTGCACATTGCACAATGCCTTGCAGAGAGACATTGTCCATACTGCACTGCTCCCACTGAGTGACCATCAGAGAGTAGAGCGGCATGGTGATAGGCCACAATGACCAGAGTCCCTATCATGCCAGTGTTGGAAGACAGTAGGATGACCTTCTGAAGTCTCCATTACAGCTTCAGGGAAGTACAGTATCCAGAAAGGTTGTCTGTATGCTCTGGAAACCATTGTCCAGTGTGACAGGCTGGATTCTTGGGCCCAGGAGTCAAGAGGTGGATGAGGAGGTAGAGTGGCACTCTGTGTTCACACTTGAGGATCTACTGGCAATGTGTGCACGTCCCGTCTCCACACTCTCATGCCCTGAGAGCCAGTGTTGTGATGTTCCTCCACCCCCAAAGGGTGACACTGTTTTAATTAAGCCTCTTAACTGTAATTAACCACAACCAATATAATCCAAGTTAAGTACAGGAGTTCTGCTAAGGATCCAGGCAGTTCACAGAGTCAGGAAACAGGGTTAGACTGGTGTTCTACAAAGACCAGAGTTAGCCTGAGGATGCCAGAGGCCCTGGCAGCACCATTGCTGCTGCTCTTCTGGTAACTCCTGTTTCTCATTACTCCTGGCTTCCAGCCACATGGAGGACATGACCCACTTGGAGCTTACTCCAAACCTCCAGGAATAAGATCCTGCTTGGCCCAATGGAGGTTAGAGCCTACAACTCACACCTCCAGGGTACCCATATGGAGCCACATAGGAACACAGGACAACACAGGGGTGAGGGGACTCTATGAGCAAGACAGCCATCCCAAAACTCATCTATACTAAATGTCATGGTGAGAACCAGCCACCGTGAGTCCTGCTGCTTGCAAGCAAACAAGTGGCACCTTTAGTTTCCTCTGCTTTTGACTCTCATTCTGGATGCTGAGGTGTGTAAGTGTCTCCACACAAAGGGTCACTGAGCACACAACGAGATCATTGCTCTATCAGCAAGTTAACTATTGTTGGAAAGCTCTTCCTCTTCTTCGTGAGAGCAGAGATGGGGCAGCCTCAACGAATAAGTAATATCTGAGGCCACAGCCCAGAGTCTGTATCCATCACTGGCCAACTCGCCAGTTGCTCTTCATATAGAAATTGCATAATCCACACATCACATTTGTCTGTGATATGCATATTAAAATCAAGAAATATGCATCTGCAGCCAGAAGCCACGAGCTCAGAGGACAAAATGTAAAACTCTCTTCCAAGTCAATAAATTTCAAAAGTCACATTTGAGAACCCAGGACTCTCTTGGGAGTTGATTAGGTAACAAGGCGCACTTGCTGAACACTTCATACTGTCATACATGGTGGGTACTGCTCTACCCAGATTAAGCTTGTTATATTTATTTCACCTTTACAGGCAACTCGGGCAGTGAGGATAGAGCTTGCTGGAGCTCTTGTGAGAGGCACAGCAGTAGATGTGGCATGAGAGTAGGAACTGGAGAAGGCAGAATCCAGAGAACATACAAGAGAAGCCAGTGAACAATATAAGACTGGAAACCCCTCCCCACCTGTATGACACATGGCAGACACAACATGTACAAAAAAATGTAATGCATTAGTGGCCAGAGAAAGGGCTCGAGAGATGGCTCAGCAGTTAAGAGCACTGACTGCTCTTCCAGAGGTCCTAAGTTCAATTCCCAGTAACCACATGGTGAGTCGCAAACATCTGTAATGAGATCCGGTGCCCTCTTCTGGCCTGCAGGCATACATGCAGGCAGAACACTGTATACATAATAAATAAATAAATCTTAACAAAAACAAAAATAAATGGCCGGAGAAAGCATGACCTAGGAAGGGTTGTGTGTTTCACAGTGGCTTCCTTTTCCTCAGTTCACTGGTCCACCCCCACTTTCAGGAGTGTGCCTTGTCTTCCCTCTGGTTCTTCTCCTTCTCCTTCTTCACATTATTTATTATTATTATTATTATTATTATTATTATTATTATTTCTTTCTTTTCCGGGGGTGGGGGCATGCACGTGCTACAACATGCACATGGAGGTCAGAGGACAACTCTCGGTGGTCAGCTCTCTTCTTCCACCATAAGAGTTCCTTCGACTGCATTCAGGCTGTCAGAGTTTATAGCAAGTGCCTTTACCAGTTGAGCTGTCTCACAGTCCCAAACCATCTCTATTTCTCACAGTGTGTTCCTGGTGCAGTCCTTTGCCCCAAGGCATAAGCACCTGGAAACTTTAGTGGCTACCCCATACCCCTGAATTCAGCTCAGTTGCTGTAACACAGAGATTAAAACCCAGACAATCAGGCTGTGGAAGACAGGTGTCCAGCTAGTGGGACACACTGAACTAGACAAAAAAAAAAAATGACAATGCTTTGCTTCTCTGTAGTGCGACCCGTAGGCTATAAATCATGTATATGACTACATTTTCCTGCATGGCGTCCCCCCCCCATTTGTGTCCCACAGTGAGTGGGAGGATAAGGTGGGTGGTGAGAGCCATGCCTGGCAGGCGTTGGGTTCACTTTCCTGCTCCAGGTCTAGTCCAAAACTCTTTCAGAAGTCATGCCCTCATAATCAAGCAGCCTCCAGCTAGAGACCGTTGGAATGTGTTAGCTAAACTGGGATTGTGACAGGAGGCAGATTGGGAGATTTATTCCTCCACGGTCCCATACTTTCTCAGTCTGGCAAGACAGATAGCCCAGGGCATTCCCAGCTCTCTGGGCTGGTGTAAGGAAGGTCCTCATGGGGAACAATGGCAAGGCCTAGACAATTCTGGGAAATTTAATCATCTTAAAGAGATCTTTCTTTAAAAAAAAATAAACTTGAATGAATTGGAGAAGAGCAATCTGTCTCCAACCCCGGAAATAATGTAGACAGCGTGAAGACTCATATCTGTGAATGCCTGGAAGGAGGAAGTGGCTTCCCACTTAGAGCACAATCAGATAACAGCCACAAAGGCCACCATGGTGGCTTAGGCTAACACATCACAGCAGCTGCCACCAGTTAGTGTTGTCAGAAATCCATCTTAGGAAGATGAGCATGAAGCACTAGAGGAGGCTTCCAGAAATTTCCCAGAAATCCACTCCACTTCCTAATGCAGACTTATCTTCACTTGTAGGCGACTAGCTCTGCCAGAGATTTGCTTTCAAAATGGATTGATGTCATCAAATGGCCAAGGCTGTTAGGAAAGAGTCTTTGAACTTTACTCTGCATAGAAAAGCAATACTCAAGTCTGGGAGCCCATTTGTGCATCAGCTTATCACGTGATTTTGGTTGGTTAGTTGGTTGGTTGGTTGGCTGGTTGGTTGGTTGGCTGGTTGGCTGGTTGGTTTGGAGGGTTTCTTGCTTACTTGTAAAAGGTCTCAGATATGACAGAGGATGACATTAAGACAGAAGCACCCAAGTGCAGGTCACTATCTCAGGACCATATGGGACAAAGACCCATCTATGTCACACAGGTCAGAGACCTTGAGCTCCACACTCTGGTCAGCTGAGTGTCATCTACTTGAGATGAAGCCTGATGCCTTGACAGATAGGGAGGACATGCTCAGCAAGGTCCCCATCATCTGAGCCATCTGGCAGGAGCCCAACTCACCTCACCCTGTTGATATCTTTTGACATCTGGGGCTTAGGGGACAATTCCCTTCTAAAGTGATCCATCCATGTAAGGCTAATTGCTGGGAAGTCTGGACCTGCTTGTTTATAGTAAGAAGGAATAACACATATGGGTAAAGTAGAAACTTACTTGGCTGGGGAGAGGGCAGCTCAGTTGGTAGAGTGCTTGCCTTTTACTCGAAAAGCCCCGGGTTCCATCTCCAGAGCCACATAAGCCAGGCACAGTGATATACACACTGTAGGTCAGCATTCAGGAGGTGAAGGCAAAAGATCAGTTTAGTCATCTGAGGCCAGCCTGGGCTACAAGAAACCCTGTCTCCAAAATTAAATAAATAAATAAATAAATAAATAAATAAATAAACATTCACTCAGGGTGGTCACCAGCATTCCCTCAGTGTTTCAAAACCTTCCCTGGAAGGTCTTGTGAGGCTCATGTGATCTTCTGCAGCTTGTAAAGAAGGGCCAAGGTCATTCGTGGCACCTCATGGATTGGGTGATAGTACACATTAGGGTCTAAGTACAAGCCTACAGAGGCCGCTACTCTTTATGAGATGTACAGAGACACATTTAAAAAGAAAGTGACTGGAGAGATGGTTCAGTGATTAAAAGCTCTGACTGCTCTTCCAGGGGACCCTGGTTCAATTTTTAGCACCCACACGACAACTCACAATTGTCTGTAATTCCAGTTCCAGAGAATCCAACACCCTCACACAGACATCCATGCAAACAAAACAACATGAAAAAAATAAATCAGTTTTTAAAAAGAAAGAAAGAAAATAGACTGTTGGGGGCTAGGGAGATGCTCAGGGGTTAGGAGCACTGGCTGCTCTTCCACAGGACCTGGATTAAGTTCCCATCACACACATGGCAGCTGACAACTGCCTGTAATTCCAGTTCCAAAGGACCCAACATCATTTTCTGGCCTCCACAGGCACTGCATGCACACAGTACACAAACTTACATGCAGACAAAATACCCATACCCATAAAAAAATAAATAAATAATTTTTAAGTTTTGGTTTTTTGAGACAGGGTTTCTCTGTGGCGTTGGAGGCTGTCCTGTCCTGGAACTAGCTCTTGTAGATCAGGCTGGTCTTGAACTCACAGAGATCCGCCTGCCTCTGCTTCCCGGGTGCTGGGATTAAAGGAGTGTGCCACCCCCTGCCCCGCCCCACCCATTTTTAAGTATTTTGAGCTCAGAAGTGTGTAGAGGGCAAATCCACAATGGGCTGGAATGGCTGCAGACAATTTCCCAGAGAAGAGGAGAAAGAGATAAATTACAAAAGACATACAAAGATTGACGGTGAGTGAAGAGATGAGAAATGTAAATGGCTGGACCTGGAAGTCTGGGAAGTGGGTTTTAATTCTCATTCATCTTCAGTTAGATAAGGTTATCTAGTAACAATCACTCTAAATGTCTTCTTACTTCTTCACATTTTTGTTTTGTTTTGGTTTGGTTTGGTTTGGTTTTGGTTTTGGTTTTTTGAGACAGGGTTTCTCTGTGTAGCTTTGGAGCCTATCCTGACACTCACTCTGGAGACAGGCTGGCCTCGAACTCACAGAGATCCGCCTGCCTCTGCCTCCTGAGTGTTGGGATTAAAGGTGTGCGCCACCAACGCCGGGTTTACTTCTTCACATTTGTATATAATACTATTTTACCATCATTGTAAAAAATTAACCCCTTCAAAAAGTCTCCTATCTGTATTCAGGGGGTTTTGGTTTGGTTTGGAGTTTTCAAAGCAGTATCTCACCCTATTAGCCCAGGCTGCTTAGATCTCATTATGTACCTGTAAGGTAGCCTTGAACTCAAAGCAATTCCCCAGCCTCAGTTTCCCCCCACCCACCCACCCAAGCACTAGGATTACAGGTATGAGGTCCTGTTTGTATTTTCAACTGTTTTCTTCTTTTCTGCACAAAATTCTGGGATCAAAGGTGTGTGTGTGTGTGTGTGTGTGTGTGTGTGTGTGTAATTCTCTTTACATTCATTCAGTTGCAGTGGAGGGTCTGTGTGCTATAGCACTAATGTGAAGGAGAGACAAATTTTTCAGGGATTGAACTCTGCTCATCAGACATAGCAGCAAGCGCCTTTACCTGCTGAGCCATTTCACCAGCCCCTTCTATTTTTATACAAGATTCTCTACATTTTAAAAAGCTTAAAATACATATTACAATAGTATTATCACATGACAACATGCATGCAAGTTTTTTTTGTTGTTGTTTTTGTTTTGGTTTTGGTTTTGGTTTTTAAAGCAGGGTTTCTCTGTGTAGCCCTGACTGTCCTGAGTCCTCAGAGATTCCTCTGCCTGCCTCCCAAGTGCTGAGATTAAAGGCATGCACTAGCATCTCCAGCCCTAGAAATGGAAGGAGACAGTGGGAGAAAATTAGAAGTAACCCCTTGCCACTAGCTCACACAACCAGTGTAGGGTTGTTGTTTTTTGCGGGGGAGGGTCTTGAGCCCACAGAAATCCATCTGCCTATGCTTCTCAAATGTTGAACCTTAGAGAATGAGCCACTACACCCAGATAGTATTTTGAAAATCCAAATAGGGCAGGCTAAAGCATAAAGGGCTGCCCAAAAAGCCATCCTGAAACACCCCTGGGTTTGAGTTCTTGCAACAACCACTTCCTCATGATAGGCTGTTATTTTTTCTCTTTAACATTTTAAAAGAAAACATGAATTAATAAACATAAATAAGTGATTTTTGCTTATGTCAAAATACTTTTTTAAATGAACGAAGAGGACAAGAGCTTCTCAGAAGTAACCACAAGGAGGCAGAAGTTGACTAAAAATCCTGCATCTGGCAGTGTCCTTGGTGACCTTTCCTTGTAGGAGCTGCTGGGAGAGCCTGTGTTTTCCTGGGTCCTCTCCATGTGCCCAGCACCTGGCCTCCAGATCTTTGCTTGAACTGCCTGAGGCACTCTCGACCTCTCACCTTCCCTGGGAGCAGGATGAAGCCTGAAGATAAGCAGTTGGCAACAAATGGTCAGACAAGTAGAGTGGCTTCAGATATTGCCCCCACTAGCACAAACAAAGGAGGTAACTAGGAGAGGTCTGGCTCTTCCTCCAGAGTGGAGGAATGCAGGCCCATCTCTGGTCCAGTAAAGAAAAGCCAGCCAACTTCTGCACCAGGGGGAAGAGAGACTCATTCCTCTATCAACACTTTGGGGATCTCTTTTGCACATTGGTCTATGACATAGAATACAGTAGATGCTCAAAATAGACCTACCAGTGTGACATGTCCCAGATCTACATTCACGAAGTGAGCAAAAAGGAACTTTCCAGTCCTTAGATATTCCCTGAGCTGGCACCGTGTCTAAACACCCAGGGGAAATTGTCTCAAAGGTAATGAAACCAGCTGGGCACAGTGGTAGCATACAGACACACGAAGATTTTGAGGTCATGGCCAGCCTGGAATCCATAGGCAGACACCAGGAAAATAAAGACAAATAAGTGCATATTCACACTTCCTGCTATGACACAAAGTCTGGTGAGTAAAAACATGGGAAACAAAACAAGTGGGCAAGTAAAAAGTGTTTAAGTCAGAAAAGCAAACAGCAGCAGTCCAGAGTTGTTTCTTCCTAAAAATTTAATCTGAGAAAATGTATTTGTTCTTTGTGTGTGAGAGAGAAAGAAAGGGAGAGACAGAGACAGAGACAGAGAGGTTTAGCAATCAACAATCAACATTGTGTCTTAAATATTCTCAGCTTTATTTTTTTATTTGTTTTTGTTTGTTTAGGACAGGGTCTCACTATGTAGCATTGGCTGGCCTGGAACTATGTAGACTCACACAGATCTGCCTGCCTCTGCCTCCCCAAATACTGGGATTGAAGACATGCACCCAGCACAATTTTTTTTGCTGTTGTTTGGTTTTTCAAGACAGGGTTTCTGTGTAGCCTTGGCTGTCTTAGAACTCGTTATTTAGAACAGGCTGGCCTCCAACTCATAGACATCTACCTGCCTCTGCCTCCTGAGTGCTAGGTTTAAAGGCCACCATGGCTGGTTCAACATTATTTTTTGAAACAGGGTCTCTCACTGAACCTGGAGCTCACTGATGCAGCTATGCTAGATGACTAGCAAGCCACTGGGTCCTCCTGTCTCCACCTTCCCTATGGTAGAATCATAGAGGCTCACTACTGTGAGCTTTTACAGGGGTGCTAGAGATGGAACTCCGGTCATCATACTTACACAGCAACGCTTTGCCAACTGAGTTGACTCCCTGGGGCCCCCGAGAGAACATTTTAATAAAAATCCAAAAGCCTACAAAAGTGGAAGTGTAACCTTAAATATTTGATTAAGTAGCAATTATATATGTCAATTTAAAGATGAGTTTGCTATCTATACTGAAAAGCTTTGGAAAACTGGTACCATGAGAAAACCAAGGGCTGGGTAGATGGCTCAGTAGCTGAAAGTACTTGCTACTCTTACGGAAGACTTGAGTCTGGCTCCCAGTACCCACACAAAGTGATTCACAACCACCTATAACTCTAGCTGCAGGAGACCTGACACCTTTCTCTGAGCACCTGCATATACCCACACAGAGACACACACACATACAACTTCTTTTAAGTAAGAAAGTCACGAATAGTAAGTTTCTGGCTATTCTAGATATCAGACTCACTGTAGGCAAGAGACCAAGCAGAATATTGCTTTTCTATTGATGTGTCCCAATCAGTATGAGATTTAGACAAATATATGGTGCTTTCATGACTATTACCAAGAATTCAGTTCTCGGGCTGGAGAGATGGCTCAGAAGTTAAGAGCATGGACTGCTCTTCCAAAGGTCCTAAGTTCAATTCCCAGCAACCACATGGTGGCTCACAACCATCCGTTATGAGATCTGGTGCCCTCTTCTGATGTGCAGATGTACATGGAAGCAGAATGTTGTATACATAATAAATAAAATAAAATCTTTAAAAAAAAAAAAGAATTCAGTTCTCAGAACTACAGATCTATCCCAGGACCAACTGTAGGGATTTTTTAGAAATCAGAACCTCTTAGTCCTACAGTTGCCACAACTGGAAAATTTATTTCCAAATGGATCATTAAAATTCCATTCACTAACTAAAGATTATTCTTTATTAGCAAGATATGATGACTCACACCTGTCATTCCAACGCTCAGAAGACTGAAGCAGGAAGATGGCTGCAAGTTGAACCAGTTTGCGCAATAGCTTAAAACTCTGTTTCAAATCAAAATCAAACAATGAAGATTATTTGGGGCTGGAGAGATGGCTCAGTGGTTAAGAGCACTGACTGCCCTTGAAGAGGGCTCATACCCAATTCCCAGCTCCCCCATGGTGGTTCACAGCCATACATAACTCCAGTTCTAGGGAATCCAATGCCCTCTTCTGACTATTTAGGCACCAGGCACGCTTGTGGTACACATACATACAGGCAAAACACATGAAAGAACTAATTCCAAAATTTTTTATAAGATTATTCATTGTCTAACAAAAACCACAATGTTTCTATTTTGTCTCCGTGGTTTTTGTTATTGTTTGGTTTTTCAAGATAGGGTTTCTCTGTAGTTTTGGAGCCTGTCCTGGAACTCACTTTGTGTACTAGGCTATTCTCCAACTCACAGAGATCCACCTGTCTCTGCCTCCCGAGTGCTGGGTTTAAAGGCATGCGCCACCACCGCCAGGCTGTGTTTTGGGTTGTTTGTTTGTTTGTTTGTTTTACTCTTTGACTCAATTCTTTTGCTCTTAGGGGGAGATGGCGGGGGCTGCCTGCCATTTAGCTCCCAAGTAAACCACACACAGAATCTTATTCTTATTTATTGGCCTTGCTATTGGCCATTCAGCTCTTTACTAGACCAATCAGGGGTTTTAGACAGGCAAAGTAACACAGCTTCACAGAGTTAAACAAATGTAACATAAAAGAATGCAACACATGTTTGCATCATTAAAACAAATGTTCCACAGCATAAACAAATGTAACACATCTTAAAATAATATTCCACAATAGTATCCTTCTTCCCAAAACACAAAGTGAACCATCTAAGCCTCCTGCCTTTCCATTAGAGAATGAGTAACACTCAAACTCACACTTGGAAAAAAAAAAAAAAAGTGTCCTCTGCCTGCTGTTTACATGGGAAGAAAGCTGTGCTTCCTTGGGCAAGATCCAGAACCTGCAACCCTAGCGTCAGGGTGAAGACCAGGGCAAAGGCTTATGAAACATGGCTTTCTGGAGTTCTGTGCACACAGCCTCCAGGTCCTCCAGGCCCACAGAGCATGGAAAACAGGCAGCAAGCTCCAGAAACTGCCTGTAGTTAAAAATGTCCTCTGCACCTCTCCTACCAGGCTGAAGTGCTGACATGGAATGTCATTAGACCAGGACCCAGAGACTGCCCCCCCCCAAGCTCTTAACTGAAGTACCCCCATCTTTCCCAAAACCCATTTGCTTTGATATATTGAAGTATAGCAAACTGGGCATAATAACTCACACCTATCATGCCAGCACTCGGGAGACTGAAGCAGGAGAATTGCCATAAGTTTGGGGCCACCCTGAGCTACATAGAAAGTACCAGGCCAACTAGAGCTACAAAGCAAGATCCTGTCTCAAAAACCAACAGAGGGCCATTGAAATTATTCATCCAGTAAAGGCACTTGTCACCAAGTCTGTTGACCTGAGTTCTAACTCTAGGACCCATGTGACAGAGGAAGACAACTGACTCTTACAAGTTTTCCTCTGATGTCTCTGATGTGCACCATGGCACATACAAACACATTTACAAAAAAAAAAAAAAAAAAACTATTTGATTACTTTTTAAAAGGAGATTGTTCACTGGAGACTTCTTTGTGATTATAATAGAACAAGGTAGAACTAAGTAAAAATGTGTGTGTGTGTGTGTGTGTGTGTGTGTGTGTGTGTGTGTGTTCATTTGAGCATCCAAGTGCCCATGAGCATGTAACTAGAAGCCAGAGGTTGAATCTGAGTACCCTTCCCTGCATCTCTCTGCCTTGGGTTTTGAGCCAGTTTCTCACTGAATTCATCACTCACTATTTAGCTAGATTGGCTGGCTAGGGATCCACTTACCACTCACCTCCCCTTGAAACCAGGATACAGACACTTGGCTTTTTACGTGGTTATTGGGGATCCAAACTCAAGATTCTTTGTAGCATGAATTCTGATTGCTCTTAATAATAAAAACACAGAGACAGATAGTGGGGTTAAAACTGAAGACCAGAGAAGCAAAGTGGCCAGTCCACTAGAGAGCTCTCACCTCTACCAATGCTCAGACCAAAGGGGTAATCTTGTCCTCATACTGCATCTCCAGACTGCATCTGTCTCCACCAAACCTCAGACTGCACTGAGCTCTTGTCTCCTCCTGCTTTATATTCCTCTCTAGTGCTGGGATTAAAGTGAGTGGGATCTCAAGTGCTGAGATCACCTTTGTGTGAGCTCTGTTTCTCAGACTGGATCAATCTTGTGTAGCTCAACATGGCCTTGAACTAACAGAGATCTGACTGCCTCTGTCTCCAGAGTGCTGGGATTAAAGGTGTGTGGTACTACTGTCTGGCCTCTATTGCTAACTAGTGTGGCTAGCTTTGCACACACATATACACATACACAACTCATACCAGGGTCTTGAATGATACCAATTAGCCTTGAAGTCAAAGCTGTCTCAGAGTCTTGAACTGAAATCACGGGCACAAACCACCAGGCCTGACTTAACATAATCTTGAATACAATGACAGGGATAAGGCACAGAAAAGTATGTGTGTTGAAATATGAAAACTGGGTAGGAAATTTGAGTTTGTAAAGCAAACATATTAATTTGGAGGGAAATGCATGCAATAATATATTTCCTTCCAAGGAACCTAGAAATCGGTAAGTAGTTTGCTTAAGGGACTTGTGTGTGGCACAGTGATAGAGAAATCCTCCACGGTATTCAAATGCTTCTCTGAGATGGCAAGGGCTTTGCAAATGTGAAGAAACAGGTCCCCATTCTAGGAAAGGGATCGTGGCATTGAAAGCACAAGAGCCTATGTGCAAAGAAATGATCACAGAAATGGAGAGGTCAAAGGCCAATTTGGCAACTGGAACAAAGAAAATTGGTCATCAAAACTCTTTGGCCTTCTTTCTGAAAGTAAATTTGGAGCTAATCAGCTTTCAAGACTTTTCCGGGTTTTTTTTTTTTCCACAGTGATGAGACAAAGGAACACACTTAAGATCAAAACCAGATGTGGAAGTTTGCTGGTCACTTGTCTGCATGCTTCATAATTATAGCTGTGATTCAGCAGCCAGGGTGCTTGGGGGAGGGGTGTGAGGGACCTGGTGGATCTTGCTCCCCAGGGCTTCATGTTGGTATGTGAGGCTCAAATATGAGCACAGCTGGATCTTTCCTGAGTCTAATACATTTTACCATTATGCTAAGCATTCCTGACTTGCAGATGCTTTTGGCTACTCTCACAGTATGTTAGAAAACAATTTTGTAAGGATTTTTTTTTTTTAAATCGCAGGGCCATAGAAATTCTATCAGGCCTATTCACATGGATCCCACTGTCCCCTTTGCTTAGCACTTGGCTTCAGGAACCCAAGAGGAAATCATTTCTGTGTGTTCCCTATAACTGTAATATTAAAAGGAGAAGCTCAGGGATAAGCAGGGCACACCCATATTCCTTAAATCCTCCATCTACTGTGTGAGGATTTTGAACTCATGTTTGTCTTTGGTTGCTAAATAATACATTTAAGACTGGTGGTGGTGGTGGCACACAACTTTAATCCAAGCACTCAGGAGACAGAGGCAGGAGGATCTTCATGAGTTTGAGGCCAGCCTGGGCTACAGAGTGAGAGCCAGGACTATTCCACAGAGAAACCCCATCTCAGAAAATCAATAATAATAATAGCAATGCATTTAAAATCATATAGCAACTAACAAATACAGAGAAGAAACAGTCTTTTGTGCCCTAAGGGCCTGGTCGGAGGCTTATTCAAGACCCAAATAAAGAGACACCATTTGTAGAAGGGAAAGGCAGGAAAGAATTAGAAATAAACTTATATTTAAGTGAACACATTCATTGCATCTTCTAGCACTTTCCTTACTTAAGAGTTAACCACAGGGTGATTAAAGACACTATCAGACAACTGTGCCTGAATCATTTGCAACTTCAGATTTGGTATTTTGGGATTTTATGTTTGTTTGTTTTTCATAAGGTCTAACTATAGAAGGTCTAACATAAAACTAGCAATGTAGACCAGGCTGGCCTCTTGAATTCACAGAGATCATCCCGTCTCTGCCTTCCATGTTTGGGAATTAAAATTTTGAGTTGTTGGGGCTAGAGAGATGGCTCATCGGTTAAGAACACTGATTGTTCTTCCAGAGGACCTGAGCTAAATTCCCAGCACCCACATGGCAGCTCACAACTGTCTGTAACTCTAAGATCTGACACATTCACACAGACATACATGCAGGCAGAACACCAATGCACATAAAATAAAAATGAATAAATTTTTTAAAATGTGAGTTGTCATGTACAGCTACTTCCAGGTTTTTATGCAAACAGTTCTTCCCTTTCAAAACTAGCTGGAGGACAAGGGAACATGCATGGAAGACTGTTCTGTTGGTAAAGTGTTTGCTATGCAAGCATATAGACCTATGTTTGCCCCAACACTATGTTAAAAAAAAAAAAAAAAGCCAATCTTGTTGACCCATGCTTGTAATCCCACTGGAGAAGCAGCCAGAAGGATGTCTGTCTTCAAGACACGTAGCCTACCTAGCCAGCCCCAGGTCAGGGAGAAATCTTATCTCAAAAAACAAGGACCTAAGCTAGCAGTGGTGGTGCAGTCTTTAATCTCAGCACTCCAGGAACTCTGTGAGCTCTAGCCTATCCTGGTCTATATAATCAGTTCCAGAATAGCCAGGACTAGACACTGAGATCCTGTATCAAAAATAAAAGAAACTAGTAAACAAAACAAGATACAAAGGCTTGAGGAACAACCTCTGGCTGACACACACCCATTTGTACCTGCACATATCCACAGCACAAACACACACACTCACTCATACAAAATGGACAGGATCTGGATGTGGTGGTGTATGCCTGTACTCCAAGAACTCAAAAAGGCTGAGGCAGATGGACTGTGAGCTTGACCCTGCCTAAAACACACACACACACACACACACACACACACACACAGAGAGAGAGAGAGAGAGAGAGAGAGAGAGACAGAGAGAGAGACAGAGAGAGAGACAGAGAGAGAGACAGAGAGAGAGACAGAGAGACAGAGAGACAGAGACAGACAGAGACAGAGACAGACAGAGACAGAGACAGAGACAGAGAGAGACAGAGAGAGAGAAGCAACCTGGCCAGGACTCTAGGTATTTTTGTAGTATAAAATACACACAAGTTAAACTTGGTCATGCTAACTAGTGTCCTTTCTCATAACCGTTTTGGGGGGGAGGGTCAACATTCTATAATTTCTTCCTGTAGACTTGCTAAAATTTATGGAGTACAGACTAAACATTCTCTGTCATCTACAAGGCTAGGCTCCAACTCCTCCACACCACATTATTCTAGCCCATTCTTCTGATCTTTTTCTGTTATTAAAAATGATTCATTCTCTAAGACAGGCAGTGGTGGTGCACACCTTTAATCCCAGCACTCGGGAGGCAGAGGCAGGCGGATCTCTGTGAGTTCGAGAACAGCTTGGTCTACAAGAGCTAGTTCCAGGACAGCCTCCAAAGCCACAGAGAAATCCTGTCTCGAAAAAACAAAACTAAAATAAATAAATAAATAAATAAATAAATAAATAAATAAATCAGGACTAGCTGATTTGGGCAAGCACTCAGGAATGCCTCACACAGAACTTCATATAGTCACATCACAGATATTGCACAAGAACTTGTCCCCTGGGGTCTGTCCTCACCCACCCACAGGTTATGTTCCTGTGGCCTGCCTCTTTACACTCTCTAGCTGTGGGAACACAGGCCTGACTACAGCTGTGGCCAAGGTGCTAGAGTCCTGAAGGAGAAGGATGAAGTACTGGTCCCTGGCAGTGGCATTTGGCAACCCAGCTGTCCTTCCCCAGGAACGTCTAGTGACCCTTATTTTAAAAAAACTAGGTAAGACTAAAACAGTGCCAAACCTTGAGTGGCCCATTTTGTCTGGATTTTTCATATGTAATGCCAGTGATGGAAGGAGGTAGGGACTCCCAACTTTAGGAACAGATGAGCAAGCTGGGTGGTGGGAGATAGCACACACTTTTAATTCCAGCATTTGGGAGACTGAGGCAGGCAGATCTCTGAGTTCAAGGCCAGCCTGGTCTACAGAGCAAACTCCAGGACAGCCAGGACTACACAGAGAAATCCTGTCTCAAAAAAATAAAAATTAATTAATGAAAGAAAGAGAGGCGGGGGGGGGGGGGTTGCTCCGTTTCAATGTACCAATGTGATAGCATTTCCTAATGCATATGAACAGGGGAAAAGTAGAAAAGGAATAATAACAACCTGAATTACATTTGTAAAGAGAGGCATGTGTACGGACATCAAACCTTGTTATTTTTCAGTATGTAATAGTGACCTTGTGGAAAGAGGGACTTGGAGAAGAAAGGCTACTGCTTCCCACTGCAGCTCTTCTATGGTGTTTTCCTTGCTGCCAGACTGAGCCTATAGTTTTGTATTGTTCAGAAGAGAGGTCCAGGGGTGTTATGTTTTTCATCTATGCACATTTGGGTCTGCTATCCATGAGGGTTATTGTTTTCTGCCTGACCTCTCTGCAGAGAAGGCTGATGAACTCAAAGAGGATTCCAGATGCAGCCAGGCAATGATCAGCACACAGAGCCACACCTGCCCTGTAGCTCCTGATCAGGTCGGGGAGCCAACACCAACCACGCAGCACTGGTTCAGTCTGACCCCATGGAACCTTCCTGTTCCCACTGCTCAGATCTCAGAGCAGCCACAGGTCAGAGGTCAAGAAAACTGTGAGGATGCATATGGTGGTGTCGGATACACACACAGGCACAGAGAAAGGAAGGAAAAGCTGACAGCAGCAACCTGGGCCTTTGGGGAAGGACTCTGTAAAAGAGATGGCAATGGCAGGGCAGAGCCTGGTCCCCAGCGGGATGCTTTCATAGGCCTCTTTATTCTTCTTTCCATTGATCTCTTCTCCCATTCTGGAATTCCATGATATGCCCACACCCAGCAAACCCCCCTTGAGATAAGTAAGAGTGTGTGTGTAAGCAGTAAGAGGACACTCTCCTGTGTGTCCTCAGTCAGCATGTTGTCATAAAATACTTGTCACTGATTTCTTTGGATTTTTGAACTTATTTTGTTTTATGTAAATGGATGTTTTGTGCTCATGTATATCTGAACACCATGTGCATACAGTGCCATGGGAAACCAGAAGAGGAAGTTAGATCTTCTGGAACTGCAGTTACAGATAACTGTGAACCGCCTTGTGGGCTCTGGGAACAGACTTGGGTCCTGTGTAAAAACAGCATTGCTCTTAACTACTGAGCCATCTCTCCAACCCATTCATTTGGAGATTGTTCTTCTTTTGGCCTGAGATTGTTCTTCTTTTGGCCCCTTTGAGGCCATGTCTCAGTATGTAGCCTTAGGTGGCTTGGAGTCGATATACAACTCATGGAGATCCTTCTGCCTCAGCCTTTGAGTACTGAGACTATCGTTATGTGCCAACATGCCTTGCTTTATTTGGATTTTTGAGACAGAGTCTGACTCTGTAGTCCAAGCAGACCTGGAATTTGCCATATAACCCAACCCAGATTATATAGAACTCGCCACTTTCCGGCCTCAGCCTCCTGGGTGCTGACCACAAACATAAGCCTGTGAAAACACAGCTGAAAGTGAGTGTTTGCTCGAAAAGATAAGCGATGCCACAAGTTTGAGCCAACCTGGACTACAAAGTAAGATCCTGGGCTGGAGAGCTGGCTCAGAGGTTAAAAGCACTGACTATTCTTCCAGAGGTCCTGAGTTCAATTCCCAGCAACCACATGGTGGCTTAGAACCACCTCGAATGAGATCTGGTCATGCAGACAGAAAGCTGTATACATAATAAATAAATAAATAAAAGTAAGATCCTGTCTCAAAACAAACAAAACAAAAATAAAATCAGTAACTAAAACATGAAAATATTTTTTTATGAAGAACTAGTCTTGGATAATGACTTATGTAACGATGCTGTAGTATGCAGCTTTTTTCTCTCAGATCCACTTGACTACCAAACTACCAGAGAGCAGCACTCTCTGGAGTGGAAGAAACACATGATGAGCCACAAGGATGAAGGTGTAATGAAGAGGGATGGGCTGGTCTCCTGGTGCTCTCCACCCTGCAAGGGCTGGATGGAAGAGAATCAAAATTGGCTCACATAGTATGAGGTGGGCACAGCTCCGGATCCATCTAAGCCAAGTCTCCCAATTTTCTTCATCCATTGGATAGCTGTCCTGTTCAGTCCTATCCTCTTTTTTGACCAGTCTCTCCCATTGAAGCAATATTCGCAGACAAGGGAGCAAGTGGATGTGGGTGGGGGGGTGCACTTCCAGCTCGCACTATATGGCAGGAGCTCTCAGGAAATCTTTGTGGTCAGCTCACCACTTCTCAGTGCACCCAAGGAATGGACAAACCTGGAGGTCCTGCTGAGAAATAAACCAGATCAGACAGAGCAGCTCAGCATACTCTCACACGTGTACAGAATCTCAGGCAGAAGGGGGTAGATCAGTGGCACCTGGGGCCAGTGAGTGGGGAAATGGGCCAGTATGGGTAGAAGGAGTTGGCAGTCCACAGCTAAAACGGGTAAGTTCCAAGGCCCTCATACAGTGTGGTCAGTGACGGGATGCCCTAAGCTTGAAAATAGGCTAAGAGGGTGGCTCGGAGGAGTTGTCTTCAGTTATTCCCTGTTGCTGTGATAAAAAGCACCCCGATAATAGCCTAAGGAAGGAAGGGTTTATTTGGTCTCACAGTTCGAGGTGACAGTCCATCAAGGTGGGGAAGTCTGAGCGGCAGGAGGTTGAGGCAACTGATCACATGGCATCTGAGGTCAGGAAGCAGAAAGACAGAGGCTGGTGTGCCACTGGCTTTTCTTTGTTGCATTCAGACCTCAGTCCACCTTTCTGGTGAGTCTTCCCACCTTCTTTAATCTAATCTAGATGAACCTTCACACGTGTGTATTATGGCTTGTCTCCTCAGTGGTTCTAGAGCTTGTCAATCACAGGTTCTCAGCACAAAAGAAACATGATGGGTGTGAGGTGTGTGTGAGGCCACAGGCACTGTCAATGATTTGATTGTGGCCATCATTTCACAGTGTTTGTATATATAAAACACCATCTGATATATACTTTATGTGTGTGTGTGCATTCATATATATGTGTGTATGTGCACAAGCATTGGTGTGTATCATGTGGTGTGTATGTATGCGCTTGTCAGAAGAAACACACCTTTTTTGTGACAGGGTCTTTCATTTGGATAGGAACTCATCACAGATATCTGGCTGGGCAGTAAGCCCTGGGATTCTCCTGCTCTGGGGTTACAAAAGTTTACTATGCCAGGTCTTTTCAGGATCAAACTCGGGTCCTCGTGTTTATACTTTGAACACTTCACTGACTGGTCCATCTCCCCAGCAAGTGGTACAGTTTAAATATGAACAATAAATATTTGCCAGTGAGACCTCAGGGGCTTTAAGGACAACAGCTTTCTGGAAACCTTACCAGGTCAGCATGTCTTCTCTCCCTTACACCTAAGAGGACTAGATGGTAAAAATCAGCATGTGCTTATCTAAATGAGCTCTTTCTAGATAGTTACAACCAGCTGTCTATTTGATAAGACAGCACCTGTAAAACCACCTGAGTGGGGAAACACAGTGACCTGAAGCCATAGGTCTGCCAGCCTGGCCTACTTGATGAGTTCCAAGCCAAATGAGCACCACTGTGCTGTGACATCTGACCCTGGGCCACGCTATTGCTGTCCTTTGTGCATCCAGCCTCATAATAAGAGTGTCCTTGTGGACCTCAATTCTGGCCTCCACCAGCCGGCATGACACAGGTTTAGCTTAGTTTCCATGTGTGTTCTAGATCTTCCTCACCATTCCTGTCCTCACCCTGTTTGTTGGGACCAGTATGAGTACTGACCAATGGGTTTCCAGATGAGGTAAAGCCCATGGGAAGAGTCTCACTCGGCAAGGACCAGTGGACAGTGCAGAATACTTCTGAGACCACACAGCCTGCACTCTCTTCTCTCTCTTCTCTTGGTGACTTTTAGTGTCACTTTGTCAGTCACACATAGGACAGATGTGATCATTCCTGGAAAGCCATTTTTCCTCAAATATTTTCCCCTAAAATTCTTCTCAGGTTTCTTGTCTGGGAATGCCAGCTGTCACTCCAGACTCTGGGAGCTGTCCTGCTTCAGTGCTGACAGGATTGGAAGCAGATCACCCCTATTTCTGTAAATATGCTTTAAGTTTTGAACAATATTGTCGTTATTGTAAATATGTGTCCATGTTTATCACCTTTTACTTTTGTAAAGACAGAATGTACCTTGGACCATATTTGGCCAAGCTAGAAAATGGAAAGTATTGGTTTTGGTTTAAAGATGTTTTTGTCCCGCGCTACCGTCTCACCAGCAAAAACGATGCGGCACACTCCTCAGGGTCCTTCTGCAGTAAAGCTTTAATGCGTCTTGAGAGGGAGAGCATAAGCTTACAGAGCGGAGACCCCGAACACCCAAAAACCCATCCTTATATAGGCCATATGATGTCAGCTGATCGGACCATATGACGTCACGGGAGAGGCGGAGACCAAGGGATGGAAAGTTACAAAGTTACCTAGTGCGCATGCTTGTAATGGCTCCTTACATCTCCCCCTTTTTTATTAATTAATGATAAGGCTTCATATTTTTACAAGCAAGTAGGTCACCCATACATTGAGGGATAGAGGCAGAGGTTGTACCTCCCAAATCATACAATAAGACTGTGTACGAGAGTCGCCACTAGGCTGTTAGCTTGACCCGAAGCGTTCTCGACCTGTCCTCCGCCGTTTTTCTGGGAAAGGGAAACTGGGGCAGGCAACCCTTATGCAGGACAACATGCCTCCCAGAGAAGCCTGCATATTAGGCAACTCTCTGTGCAATGCTTTGCTCGACATCCCTCATGGGCTGCTCAAGCCAGACACTCTACCCTGTGCAATGAGCCTATGCTCAGGGTGTGCAAGAGCTGTCTGGCCGGAGGCCTATTGCTTAAGCATTGTTAACCAAATGTCAGTGAAGCCCCTTGTTCCTAGGCTACAAGCGCTTGGGCGATAACCACCTTGTCCCTCTTACTTTGAGCCCTGAGCCTACAGACCAGCCAGAGAAGCAACACCAATCCTCAGCAAACAGCTGTGCCAAACATTCCCACCCCCACCCATTCTTTGAAGTAGGAAACAGCTGAGGTGACCCATGACGACAGTCCCTCCGTCAGTGACAGATCCAGGCACATGGAATTGATCTGAACGATAGCGGCTATCAATTCACGCAGCGTCTGCTCAAATTCAAAGGTCCAATTCTGCAACATAAACTGGGAAAGGCTTTTAGACAGATTAGCTGCTTTGGTAAAATTCTCATATTGGATGGAGGTGACACATAGGCCAGGGAGCTTCTGCTCACAGCCTAGTTGGGCCATCTGCCATAATATGTCCAATTGTTCCACATCTAAAGTAAGTTTTTTTGTTTTTTTTTGTTTTTTTTTTCCTTCTGCCCTCAAAGATGGGAAAAGCGAGGCGCAGCTTTCTTTTTACCTTTTCTGAAAGAAAAGAATAAGACTTCAGGCGCGTCTCATAGGGAGGGGGCGCCGAAGGAGCAACCTGTGAGAGGGCTGTTTGAAACTGCCGTCTTCGAGGTTTTTTGCTACTTTGTATATGGTCATCCAGATGGTATCTTTCTTCCTCATATTTAGCAGCCTCCTCATCTAGCTTAGCTTCTTCCTCAGTATCTAAGACTTCATCTCCTGAGCTTTCAGAGTCATCAGAGCTATCAAGATTTAAGGCTTCAAGCTCATGTACAGGGCATAAGCCAGCTCCTCCCTTTAATTTAACAACAGGGGGAGGATCCCTAGGATCTGACAAATACACTCCCTTGTCATTAGACACACCTGGAGGTCCTTTTTCCTTTTTGGGGACGGTTTCTTTTCTTGCGCGCGCCCAACCTCTCACTACGTTCCGTTTCTGACATGTTATTCTGGACCTCTTCAAGATTGCTACAACAGCGAAAAAGGTCAAGATGGCTCCGAGGACAAGCACAAAAGCCTCGACACTACCTTCCCAAGATGGCCACAATCCCAAACCAAAGTCCAGAAAAGACATACCTCTCCGAATCGTACCTCCCTGCGGTTCTGAATCCTCCTTGTAGCCAAGGGGTCTCCGATGGTGCTGACGATGATGAGGTCTTGATTCCCGGGTTTCGGCACCAGTTGTCCTGTGCTACCGTCTCGCCAGCAAAAACGATGCGGCACACTCCTCAGGATCCTTCTGCAGTAAAGCTTTAATGCGTCTTGAGAGTGAGAGCATAAGTTTACAGAACGGAGACCCCGAACACCCAAAAACCCATCCTTATATAGGCTGGCAACCGCTGCCTCGGACGTGTTACTCCCTGACTGGCTGAAGCTCATCGGACCATATGACTTCAGCTGATTGGACCATATGATGTCACGGGAGAGGCGGAGACTAAGGGATGGAAAGTTACAAAGTTACCTAGTGCGCATGCGCACTAGCTTGTAACGGCTCCTTACATGTTTTGATGTAAAAGTTGGGGGAAAACAGCCGGGCGTTGGTGGCACATGCCTTTAATCTCAGCACTGGGGAGACAGAGGCAGGCAGATCTCTGCTAGTTTGAGGCCAGCCTGGTCTACAGAGCAAGTTCCAGGACAACCTCCAAAGCGATATAGAGAAACCCTGTCTCGAAAAGAAAGACAAAACAAAAAACAGAAAAGAAAGAAAAGAAAGCCGGGCGTTGGTGGCACACGCCTTTAATCCCAGCACTCGGGAGGCAGAGGCAGGTGGATCTCTGTGAGTTCGAGACCAGCCTGGTCTACAAGAGCTAGTTCCAGGACAGCCTCCAAAGCCACAGAGAAACCCTGTCTCAAAAAAAAAAAAGAAAGAAAAGAAAAAGGAAACATATTTGACATATTTGTTTTTGCTGGAGGTTGACGTTGGAGGGTGGGAAAAACATGTTTGTTAGTATAGAAAAACATCCTTGTTTTTGAAGTATAAAATGGCTTGAGATACTTGGGGCCAACCACCTGTGTGAAACTCATTGATGGTAGGAGGATTCATTTCTTCTCGATGATACCCCTTCCCTGTCTTGGAACCTGAACCCAGACTGTGGTTGGACCGCAGAACCTGTTCTTCCAAATCCTGTGCTCTGAGCAATGTTTGTCACTCCTCAGAATACATGCTGACCATCCTAGCTCAAAGACCAGGCTAGCTCAGGACTTAGAGTGTGCACAGAGGGAAAACTGGGGCTCAAAGAGAGGAAGATACACATTCTTCAGCTCCTCCCTGTCTGCCTTCTAGGAGCACAAAACCAGGTGACAGCAGCAGAAGCAGTGGGGGATGGCCCAGGGGGGTGCCACCTGCAGTGGGCCCTCCCCCATTAATCACTAATTAAGAAAATGTCCTAAAGGTCTACTGACAGCCAGATTGATTGATTGATTGATTGATTGATTTTGAGACAGAGTTTCTCTGTGTAACCATCCTAGCTGTCCTAGAACTCACTCTGTAGTAGATCAGGCTGGCCTCAAGTTCAGAGATCTACCTGTCTCCACCAGGTGACAGCCAGATCTTACGGAAGTTATTTTCTTTAATTGAGGCTCCTTTCTGATGTCTCCACCGTGTCAAATTGACATAAAACTAACCAGGACAGTGTGTATACATGTGTGTGCATGTTCAGGTGTGTTTGAGTGCAAGAGCATGTGTGAATGAGTGAGTATGAAGGCTAGACACCCTCAAGTGTCATGAATTCCCATGAAGGGCTGTCCACCTTCAGTTGAGACAGTCTCTCACTGACCTGGAACTTGCCAAGTAAGCTAGGCTAGCAGGCAGTGAGCCTCCAGAGCTGCCTGTCACCACCTCCCCAGTGCTAAGATTACAACTAAAGTGAGAGGCTGTCTCCTGGCTTTTTTATCACATGGGCCTAAAGATCAAACTCAAGTCCTGTGCTTGCAAGAAAAGCAATTTGGTGACTGAGCTGACTCCCAGGCCCTGAAAGGGTGATTCTTGCTGTCCTTCTCTGTGAGTCCTTGTCTCCAGTGTTCCTGAGCCTGGCTAGGCATCTTCCAGGTCCTTTCCTAAGAACATTTCTGACCCAGTCTCTCTGCTGTCACACTTCAACACTGAGTCAGCCAGCTAACATTCTCTAGAAAGAGGCTTCTGCTTTGCTATGCTTTAGAGATTCAGTAGCGTGAACACAAGGCCAGCCTGGGCTACCTAGCAAGAACCTAAGTTAAACAACAAAATAAGGAGCAAGAACTAATGCGGTTGGTAGAGTGTTTGCGTTGCATGCATGAGGCCCTGGGCTCAATCTGCAGCACCACATAAACAGAGCATGGTGGTCCATGACTGTAATTCCAGCATACAGGAGGGATGGACAGGAGGAGCAGGTCAAAGTGATATTCAGCTATATAGTGAGTTCAAGGCTAACAGGATATCTTTATATCCTGTTTCAAAAAAAAACAGAAATAGTGCTGAGCATGCCTGATTCCAGCACTTGAGAGGCAGAGGCAGGCAGACCACTGAGTTCCATACTAGCCTTATCTACACAGCCAGTTCAAGATCAGCCAGGATTATACAGGGAAATTCTATCCCAAAACAAACAAATCCCAGAAAATAGTAACAATTTTAAAAGGCAAAAGATTTATACACTCTGAAGAGATACCAGAGTATAATAATAATTTTAAAACCAAAATAAAGTCATTAGACAAATAGGTATGAAAAGGTCACTGGGTATAGTGTAGGTGGAACCTGTCCAGAAATAGGGACCATTGAGTGAGGGGTCTGTGTTGCAGGATATTTGATTGCACTGTGACACTCTGAGACTGTTAATGAAGTTTTTTAAATTTTTTATTTACATACCAACCACAGTTCCCCCCTCCCCTCCTCCTGCTTCCCTACCACCTCTCCCCCAATCCACCTTCCTCATCGACTCTTCAGAAAGGGTAAGGCCTTCCATGGGGAGTCAACAAAGTCTGGCATATTAAATTGAGGTAGTACCAAACCCCTCCCTGCTGCGTCGAGGTTGAGCAAGGTATCCCACCATAGGGAATGGGCTCCAAAAAGCCAGCTCATGCACCAGGGATAGATCCTGGTCCCACTGCCAGGAGTCCCACTAACACAACTGTCACCCACATGCAGAGGACCTAGTTCAGTCCCATGCAGGCTCTCCAGCTGTAGGTCTAGAGTCCTTGAATTCCCATGAGCTTGGGTCAGCTGTCACAGAGGGTTTCCCCATCATGTTCTTGACCCCCCTTGCTCTGTTAATAAAGTTAAACTTTGAATCAAGGGACAGAGTCCACAACTACCTGACCAGAATTAGCCATAGAGATTTTGGAGGGTCCAGATAGAAAGGAATAGGAAGAAATAGGGAGGGACTTGGAGAAATTCATGGCCTTTCTGATCTAGGAACATGGAGAGAGAGGGTCAACTAGTCATTCCTATGCTGCTTTCTATCGGTTTTGTTTCCCAACATCTGACTCCCAAGTTTTTATTAATAATAGAACAATTTAGGTAAACACATCAGTCTGCAGCTCAAGTTCAATGTGGCTAAATGACCAGCACACAATGAGTGTGGAGGTGTCTGGTCTCTGAAGCATTTCCGGATGAGACTCCATGCACTGGACTCAATGGGTGCCACTTTGGTCCTGGTTAGAACATCTCCTCTGTGTCTGGCTCTGTGTCTGAATGAGGGTGTCTGCAAAGGACAAAGATGGCAGGTGCCCTCTGGACAGCACATGAAGAAAACTCAGGAAATACTGGCTCATGGCAGGGCTGGGAAGGTGCTTGGTACAGGTGGCTGAGGCAAGTCCACTCTCACAATAGGCTCTCAATCTCCAGGGCACTTCACAACATGAACTCTCCAGAGCCACAGCTCACATTCCAGGAACAGAGGAACCCCAGACTAAACCTACATATCTCTGATGGCCCACATGTTATTTCACCAGTGGAGCTTTGTCTTAGGGTTTATTGCTGTGAAGAGACACCATGACTATGACAACTTTTTTTTGTTTGTTTCTTTTGGGTTTTTTCTTTGAGATAGGATTTCTTTGTGTAGCTCTGGCTGTCCTGGAACTCACTCTATAGACCAGGCTGGCCTCGAACTCAGAGATCCACCTGCCTCTGCCTCACGAGTGCTGGGATTTAAGGCACACATCACTACCATACCACCTGGTACATGGCAACCTTTATAAGGGAAAATGTTTAATTGGATGCAGGCTTACAGTTCAGGGGGTTAGTCCATTATCATCATGGTGGAGAGCATGGTGGCATGCAGGCAGACATGGTGCTGGAGAAGTTGTTGACAGTTCTACATCCAGATGGGTAGGTAGCAGGAAGAGAGACTGAGACACTGGCCTGGCTTGAGCGTGAGACCTTGAAGCCCACTCCCCAGTGACACACTTCCTTCAACAAAGTCACACCTATTCCAACAAGGCCACATCTCCTAATAGTGCCACTCCCCATGAGCCTGTGCATGCCATTTTCTTTCACACCACCACAAGCTTGAGACACTGCCCTTGGTTGGAGTGCCCTGGTTGGATTGCAGACTACACTTGATGCTAGCAATGCATGTAGCCTCAGTGAACACACGTTTTTTAGGCTTGCAATGCCTCTTCCGAATTCCAGCACGCACATCTCCAAAAGGAGCACTCAGAACCCGAGAACTCCTGTGTTCAGATGCTTTTCTTGTGGCTTCCCTCTGGGTACTGTTTCCCCAGGCCATTCCCAGTGCTACAGATCCAGGTCTGAAGGCAGGCCCTGAAGCTGCGCATTCCTAATCCAGCAGGCCACAGTCTCTACCACATCTCTCTGCAGAACCTCTTTTCCCAGGCTTCTAAGCATTCTGCCCACTTGCTGTAAGAGCAGGACTCCCAAACTTCCAGTGCTGAGAATCAAATTGCCCAGGGAACCTATGAAATGCAGCCACCTTGTCTGCAACCCAGAGCAGCTCAATGATGGTGATGCTGTCCATCCAATGACCGCACTTCCAGATTTAGAAATTACATCCCCACTCCAAAGACCTCCTCCCATGACCAAACAACTTGTCAACACCTGGTAAGGGATTTGGATCATTATGTTTTTCGTTTATTCATAGTTTTGAGACAGTGTCATTATGTAGCCCAGGCTAGCTTTTAATTCACTGTATAGCCCAGGCTGGCTGAGAAGTTATAATTATCCTGCTTTAGCCTCCAGAGTACTAAGAGTACACATGTGTACCACCATGTCAGTTTTCCCCATTTAAATATATTTTGTACTTAAATAGCTCTAAACCTTGACCACAGTCTCCTTCTTTAACAGAGGAGTCTGTTTTGAGCACCAAAGATGCTCAGTACTGAATGACTTCCTGTGCTCTGGCTTGGGACTGTTCTGAGTAGACATCAAATCAAACGAAACATGTTTGGGGCAGGTGTTCCGAAGCTCCCCAGGGCTAGTGACTGGCCAGCATGTCCTCTTGCTGGCTCAGGCAGAAACTCAGTTTACTTAAGCTGTATCCTAGAAGTGTTGGCACAAAGTCTCCTGGTACTTTATTGGTTGTCTCCTTCATAGACCATATACAAGAGGGCAGCAGGGACCAGCTTCATGACAGATGGATAAAGGGCAGATTAGAACAGCCTGGGGAAATGGCAAGTATTTGTAATATTTCTGAGTGGATAAGCATCTACTCAGAACCACAGGATATTTTAGCTGGTTACATATCCAGTAACCACACAGGCAAAGTCAAGTGTCCCTTTCACTATACTTCAAGGGAACTTTAGAGAAAGTTTATGAAAATGAAGAAAACAGGAAGGAAGGGAGAGAGGAAGGAAGGAAGGGAGGGAGGGAGGGAGGGAGGGAGGAGGGAGGGGGGGAGGGAGGGAAGGAGGGAGGAAGGAGAAGGGAAGGAGGGAGGAGGGGAGGAGGAGGGAGGAGAGGGAGAGGAGAGGGAGGGAGGGAGGGAGGAAGGAAGGAAGGAAGGAAGGAAGGAAGGAAGGAAGGAAGGAAGGAAGGTCATTAACATCACAAATATGCCATCTACTTTAGATGTCCAAAGTCCCAGCTTCCAGGACAGAGATCTTTCCCTAGCTTTTCCCATGTGTAAAGCTGTTGACCAAGCAGCACCTCAGGACCCATTAGTAAAAAGACAGCAAGGGAACCACTTCTTTGACTCAAGAAAGAATGTGACGAGCTGAGTGCAGTGGTGTGCACTTGTAATCTCAGCATTCAGAAGGCTTGTGAGTTCGAAGCCATCCTGGACTACATAAGTTGCAGGCCACACTGGGCTACATGAATGAAACAAAAGAAATATGGTGAGAATAAATGAGATGAAATGCAGAGATTACATGGGAGAGTAAACATGTATTCAGCTTCTACTGTGATGAAAGACATGGACCAAGGTCTAAAGACATGGACTAATGTCCTGTGTCTAATGTCTGGGCTTGTCACCTGGACAGGTGCCTTTCAGTGTCCTCTCCTTAACTCCAATACTCAGCCTGATTCCCTTCTATGCCCCCATCTCTCCTCAAGGTAAAGGAAGCACCCTTTATACAAATGAGTGGTCCACAACATGCGAAAAGCTCAAGAAGCCCTCACAGGCCAACACACAGGCCTACAAGGTCTGCAGCACCTGCTCTCCTCAGCCACCCACTGGGTCTTTCTTGAAGATTTATGCTGGTTTCTGTTTTTTAGATTTTATTTGTGTGTGGACATGTACAAACTGTGTGTACCATGGTGTATGTATGTGTGTCAGAGGATAACTTTTGGAACTCAGTTCTCTCCCTCTAATATGTAGGTACTCCTGAGCCATCTCACAAGCCCAAAGAGTTCCCTTTTAAAAGTACTTTTTAAAACTGGTACATGTGTTGTTTCCTCTTAGAAGCATGAACATGAATATCTGAAAATATGTGTGTATCCATAATTAACTACAATGGCACGTAACACCTAACAGGATGAGCAAATTGTTGGGCATCTTCTGATTGCTTGTCAATGTTTTTGCTTTTTTTGTTTTTGTAGACAGGGTTTCTTTGTGTATCACTGGCTGTCCTGGAAGTAGCTCTGTAGATCAAACTGGCCTTGAACTCAGAGACCTGCCTGTTTCTGCCTCCCACGTGCTGTCTTGTCAGTATTTTCAAGCAAGAATAAGGCATTATTTTAGATAATAGAGACTTCCATAGAAATGCTTGAATATGCCAATTACATTTTGCAGGCTTCTGGTGCAGCCTGTCTCTGATCAGTTTAAGAAGCTGTTGGGTGGATCATGTGTGGAACAGAAGGCGGAAGCGCTGTTTCCCACTGTCAGCCCACGCCATCAGGGTTCCGTGCTTCGGTTCTAATGACCCATGATGACGCTGTCACCTGACAGTGTGCTGATGAAGATTAAATAAGTCACATCTGTTAATCTCATATTTCCCAAATCAGGATGGGGCTGGGTGCTGGCAAACGGAGCCTATAATCGGAGACACACGCTCTATTTTTCATGTTGGAAAGTAATCACAGGAAGCCTTTCTCCTCTGGAGCACGTACTGATGCTTCGGAGCACGTGGGATGCTTGGAGTTCCTGTTACTGGTGTTAGGTGGGAAGGCTGTGCCAGAGCACCTCAAAGTAACCTCAGAGAGAAACTGTAGTGTGATGCCCATAGCTATGGGAAGAGGCACTTGTAAACACTTATCTGGGGAACAATGATTTTAAAAAGGGAATCTGGCTCACAGATGTCCCAGAAGAAATCAATTCAATTTTTCAGTAAATAACAAAAACATTTGTGTCACCTAGCTATTGTACTTTCAGTGACTTATGCCAAAAAGTAAACTCAGATGCAGTTAAGAGAACATTTGTTTATAATGATACAGATTTTTTATTAATTAATTTTTGATTGTTCTAGACAAGGTCTTATTCTTTAGCCTGGGCTGGCATTACACCCACAGCAATCCTCCTGCTTCATCATAAGTGCAGGGATTAAAGGCATGAGCCCCGATACCTAGCTAACAACCCTTAAACAGATCCAGCTGAGTGAGCTGCTTAACAGCTACCTGGGATATGCTGTAGCCATTAAACATCAGCTGTCACAAATACATTAACATGTAAATTAACCTATGACTCTGTTTTGATACTATCTTCTATGAAAAAAATTCAAAAATAGTACAAAATCCTCTTTAATTTAGCAATAACTGTACATATTTTTAAATGTATCTAGGGTATGTAAATACAGACAGGAACTAGGTATGTATCAGGATGAAGGACAGTCTAGTCAGAAAATTGCTGAGAAGGTAACAGACTTCTGGGATAAGATGGTGGATTAGAGCAGCCATCAGAGATGCCATAAAGGAGAAGAATTAGGTTAGCGACAGTCTATTCTGAAGACAGGAAGAGCAGTCTTCAGAACACTCTGCCAATCAGCACCGTGATTTTCATTATGGCGTGTATGTGTGTATAAGTCTGCATACGTATACGCTGTATGTATGTGTAAATGTGTGTGTATGTATATATATGTAAAATGTAGAAAATGTATAAACATGTATCTGTATGGTTGTACGTGCATTGGTGTATATGTATATATGAATTATGTGTGTATACAAATGTGTGTTTGTGTGTATTGTGTATGTGTGTGTTCAAAATCTCAATGTCCTTGGTTACCTTCTCATCCATGATGCTTATTTTCTTCCACGGGTCTTGAGCTGACATCCTGCCTTCATCTGTCTGCTTGTCCATATCCCCTCTGAAGCCACTGACCTTTTTTCAAGTAGGCTTTTCAATTCTTTGGCATTTCATCTGGGAACCAGGTACTGTCTGCCCCACAGAGTGGATATGAGGGCAGCAGACAAGCTGTTTCTACATGTGATCACCACAATATGAAGATGAAAGACAGAATGGTCTGACCTGAAGCACTGAATGAGAGTCTGTTTTCTCACATCTTCATGGCCTTCTTGAACATCAAATCTTGGCCCATTTGATACAGGGGCATCAAGTCCTAAAATCTACATCTCTCTGTTTATGCCTGACTTTTTGTTTTTTCTTTTTTTGGTTTTTCAAGACAGTGTTTTTCTGTGTAGCCCTGGCTGTCCTGGAACTCACTCTGTAGACCAGGCTGGCCTTAAACTCAGAGATCCCCCTGCCTCTGCCCTCTGAGTGCTGGAATTAAAGGCATGCGCCACCACCACCCAGGCCCCTTTTCTTTTTTTAAAAATTAAAAGATTTTTTTTATTAAATTGTCCTATTTTGGTTTCATTTCAAAGGTGTGTGAGAGCTGTGATAATCCTTTTAAGACAACTAATACAGACTGACTATGCAGCCCAGCCGTCATGATCTTTGTTGTAGCTATGGCTGCTATAGCTACTGTTTCTGTCAATACCATTGTCACTATTATGGTAAAGGTCCTGCTGCTGTGACTGCTATTGATCTTGCTATTCTGCTAAACTTTATCAAGTACTTACCACTACTAAACCTGTAACAAATGCCCCTTTGCTATTTCTTGTCTGACAAGGGCAGCTTCCCCTGTCACATTCACTTAGGAAAACAGAAAGCACTTTAGGTAGCCCTCTCAGGAAAAGACTTAACCCAGGTGCTTCCAAAACAGTGGAGGGGCTGGAGGAAAGGAGGGTTGGGAATGCAGCCAGCAAGTGCAGGAAGTCAAAGGGTTGCAGGAACTACAGGAAACCTAGGTCATGACTTCTACTGCCTGTAGCCTGAGCAGGTGAATGGCAGAATAGTAAGGCTCCTGCAAACCCTCACGTATGCCATTTGCACACACGCCAGTCTTGTTGCTTGTTTGGGGACCAAGCAGAATAGATAACCTTTATTAGAATGTAGGTAAGACACTCAAGGCAACACAAGTTGAGTTCCCAAGACTCCCCTCTATAGCAGAACTGGGAGGGGCTAAAACCAACCAACAGGCAACAATACCACACAGTCCACCAATTTGGCCATTTGTGTTCACACACAACTTGGTGGACAGTGGAGCTTCTAAATATCCTGCTTGCACCTGAGGTAGTATACCTGTCCTTGGTGCAATGGGGGAGCGGGGAAAGATAGGAGGCAAGAAGGCCCATTTCTTTCTATGATATCTACTCTTCCTTCAAGGCAATTTTAAGTCTAAATGAAAACACCATAGCCTATGACAGAGTTAAAAGGAGAGGGGAAAAAAACCCCACACACAACTAGTTAATTTATAAAATATATACAGTACAAAGGAAAAAGAAAAACATGTGCCATTTCCTAAAGTCCTTGTGCCCAGAGCAACTCCTGAGGTAATGATTAGATGTCACCATGACCTCCTCACTTGCCCTACCACCACCACCACCACACATGTCCCAGGGCTTGAAGCCCCAACACTGGCCACTAGGGAGTTTTACGTGGTGGCAGCCCAGCTCTTCCTGAAAGCTCCATGCCATTAGGATTCTGCCACTTGAAATAGCTGCTCTTTGGTCATACACACATGAAGGTAAGAGGTGCCCCAGAAAAACTCTCATGCCGTGTGTGTGTGTGTGTGTGTGTGTGTGTGTGTGTGTGTGTGTGTGTGTTATGCACACATGCCTGTGTTAGACAGACAAGGCAGACACAGAGGCATCTATAGGTATTATGGATATGGGAAAAATTCTTGGATTCCCATGTTTTTCATGTTCCTTGGGCTTGTTGGTTTTCTTAACTTAGGGTCTTGTACATGTTAAGCAATAGCTCTACCACTGGGCTATACCCTCAGTCCCACTATATTTAATTTTCACTTATGTTGTGTGTGCCTGTTTGTGGGTGCATCGTGTGCATGCAGAGATGTCCATGGAGACCACTAAAGGGAGTCAGATCCCTAGAACCTGAGTTACAGATTGTTGTGAACTGCCATGTTGGTGGTGGGAAATCACCTTGGTCCTCTTAACTGCTCAGCTCTCCCCTACCCCCAACATTTTAAAGCAACATATACAATATGAAGGTTGAAACTTTGTTATCCAAAGGATTACTGAGAAAAGAAGACTTCTTCCAGAAGAAAATAAGAAAAAGACATTACACATAAATGTGAAGATGGCACAGAGTTGTGCCTCACTTGACAGGGAAAGTGTCATCTGGAAGCGCTACTGTTGTGTAAACAGTCTGCCTATAAACACAGATGATGCCGTAGGTGCTGCTATTTTATGAGACCCTGTACAAACATTTGTCCCTGATCAACACTTTATGATGGTAACTGAAAAGCAAAATACATTTCTCCTGAAACAGAGACTCTGTATACAGAGAAAAACCAGTTTCTAATCTCCAAATTAAAACCAGTGGTCCTATTTAAAAAGGGGGACAGGGAGCACAGCAGGGAACATTTACTCAATGGGATTTGTATTGTCTTCTAAAAATTTTGAAGTGGGCGTGATGGTGTGCATGTATAATCCCAGCATTTGGGATGCTAAGGCAGGAGGAGCATGAGACCAGCCTAGAGTATTAGAGTACATAGGCCAGCCTGGGCAACTCTGCAAAATTTTATATCCCTGAGAATGAAATATACATGTGTGTGTACTCAGATATTCAGATACTCAGATATATATATATATATATATATATATATATATATATATATGCATGAAATCTATACTGACACTATTAACTAGAAAATTTTGAAAATTGAAAAATGGACTTATATCAAAATTTACAATTAAAAAATGATGAAGGGCTGAGAAATGACTCAGCTACAAAGTACATGCTGCTTCCCAGCAGCCATGTAAAAACTGGGAATGGTGATAAATGTCTGATATGTGTCTGTAATCTTAAAACTGGAGAAGTGGAGAAGTGGAGATAGGTAGATTCCTGGGGCTTGCTAGCCAATCAGGCTAGCTGAATCAGCAAGCTTCCAGTTCAGTGACAGATGACGGCTCAGTGACCTGGGTTCAACTCCCAGCACATACATGGCAGCTCACAACCTTTCTAACTCTAGTCCCAGGGGCTCCAAAGTACTCTTTTGGTCTACCTGTGCATCATGTGTGCATGTGGTGAACAAACATATGCAGGCAAAACTTCCATACACATAAAACAAATAGACTTTTTAAAAATAAAGTGAGCTGATGCCGGGCGATGGTGGCACACGCCTTTAATCCCAGCACTCGGGAGGCAGAGGCAGGTAGATCCCTGTGAGTTCAAGGCCAGCCTGGGCTACAAGAGCTAGTTCCAGGACAACCTCCAAAGCCACAGAGAAACCCTGTCTCAAAAAAACCCAGGAAAAAAAAATAGAGTGAGCTGGATATGGTGGAGCACACTTTTAGTCCCAGCACTCAGGAGGTAGAAGCAGGCAGAGTTCAAGGCTGGCCTAGCCTACAAAGCAAGTTCCAGGACAGCCAGGGCTATACAAAGAAACCCAGTCTTGGGGTAGGCGTCAGGTTGAAGAAACTGAAAAGCACATTCAACATTAACCTCTGGCTTCCACACACACATGCAGATACCACTTATTAACATTTTTCTTTTTAGCTATTACATATTCTTATTGGATTAAATTTACCATAATGCTGTTCTTTGTTTGCAACAAAGTAAAGATTAAGTCTATTTCATCTGCTACCAGTAGCAAATCACGGATTCTCTTCTGGTTATCATTTGCATGGACTATCTTTTCTACCCTTTTACTTCAATCTACTTGTCTCTGAACCTAACATGAGTCTTTGTGGACAGTGAGGAGCTTAGAGCCACTCTGCCAATCTCTCACTTACGTATCAGTCTCTGAGGGTGACTAAATACCTGGGTTCTCTGTGAAAACCACTCATTTAAGAGGCACAAGAAATGACAATCGGAAAGAAATAACCCACTTTCATTCCAAAATTCTGTCACCAACTTGCCGTGGGACCTTGACTCACTTACTTCTTCTAATTTTTTTTTTTTTTACTACCTTTGTATTTATTTTGTTTGCAGGGGGGAGGGGACGTGCCATGGCCAGTTTTTCTCTTTCCACCATGTGGGTTACAGGGATCAAATGCAGGTTGTGAGGTTTGGTGGCAAACTCCTTTACCAGCTGAGTCATCTCACCAGCTCCTAGAACCAATTCTTTTGGTAATAAATAGAAAACCCATCACAACAGATGATGCTATTATTACACACAATTTAAACTGAGGACACCCCCTCTACCCGCTTCGCCAACAAAGAATGCATCAGGAGCAATGGCACTCAGTCACCTGCAGGAGGCGCTGCCGACTATTCCAAAGGCCTTTTCCCTGCTCCTCTGACAGCCTGGCTTTCTAGTGTTTGCCCTGTACTCCTGGACAAATCAATTGGGGTATTAAGATAGTATTATCTTCCCTTCCAGGAATTTGCTTAAGGGACGGGAACATTATCTAATCTGAGTCAGGGTGCTGTGAAGGATGTCTTCTTGAGAGCATATGGAACTTATTTTTAAGCCTAGAGAACACGGGGAAGCCCCTGCTGTTAAAGTATCCCCACCATGCCTGAACACCAGCCACCAACCACAAGGGAGTCAACTGAGTGAATGGAAACCACAGAGAGCGGCAGTGAAGTCCCGGACTACATTTCAGGAGGAAAACAACCACTTGTAAGTCTCATTATCTTGGGATTTAAGAAAAAAATAAACCTCCTTATTAACCTAGTCTAGGTTACCCATTTTACTAAGTATTTCTCAATGCTATCAAAACAACAGATTCTTGAGCCAGAGAGATGGTTAGCTGGCATGGGAAAAGTCCTAATCACCAAGCCTGACAACCTGAGTCGGTCTCCAGCATCCACTGGGCGGAAGGAGAGAACCAACCTCCACAAGCTGTCCTCTGACCTTTACACATGCTGTGGCACAATAAATAATGTAATTTTTTTAAAAAGTTAAACCACCAAAAAAAAAACAATCAATGTCAGGCAGTGGTGGCACATGCCTTTAATCCCAGCACTCGGGAGACAGAGGCAGGCAGATCTCTGTGAGTTCGAGACCAGCCTGGGCTACAAGAGCTAGTTCCAGGACAGCCTCCCAAACCACAGAGAAACCCCATCTCAAAAAACCAAAATAAATAAATAAATAATAAAAAGTTAAACCAATGAGTCTCTATATTTTAATATTTTATTCAAAATTTGTTTTAAATTTCTGGAAAACATTCTTTAATCCATTATTTTAACATTATAAATTCAACTTGAAGTAGCTGGAAAAACAAAATAGGTAATGGGACTGAGTATAACTGAGCAGGGAAACCAAAGTCCCACCATCACCAAGACAAACAAATTTAACTTTCAGGCATGTATACATTTTATTTTCCTTTCAGTAATAATTTTTGGAAAAATTACACTTTCAAAGAACCAGCCCTTACAAATAGATATTCTTTCCAAAAATAAAACCCAGTATCTAAGATCTGCAAACTCACAAAACTAGTTGAAAGTATGTGGTGATGTCAGCTGGCAGGTCACTCAAGCCAGTTACACACCACAGATGAGCTCTCACTAACTGGGTAGGCAAACTCCAAACCTCTGGCTGCTAGTGACTACCAACGCTCCCTCCTCTGTGTTGGCAATTGTCTTATTGCTGAATTATACGTGATTCATTTTCTTTGGCAACATTATTGGCTAACACCAAGGAACAAAATTAAAGGTTTGGGTTGTCAGCATTTTAACCATTGTAGCTGTTCTATGATTTCTAAGAGGTGCTAGACTAGAAAAGCCCACCACACCTAACACCATGACAAAGGGCCTACCTGCTCACAAATATAGACAAGTGTATAATTACTCAGCATCACCAGTGAAAAACAATGTCAGCTCCAATTCCTCACATCTGTGATAAAGGGAAAAACTAAGTGGAGAAGTTAACATCTGGATATCTATCAATTTTTCTGGAAAGCTATTTTATATAAATTCAAAATGGCCTTCTCATTATAATACCACCAAAACTTGTACTTAAAAAATACTGATAGCTTACATTTTTAAATTCTTGTTCCATGTACTAAGCCTATTTTAAAGGCTTGCCATGATACTGCCAAGAACTTAAAACAGGAAGTTCACTTCAGAAGTTTCACTATGTTTTTTTTCCATATACAGAATCACCCACTTAAGAGGCTTCCTTCCACTGAAAATATATCACTCCAAGTTCAAAGTGAATTAAAGTAGGTGTGGCAGAAAGTGCAACTGGAAGCATGTTCACATAACAAAAGAGCAAACACCAGGAATAAGCACATATGCAAACACGGAATGCAAATGCTCATGAACTAAGAAATGTTCCCGTGGACAAACTTATATACAGCTGTATACGACTTCAAACTAGTACAACTAGAAACATCTACAAATGCCACAATAAAGTCAAAGCACACTCAGAACAGTCTCACCAATTAGTCTCCCAGGAGCTCCTTAGAAAGTAGAGTGCAGTTGCTTAAGAAATGCTCTCTTCCTGATCAATCATCTCCGTTTTAACTGAAAACACATCTGCCAGCATGTGTTTGGGAATCTCTGAACCCCGGACTTTAAGGGCATAACAAGCATTCTCCACTTTGGCCAGGCTTTGTTTCAAAGTGTACAGCTTCTTAGAAACCTCATAGGGCCCAGTGTTGCCAATGAAAGAAAACCCATCATAAACCTGGCGTAAAAACTGGCTCACTTCAAAGGGGGTGTCAATGTCGCCATTCCCCACGCTGTTAATACACATCCGCATCAATTCTCCAGTTAAGTCGGCCACTCCCAGCAGGTAATCAACAGGTGTGATTTTCAGTCTCCAAGTAACAAGCTGCTTATCTTGTCCATCAGAAGAGGGCTGGTAAGACAAAAAAGAAAGCCACACACAGAAAGAAAACATTGTGAGAAAGTGAATACACCAGACCTCACAATAATAAAATATGAAATCAATAGCAAGTCAAGCACACTGATCTTCTCTGTGCATTAACTATATTACAAGGGTACAAGGAATCCAGCCATGCACTGGGTAAGGAGCTGAGCAAGTGGCTGAGACGTATCAAAATAATTAAATATTGCCACTTTAAAACCAACTGTGTTCAACGTCACTTGACAAGCACAGTAGACACATGCTAACAAGGCCGACTTGACATCACTGTGTGGCAATCACTATCAAACAGCAATTATGATCCCCTCCTTCAGTCCTGCTTCCCTCATCTTCTGCTGGCTTCTTCCCTATACTGCACTGCCCATCACAGTCTGCAACTGTACCCAGTTTCTGCCAGTGCCTCCATCTCCTACTGCTCATGTCCAGCAAATCAGAATCTTGAATCAGTGCTGAGATCTCCATGTCAGCCTTACACTAAGCAGCCGAGTACAAGTGAGTTTAGAAACAGTAATCACATCTACAGACTGTGGAGTCTGAACTACTGCAAGTTACTCACCAATCCTTTTAGATATTCTTCAGTAGTTTTACTAGTTTATGTGTATGGGTGTTTTGCCTTCATGCATGTCTGTGTACCAGATTCATGCCTGGAGCCTTCAGAGACCAGAAGAAGGCATCAGATCCCCCTGGAACTGGAGTCACAGATGGCTGTGAGCCTCCAAGTGGGTGCTGGGAACTGAACCAAGTCCTTTGAAAACCCAGTCTGCTCAATCTTTCAAGGCTCATACTCAAACATAGCATGATTCTTTTCTATATGCCTTTTCTGTGCAGCCTCTTGATACACTATTCCAAGCCTCTGGTACTCTCTTCTGTTCCCTACTCAATTCCCAAACTCTTCAGTTTCAGTAAACAATCTCGCCTAATTTTGCAGACCCCTGCAAACAGTCATCTGCCAGTCCCCTCACACTGTCTCTTGTCTGTCTTACTACCAAAACATCCTTACCGATATTATAGCCACATCCATCTTCACTTTCTATCCTCCATTCTCTCTCTCTGTCTCTCTCTGTGTGTCTCTCTCTGTGTCTCTCTGTGTCTCTCTGTGTGTCTCTGTCTCTCTCTCTCTCTCTCTCTCTCTCTCTCTCTCTCTCTCTCTCTCTCTCTCCTCTAATGTGAACTTAACTTCCAAATGACCATGACATATCTCTGCCCACCTCTTCCAGGACTTTGCTTCATAAGATACTTGCCTCTTAGCAAGTTTTCTCAACTCTCTCTAAACTTCAAGTTTCTTCCTCTGTCAATAGGATTATGTTACCTATCTCAGAAGTCTTTTATGGATTAAATAAGACAATATTCATTAAACTCTTGGCGTAATGTGCAACCCAAGAAAACACTCCATAAGTGTTAGCTGCTATCATCACGACCCCCATCATATACATCTCTCTCCGTGAGTTTCTTTCTAGAAGTGATACCTAAATTGTAACCCATGTATGTGGAATGCAGCTAGGTGAAGCTATAAGTGCATTCTTGGTAGTGGGTCTACAAAGGCATACAGGAAAGAATGGTGCTGTGTTTGAGGAACTAATTAAGTATTCATTTTAAGTAAAGTTAAAGAGTAGTACAGATTGAGACTAGAGAGACGCAAGCAGGCAAGACATCACACTGAGAAATTTGGACTTTACTTCCAGATTGTGGAATCTCTGAGAACTAAGGAAGAGGCAGAGGGAACTTTCATTTTATTACTTTGGTTGCTGTGCACATATCTTAATCCTGTTCAAACCCTTCAGAGAGACTTTGTGGCCCAATGGCCCACATGAGAACATGAGAAACAAGGCCTACTGCAAAGCAGGGATAATGAAAGAACTGGCTAGTAACAGAAAAAAGCACCCAAAGCTTGCTTCTAGCCATTCTGACACTTTTGAAAGCACATCAGAAAGGTATCTGGGGAATCTGCAAACTAAGACTGCTATTTATTTGTCTGTTTCTTTGTTTTAGGAAAACAGTAGGTTGTGGTAGATGGAAGAGGAGTACATTTCACATGCACTTACTACACAGAAGGGGTCGTAGTTGTAAGTTGATTTTGGAGAAACAGACATCTTAAAAAATAAACAAATTTAAACAAACAAAATAAATTCTGCTTCCTGAAAACTTTAGTGAGGAAAAAAATTGCTTACAGTACAACTTTTTAAGAGGGACATTTGAGTGCTTAAAAAGATATTGCTATCACTAATGTACTTTAAAACTATTTACCCAGAACTACTTAGACTAAACAAATACAGCAAAATGTTATCTCCTGGCCATTTATTCGGGTCTTGCTATATGAGCTGACAAATGGTTATTATTCCCTCTACTTTTATGCATGTTTAAAATTTGTTATAATAATTGTTTTAATGATTTTGACAATATTCTCACAAGCCAAGTTAAAAGGAAAATTTCTTTCTCTATAAAACTCTCAGAATGTTCAGCACCAAGAATCTAGTGCTAAAAGGAAAATTATTTGTGAACGCAGGCTCAACTTCAGTGACAAGTATGTCTGGGTCATAATCTCAAAAGCCCTGGAAGAGGGCTGAAGGGATGGCTCAGAGGTTAAGAGCACTGGCTGTTCTTCCAGAGGTCCTGAGTTCAATTCCCAGCAACCACATGGTGGCTCACAACCATCCATTATGAGATCTGGTGCCCTCTTCTGGTGTGCAGATATACATGGAAGCAGAATGTTGTAGACATAATAAATAAATAAAATCTTAAAAAAAAAAAAAGCCCTAGAAGAGCACACATGCTCAGCCTGCCTGCCTTTCCCCCACTGTCTCTTGCCAACAAAAGTAGAAAGAAGGCTGCTCTCATGAAGCAGGACAAATAGCTGGCCCCACCTCTCAGTGCCATTTTATCCTAACTAGGTGAATGAATCAAAGCCATGAATGCCTCTTGCTTCTCAGAGTGAGTCCTCCCCCTTAGCAAAGATAAGTACAAGCTCAAAAGCTGAGAAAACACATGGATTCATAGAGTAAGTTTTTTCTGTCATGCCAAGTCAGGCTTATTTTGCATTCTAACATTTTATTTTAAATTTCAAAAAATCTTGACTTTTAACAGTTTCTTTGTCTACCTATCCTAACTCTTAAGTGGTATTTTTAAAAATTAATAAGAGGGAAAAAAAGGAATGGAAAAATACTGTTTATCTTAATGTATCTGAGAGGAGAGGTCAAAAGGCCCATTTGGTTGCCTGAATGTTGTATGTTCAAATCCAAAAGGGGAAAGAAGTATTCTTTTAAAGTCAAAATGCAAAAGCTTTTCTTTCCTGAATTCAGAAGAGCTAGGCTATACATACATACATACATACATACATATATGGTAGTTTGAGTAGGTATTAAATGGCTCTCATCATGTGACAACTACTTTATAACAATGAACTACTGTTCAGTATAAACACTGCTTAGTAAAAAAAAAAACAAAAAACAAAACAAAAAAAACCTTTGTTAAGCTAAACTCTTTCAAAATCCCTTTGAGGTAGGTGCACACACCAGGATCCCTGTAGCACCCCTCACAGAGGAGTTGAAGAACAAAACCTGGATTCTAGACACCCTGCTGCATGCATGTGCCGAGTTTCTTTCTCCCTGAAGCCATGCCACTCTTGTCCTGTCACCAGTGGAGACACTTAAGACAGAGCTTCCCTGGTGAGACCTAGCAAACCAGGCTTCAGGAAGCCAGTAGTTTCCAACAATCAATATGCTGTTGTATAAATTATATAATAAAAGTAAATCATGATTTTAAATTCTCACAGTCTTGCTTTCTTCTGTTGTAAATGTCAACTGCTTGTTAATCTCTTCCACACTGATTAATGAACGAGTTTTGATGAAGTGTTGAAAAGAGACAGCCTCCACATATTCCTGCAGTCCTGAAAAACCAACAAATAAGGTTATTAGGAACAGCAGTAACTTATAAGTGTGTCACCATAAAAAACTAGAAGCTGCTCATCACCTAGCTTGATAAAAGTGTGTTGGATGTCCATGCAGACTATATCAGCTGAGGCAAGGCATACGAGCACTCCTGAGCCTCTGTACCAAGGCTCAAGGGTGTCACCAACCTTTGTCTATAGCAGCTGGGATGGTGATTTGGGGCACATGTCCTGATCACTAATGTGTGCCTTGCACACAACAGACATAATATAATTAAGTGAGGAAATTTAAGGTTTGTTCTATCTCACAAAGAGTTCAAGGACACCTGGCCCTAGACACTGAGAAGCACTCTGGGTCATATGTAGGTAAAAGGATGTTTAAACAAGTTATGTTTCAACTTGATGAAAAGGACATCCGTTATTTTCAGTGTATAATCCCCAAGGTGAAAATTTTCAGCCCACTGCCATACTCCAAACAATGCCTTCCCCTGTGCTTCTACCTTGGAAGAAATCCAAAAGGAATTATTTACAGAATCTGCTTCCAGTAAGAGAGAACATTGGAGGCTGCTTTTATGTAATTTGTTCTTTTTTACTTCATTCCCCTATTAGAACATACACAGGGAAACCCAGTTAAAAGCTTCTGATTACTTTTATTTATTCTCTTTCTACTTAGCCATACACATGCAATTCGACACCAAGCCTAGCCTGAGGGTGAACATGTGAGAGAGCTCAACCTGCTTTGCAAGATTCTAATGCTTTTCTTAGAAAATTGTTTACCACAGGTATAAGCCCCAGAGGAATAGGGAATAGGGTTATGTTCATATAAAGACTTGTAGGCAGATGTGAATAGCAGCAACCCTCACAAGAGCCAAAAGTAGAAAAACTCCAAATGTTGCATCATCTGACAGACAAAATGTGATCTATCTGTTCACGATTATACTATAGCAGGGAAGTGCCCTGGTAGGCTACTTTCACAAATGAACCCTGAAACTACTGTGCTACATAATCATTCTCCAGTCCTACTGGTGTGAGATGTGCAGAAGAGACAACTCCAAAGGGACAGTAAATTAGTGGTTGCTAGAGGGATTGGATCAAAACAAGCTATATTGCTAGTAGCTGCTGTTTGTTCCTTAAGGCAGAGATTGAGTACAGCATGTTCAAAACTGATTAAGAAGTATCACCCTTATCAATACAATGTTACAGAGTCCACACTAAATTGTCAACTTTCTGAAACAGTGTTTCAGAAAAGCAAAGGAATGTTTAGAAATGAAAGAGAAACTGGACTAAAATATTCTCAATGCAGGTGGACATCACACTAGTGCAACAGCAGACATTCTTCTAGAAAACAAGTCTATTTGTGTTTTTGTAGCCCATAAAAATCCTAAAGAGATTCTTCTATCTAAGGTTTGTAGTAATTACCACCAGACTTACTAAATTGTGATTAAATGGTCCCCAAAGTATTTACTGAATCATCTCCCATTTAAACACAATTTTAAATTGTAGCTATTTTACTCCCAGATTGAGGCTGACTCAACTCCCTGAAGTCCTGTTCAGGTTTTATCTGATACTAAAGTCAGTAGGTTAAACTGAGTCTGGAAAGAAAGAGCCAAACATGTCAAAGTGACCAGTAATGACCTTCATTGAAACTCCTGTGAAGCCTCAGTTTCCTTACTCATAAGTGGTAGAAATAATTTAGGGGACCACAAAAGCAAAAACTGTGACTATAATGAAGAATGACTCTATGTATCTTTAGCATGCCCACCAGCAAGGCTCAGGCAGAAGAATGGACACCTTGAGCCCAGTTCACCGCCAGACAGGCAGTGAAGACATATGCGGTTTTTTGTTTGTTTTGTTTGTTTTTTCAAGACAAGGTTTTTCTGTGTAGCCTTGGCTGTTCTGGAACTCACTCTGTAGACCAGGCTGGCCTGGAACTCACAGAGATGGACCTGCCTCTACCTCTGGAGTGCTGGAAGTAAAGGCACGCACCACCATTGCCTGGCAACATTATCTGTTTTAAAAACCAAAAATCTCTAACTGATCACAAACACTCATCTAACCCATCATTCACATTCTTGAATAAAATAATTAAAACATTATAGAGCTAAAAACATTTTATTTTATACATGTAAACATCTCAAACCATAAAAAGTATCAGTGATATAGACTAAACTAAAGCAATACAAAAAAAAAAAAAAAAAAAAAAAAAAAAAAAAAAGATGTTTCTTTAAGATGCAGGGCACTCCCTGACCTGTTACTTTCTCAACAACAAAAAGTCAAAAAAAAATTGCTTGAGTTTGTTCAGTTACTGCTTGAGTTTGTTCAGTTACTTCATGGGAGGGTGGGAGGGATGGATATGTAAATATGAGTAATTAAAAATAATTTTTTAAAAAGTCATAAAAATGTTTATTTCAAGCGACTACTTGCACATTTAATTGTTCAACCATTCCTTTGAACAGTTCAGTCTACTCACACCCAAGGTGTATTGTTGAACCACGAGGCTACTGTCTGCTCACATCGTCCCCTTGGGGAAACATTCTGTCTGCCATCAGCACTGCTCTTAATAAGCACAGAACTCCATTAGTTCAATGTCAAAGCTATTTTAGCTTCAAGTCAAAAGAATGGCTTTTTGGAGTAAACCAAAACAAGTACTCACCAATTAAAGCAGCAAGCTATTCATAAGCATCATATTGTTAACACTTTGAGTACATTTATTCTCCTAAATTTAATCTAAGCAACTTTTTAAGTCACAGATAAGAGTTTCTTTTGACTGCTTCATCCTGAACTTAAGAATAAATAGCACTGCTTCTTCAGTTCAAAACTTCATTTTAAAGTCAGGAAGGTAATGCATGCTAATTATGCCAACATTTGGGAGGTAGAGGCAGAAGAATTAAGAGTTCAAAGCCAACCTCAGCTATCTAGGGACTTTAAGACCAGACTAAGCTATGAGACTGTCAAAACTTCATTTTAAAGACTTTGTAGGGAACCAATGAGATGGCTCAATGGGTAAGAGCACATGCCACCATGAGCCTGATGACCTGAGTTCAATCACTGAGGCACACATGGAGGAAGGAGAGAACCAATTTCCACAAGTTGTTCTCTTACCTCCACACATAGGCCATGGCATATGTGCATACACACATACACAGGTGTTTCTTTAAGTTAGTAATACCACTTCATGGGGGAACAATGAAAATTGACATAATTCACACAGCACTCTTTATTAACTTTTAGACTTACCTGTGGTGACAGCTCGATGGAACTGGTGCATATCTTCTCCAGAGAGCTCTTGGGCTACCTGTAATATTTTCTGTCTGACACCATCCAGTTTAATTTCCGATTCAGTCAGTATCTCCTCCATATCAGGAGCACTATAAAGACATTAATAACCTTGAAAACATCAGCCTTGTAATCAAAACTATAAGAAAAACCTTATTCATAAAAGTCAACCTCTGTAGCTCCTTCCACCTAAAACAACATAAAAAACAAAACAAAACAAAACAAAACAAAAAAAAACAGATCATGCAAAACAATGGTTTCAGACACCGTACTCAGGCAACATGAACATCGGACAGCACAACAATCAGGGAAGTAAAGACACACCCAATGTCCATCTCAAGGCTTGGAAGAGTTTCCAAGTGACAATGTAGGAAGGAAAAACCTAGGTAGAGCCAAGGTCAGCTTAAGTTGAAAAGTTGAAAGTTTAAGGAGGTCAAGAGAGCTAAATGTGCAGAGGAGAGAGCAAGGAGAAAGCTGCAAAATGCATAGGACTTTAGAGCTCTGCACTATACAAGGGATTTCCTCAAGTCTCTGAGTACAGGTCACTGCAGGCAAGTACTAAAACTGTGGCCTAGTACACAAGGCCACAATAGGCAGGCAGAACAATTCCCATAGCCTACATGCAGCCAAAAAAGCTGACATCAGCAGCACAACACTACAGACATATTAAAGGAAGTTCTGATGGCAAAAGGAAAATTAATCCAGATGGAAATCTGAATCCCTGTGCCAAGGAATAAATGGCATTAGAAATGGTAACTGCAGAGATAAATGTACAATCTGTTCCTTGTTTCCTAAATCACACTGTTTAAAGTAAAACCAATGTGTCCTGGGGATATAATATAGAAGTAATAGGAACTATCACAATGGCACAGAAAGCTAAGCTAGTGGGGAAAGAAAGACTACTTTAATACATATAAGCTGCTCACCCTGATGTAAAATGACATGTGAGCAGCCCTTACCTTCCAATGCACTGCAATAACTGATGAGGTACCTCAACACCAGACCTGAATTCACCAAGATTAGCTGGCAAAAAGAACCATGCAAAGCAGCTGTGAGTCTGGTATCCAAATTTCAACTAGTCCAGTACTATCTGAGAAAGATGACCTGGACTGTTGAGACACTGCCCACCATTAAGCAACTGTGCACGCGCGCACTCGTACACACACACACACACACACACACACACACACACACACACACACGGGGGGGGGGGGGGGGGGGGGGGCAAAGCTCCAGAGCCAGGGAGATGATTCAGGAAGTAAAGTACATGCTATGGAAGCATGAGGACCTCAGTTCAGATCCTCTGCACCCTAATAAGGCCCAACCTATGGACAGAGGAGACACACAGACGGCTGGAGCTCACTGACTAGTCTGGCCAAAGCAGCAAGCTCTAGGTTCATTGAAAGACCCTATCTCAAAAGAAAAAAGTTAAAGAACATAAGATACCAGAAGACAATACCCGCCCTCCACATAGCACTCCCAAACACATATACATACATACACAAATACACTCAATCCAAAATAAGGCAGAAGCCAGTATGGTTGCACACACAGTTCTATCACAAGGGAGGCAAAGCCAAAAGGGCTGGAAAGAAGCCTCAGATGTTAAAGGCTAGCTTCACAACCAAAAGGACAAAAGACAAATAATAATAATAATAATAATAATAATAATAATAGATAAAACAGAAAGGCAAGAAAAAAAGAGAACCAATACCTATCCATATCATCAAATATAATGATCTATTTAATAAGCACCTCCACTAATTGACATAAATTGCCAAAATTGATTTTTAAAACGCAAGAAAAACAAGAAATCCAATTTAAAAGTAGATATAGTTTTGTTTTAATTTTTAAAGTAAACTGGTATAGCAATATATGTCTCTAATCACAGCACTTAGGGGGTGGATAAAAGATCATGAGACGCTGGCTCCAAATAAATAAATAAATAAATATCAATGGAAACAACAGCCAAAAATAAAATGGTAATTAAATAAGTTAAGATGGCAGCAGTAAGCTGAGCAATCATGGCACATGCCTTTAATCCTAGCACTCAGGAGGCAGAATCAGGCGGATCTCTGTGAGTTCAAGGCCAGCCTGGTCTACAGAGTGAGTTCCAGGACAGCCTCTAAAGCTACACAGAGAAGCCCTGTCTCAAAAAAAACAAAAAAACAAAAAAAGCAGCAGTGAGGTACTTGCCTAGTATTACATCTGTTCTTCCCTAAACAGATATATCCACACCCCTGTAGAGGCCCCCAGAACTCATCCTGGAGAGCTGGAGCTGGACACACCAGCTACAGCAGACAGACACTTCTGCCACATCTGGGATAGAGAAGCAAAGGAAGCTCATCCAGTCAGTGAAAAGGAAGCAGAGGACAAAGAGCAGAAGATGAAAGCCACTCTGCTGTGCTCTTAACATATTCCTGAATCTTCAGATAGCTCTAACCCATTGCCTGCTCTGCTCAGGCCGGTATCACCTAGTTCCTTTTACTTCCAGCCCAGACACCAGAGAACCTCCCTAGAAAAACAAGAGAGTCAGCCTGGAGAAAGAAAACACAAAGCAAACAATGCCATAGGGCTCAAAGAGAAACTGTCAAAGAACTAGGCAGCCAACAGTATTGTATGCTGTAAAAATACAAAACCAGATGTTCTTATTTTACAAATAAAAAGGTAACAAGAACCAGAAACAGACAAGATTGCAATGAGTTGAAAACTGAGTAAGAAATTAATCATATTTTCACATCAAATATTAAATATTTACATTAACTGAGACTTCAACATAATAGGCTCCAGAAGATAATCCAAAATTTAATATATTTTCCTCAGGCTATCTTTATATGGACAATATGTATGAATATATGTAAATGAATGATCTAAAGGGAGTATGAGATCCTTAGGTGGGCTAAAAGAAAGAATTTTCCCTCCTATTTTTAAAATGTTTTTGGGGGCTGGAGAGATAGCTCAGTGGTTAAGAGTGCAAACTACTTTTACAGAGGACTAGAGTTCACTTCCTAGTACCCATGTGGAGTGGCTCACAACTCCAGGGATCTGATACCCTTGTGGAAATACCCACCAACATAGACAAAGTCATTTAAAAGCAAAACTATTTTTAAAATTATTTTATGTTTATGGATTTTTACCAAAATGTACGGCTATGTACCATCTGTGTGCCCAGTAACCATGGAGACCAGAAGAGGGCATCAGATGCCCTACCTAGAACTAGAGCTGTAGATGGTTGTGAGCCACTGTGTAGGTGCTCGGAATTGAGCAGTCAGTGCTCTTAACCACTGAGATATAGCTCCAACCCCAAATATTAATTTTTAAAATGTAGATGCTTGTATTATAACATCCATTATTATGTTGAGATATAAAATATATAAATAAAATGTATCAGAAAACAAATTTTAATTTTTAAATTATATTTATTTATGTGTGTATCTGTGTGTGTGTATACACTCATGTTCCATGGTGTGTGTGTGTGTGTGTGTGTGTAGGTCAGAAGCCAATGAGGTAATCATAATTGGTGACAAGCACTTTCATTCACTAAGTCATCTATCTCACCAGTCCTTCAAATAACAAATTTCAAAGATGTTTACTCACCTTGTAATCCTATGGAGAAGAAAAATTGTCCTTTTACTTTCAACAGTTATATCCCGGCTTAGTTTCACAAGTCTCTCATATTTGTCATGCCTCGAGTCCAACTCCTGTTGAAATGCTAGAACATATTATAATAACCATAAACATGCATATTCTTTACTCAAAGTTAGCCAAAATACAGAAAGAACATGTGCCACAACATGGATGTAGCCAAGGCTGTAACATCTGCCTCCATGGAAGACTCAACAAGCAAAACACAGTAATCATGACAGTAATTCTCAAAACAAACAAACTAAGCACTGCCTTCTATCCTATGATACACAGAAACACAGAATTCAGATTCCCTGGAGTCTTTTAGAGAAATCTGTAAACCAGTTTAAAGTGACACTGGTATAGAAAATGGATACAACAAACCACTTTACTATCATTTTCAAAATAAAACAACCACTGTTGAGCCTCCTAACATTAACAACAGCACTACAGGGCTTGAAGGGACCAGCTCCCCATTTCGGCAGCCATAACAGCCGAACACGTGCTTGTCTGACCTTGTCTTAGTCACTAGGAGGTTAGATGCCTGCCTCGTGGCAAGGAACCAATCAGAAGTTAGCTGGTGGTACTATGTTTTATGGCTCTAAGTGTGCTTTACGGACAAGTACACAGCAATGACTTGCAGAGCATAGCAACCACCCTGGGAGGGCCTATGGGCCATAACAACCAGTTGACCAATCAACACAGGGCAAGCCCTCCAAGCCTGGAGGCACACCAATCCTGGGCCTGTGCGTACCCTTAGACCCTCCCCTTACACTGCCCTATAAGATCTCTATGCAGACTCTTCAAGCTGTCTTTCTAGCCATCTGTCATGGCGGGTGGGTGAAAGGCCCAAGCTAACATGGGGTTAGCTCGTTAAACAACTATAATAAAGCCTCATGCTGTTTGCATCAAGCTTTTGACTCTGCCTGGTGATTGGGGTGACCGTGGTCCTGGGCTGAGATCCCGGAGGCCTGAGCTTCCGGGGGTCTTACAGGCTGGGGATATAGTTCAGTCAGTAGGGTTCTAGCCCAGCATGCATTAGCTCTGGGTTCAATCCCCAGCATTGAACAAAAACAATCCCCGGAAGATGTACTCAGAGGGTCACTGGATCTCTCAGTGCTCATTGAGTAATAAATAATTCTGTTCTGCTTTTTCCTATATAAAAAGGGCATGGTGCATAGGCCTGCACAATCCTCAACACTCAGGAGGTGGGGGCTGGAGGATCAGGAACTCAGGGTCATCCTCAAGAGACCAGTCTGGGCTAATTAGACCCTAGCTCAATAATGATGATGATGATGTCTGGATTCTGTCTGATATTATAAGGGCCGTCAACCTGGTGTTATAAATGCAAAGTTAGATGAAACATTGTTCCTAACCTCAAAGAGACATAGGTGTAAGTAACAAGTAATTAAGTAAACTGTAACAATGATATAATAAATGCATAGGGTTTAGAAAAAAAATCTCATGAGGGGATGGATAGAAATTGAATGAATGTAGTTAGTGTTCATCACCATGGAACTACTTGAGCTGGGTCTTGAAGAGAACATGGTCCTTTGGAATGGTAATGGAAGCACTAAGTTAGAAGCAAATCCAAGCTCAGAGAACTAGAAGCCCGTAAGACAAAGAAACAGGAAAACAGCAAATATGCTGGAAACACAAGGCTTGTTTTCATTCAGTATTCAGTCATATCAGTATGTCCTTAACTCAATTATTCCTGGTTTCCTACACTTATGAAGATCACTGTAAGCATTCTGTGCTTTTAAAGTTGTCACAAATTAGTTGACACCCTTCTCTTTACAAACTGCAACCTATACAAAGTGCAACCTACTTCCTTCCTCCTAAATATGATGCAGTTTTTAATTTGCCTTGCTTGTAATAAATTCATTGTGGCAAATACTATCTGTATCCCCAAGTCCTTGACTATTATGTCCTATGCAGATGTTAACATTAGTAAACAGTTTCACATAAATGTTACTTTATATGGAAATATGCCACATTCTTAACAACTGTCCTGTATGTGACATAATCTTCTCATGTACCACTTACTAGCATATATATTTATATTTAGTGTGTTAGGTCGGTTAACTAGACTGGCACACAAAATTTATTTTGAGATAGCACTTTGCACCGAATAGGAACTATTAGTAAATCTTGTATCACATGTACACAGGTATTTACAACCTCCTTTCTAAGTCTATTAAACTTGGTCAAGTTGATCCTAATATCTGAACCTACAGATTTTCAGGGCAGACAACATAAACCATTAAGAAAAACTAAGCTCTCGGGGCGTTGGTGGCGCATGCCTTTAATCCCAGCCCTCGGGAGGCAGAGGCAGGCAGATCTCTGTGAGTTCGAGGCCAGCCTGGTCTCCAGAGCGAGTGCCAGGATAGGCTCCAAAGCTACACGGAGAAACCCTGTCTCGAAAAACGAAAAGAAAAAAAAAAGAAAGAAAAACTAAGCTTTACATCTTCATGGCATATACATATACATACATATACTCTGAGACAAGGTCTCACTTCGTAGCCTTGGCTAGTCTGGATGTCCTAAATTGTTGAGTGCTGCTTTTTGGCGCACATTACAGCCACTCGACCGTTATGGCTCTAATTCTCCTTACGGAAACTTACATTTGAAGGCCAACATCACCGGCGAAGTCGAACTGACATCCTTCCCTTCTCTCCTCTGGTTATGTGGGAAGTTGTCATGCTTCCTCTTCCTGAACCCTCCTGGTCCTTGTGTAGAAAAGATGAGCTGGAATAGCGCCCTTCCATCGTCCCGCTTGCACAGCCCAGGTTACCCTCTTCCTCCCGCGGCACCCGTAAAGCCTGGCCTCCCGGGCCACCTCCCCAGCCACACACGGGAGTCCCTAAACACGACCGGGACATGCACGGCCCAGGAGTGGGATAAAAGCGCGGCTCCGAGCCTCAAGGAATAGGGCTGCCCCCGAGGTCGGTCTGCAGGGTTACACCCGGGGCAGGCCTGCAGCGCGGTGACAGCAGAGCGCGACACTCAAGGCCCAGCCCCTCCTGTCCCCTCCCCGCCCCTCCCCTCCACGCCCCGCACCTTCTTTGCCGCTCATGACCGCGGGACCTTCTCTCGCACGCGTAGGGACCGCAGCCACCTGGCCAGCTCAGCGAACGCACAGGCCGTCGCCGGACTCCAAGGTGCGCTAACCGAGCCCGTGGATGAGCAGCGCACAGAGTCCTCCTCGATATAGGCCGCCGCCGGAAGCGGAGCCCTCACGCAGTCTCCGCCACGGTGCTCCCTTAAGCCGCGGAGTTCTCTCGGCCACGCACACTTCCGGCCCGTGCCTCCAGAGCCGCGGCGGCAGCGCTCCTTCAATAGCATACATTTCCGGCCCCACTATCCGCGCGCTCCCTCAGCCGTACAGACTTCCGGTCTGTGTCCCATCTTCTGCCATACACACGTACTCAGCGCGCACCGCCGGCCGCGCGTGTTTCCAGGGTGCCAGGTCTTGATGGCAAACAGTTGAGTGACAACCGGTGCTGAGTAGGCTGGGCGCAAGCCGAGGCTGGAGCTTGGCAGCCAGGAGTGCCTGGGGTGTTCAGATGAGGCTAAGGTGAGCCTCACCTCAGACCTCTGACTAACCTCCTGCATACATGCATGTGCTCGGCATGTGGTGGGTACGTGGATGCCTGGAGGTGTTGGCCTTTGCCTCAGTTTCCCTCTCCCATCAAATGAGGATGATGTTCATAATGAGGTTCGAAGAGAAGCAGCTTTGAAATAGATGGAAAGTTTGGTCACGTTGTGAAGTCATGAGGCTGTTTTTTGAGCAGATGCTACCGCATCTAGCTAGACTTTGGGCCCATCTGCCCCTGATACCTTAACATTGGCCGATACCTTGAGACCTCCAGCAGCCCTGTATTGAACCGTGCTTAAATAAGATTCGTCACCAAACACAAGCCCAGCATCTTCTTAAGTTGAGCCATGTCCATGTAGCAGAGCTTTATTCCCAACTCTTTCCTCCTTTTTAAATTAGGAACCGAGGGACAACTAAAGAAATGGCATAGTTAGAATCAGGCAATGATTTCAAAGCCACAACAGGAGCATCACAGGAGAATTTTCTGCCTTTGGTGGCCTCCAAAGTGTCTTCCAAGTCAAAAGCAGACCGTAAGTTGTCACCTTCAAATCTGCAAAAGCTGGATGGATTGGACAGGTTCCTTATGGATGAAATAGCTGCTGGGGAATGTCTGTTAATCACTATTGGACACAACTGTCTTCAGCTTCTGTGATTTATGAGCCTGTTCACATTCACCCTACTTTTTGATTGACAATGATGTGGGGCTGGAGAGGTAGCTCAGGTGAAGTGCTTGCCATCAAAGAATTCTGTTCCTGAGTGATACCCACATATAACAGCACTGGGAAGATGGAGACACATAGGTCCTTGGTCTTGCTGGCTAGCCAGTCTAGCGTACTTGGAAAGTTCTGAGCCCATGACAGACCCTGTCTTTAAAAAACTAAGTGGTGGAAAACACCGGAGAAACAACATCTAAGATTATTCTCATACAAACACACACAAAGATACTGTGGGGAAGGGAGGAGATGGCCATGTGAGTAAAGCCTTACTACACCCATGTAAATGCCAGATGGATGCAGCATCCTGCCTGTAATTTCAGGGAAAGCAGGGAGGAGATTCCCCAGGAAAGACTAGCCTAGAAGCTCTAGGTTCACGTATGCATGACACACACATGGAAGCTAAAAAATAAAAATGTGACCCAAACATTATTTAAAAGAGAGAGAGAGACTACTCTGATATCGATATCATAACCTAACTTCCTCCAGGATCTAAGGAAAGCAGTAGCTGTGAGTCTTACAGTGTATACTAATTTACCATACTCTGGGAGGGATACCCTTCCTAACTCCCAAAACAGCTCCCAAGACTTCACTTCCCAATGCCTGAATCATTCTTTTCCTTCTCCAGCAGCCACTCCCTGGTTCAGCTGTAGCCCAGCTCCCTGAATATTTTTCCCTCATTCCTTTTCGTAGAGCCAGAGTTTCATCACCTGAAATGACTTCTCAAAGTATTTAATGGAGGTAAATCCCCTGAGCATTTTCCCAGCACTTATTTGCATATGTATTTAAACCCCAGGCCTCTCTAGTGTCCCAGGTAGCTACACCTTTGCCAGGAAACATCTTTCAGCATCTGTGGTACCCTGCCAGGAGAATCCTTCCCAGAATCCTGCCCCTGTCTGCTTGTTTTATTGTTTCAGTCACAAACGCATAGTGTTGGTACATGGTAAAACAGTTGTTTGTTTTTAAAGAATCATTACCATCCCAAGTCACAGAAAGGAGGAGGAGTTCATAATAATGTCTTAAATCTGGAGTGTCGCCATCCCTCCCACTGTTGTAACTGCCTCTGTTGGACTGACTGAAGCCAAAGCCTTTCGAAGGCACCTGCTGTATAAATCCTCACCTGGTCATCTTTACAGGTGAAATGTCACATATTAACTAGTTTTCAACTAGGGGAAATCATGAAACAGGTGCTCAAGAGCTGATAGGTTTTTGTTGTTGTTGTTGTTTTGGTATTTTGGTTTTTTTCCCCCCCAGCATCTCCTTTACATAGTTATTACATAAACTAGGGATGGGCTCGTGGTAACTTACCAGTCTTGAGTGATAGTTTGGGGTTGGGTTTTGGGAGTTTGGAGAGTTGGGGATTTTTGCTCAACTTCACAGGTTAGTAAACTGAGATAGAGGAGCTAGCCCAGGCTGGCCTCAAACTCACTTTATCCGTGAGGATAACCAGGAACTAATCCTTTTGCCTCTACCTCCTAAAAGCTGGGATTGCAGAAATGTGTTGTCTCAGCACAGGCAGCTTCCTTTTTTGTTTTTGGGTTTTTTGTTTTGTTTTGTTTTTTAGGCAGGGTCTTGATGTGTAGCCGGAGCTGGTCCAAAACTTGCCATGTAAGATCAGGCTGTACTCAAATAATCCTGCTACCTCAGCCTCCTCTAGGGCCGAGATTACAGATGTTCAACCCTGGGCCTGACTTTGTGCTTCCTGCTTAGTTATCTACTGATTTATTTCACTCCTAGAAAAGCATTCTACCACCGAACCACATCCCTGACTTTTGAACCATAACATTTGGAAGATACTGACAGGATCTGAAGTATATTTCAGGCGTGCACATACCAACTCACAGACAACTTTCAAGCAATGCTAAGATGTGAATGGAAGTGATGGGGTTTTGATAATCTAAGAGAAGGAAGCCAAGTTAAGATGGGGGGGGCGGTTAACAAGAAAATAATGACTTTCCTGTGTGCTAGGATACCTATAGTCAAGAACAGAAGACAGCTGACAACGGGGAGAAAGGAAAGTTGCATGAACTATTTATTATCTGGCAGTTAAAAGAAGTACCATTCATGCTGTGACATGAAAATGAGCTAATTGGAAGAAGCCAGTCAAAAAGGACCACATATAACTCCATTAAACAAACCTATTATGGGCTACTTAGGGCTCGGATACATGGAAGAAAGAAAAATGATAGCCAAAAGTATGGGCTTTTGGCGCAGGTGATGAAAATGTTATGAAATTGACCATGGTGATAACACAAACCTATGAATATACTAACATTTCTCCAGTTGGTCACTGTGAATTATATGGTTTATCAATTGTATTTTTTTTTTGAGACAGGGTTTCTCTGTGGCTTTGGAGGCTGTCCTGGAACTAGCTCTTGTAGACCAGGCTGGTCTCGAACTCACAGATATCGACCTGCCTCTGCCTCCTGAGTGCTGGGATTAAAGGCGTGCGCCACCACTGCCTGGCATCAATTGTATTTTTAATAAATGTATTATTATTTATTAAAGAGTCAACCAGGCATGGTGGCACTTGGAAGGCAGAGGCAAGAGGATCACTGCAAATTCAAGACCAGCCTGGACTACAGAGTAAAACCTGGTCTTTAAAAAACTTTCTAGCCGGGCGTTGGTGGCGCACGCCTTTAATCCCAGCACTCAGGAGGCAGAGGCAGGTGGATCTCTGTGAGTTCGAGACCAGCCTGGTCTACAAGAGCTAGTTCCAGGACAGCCTCCAAAGCCACAGAGAAACCCTGTCTCAAAATAAATAAATAAATAAATAAATAATAAAAAAATAAAAAATTTTCTAAGTGACAGACAACATTCATGTTTTAAGGTATTTTTCTCCCCCAACCCCCAAAAGCATTCATTTTAAATATTACACATATATCTGCATGACACAACGTGCCGTACATTTCCCTCTACCCCATCAGCAAATTCTTAGTTCTTTAAAGTTCCTCCAGAAGACTCTCTTCTGTTGATCCCATTCTTGTGGTTTTTAAATGCCATCTGTATGTAACAATTACCCACTTTACATCTTTGGCCCAGGATATATGGAGGTCACACTACCTACTCAGTATCTTTTCTTGAGTATCTAATGTATTTCTCAAAACTAGCATGTCTAAAATTATATACAAGTATCCCTCAACCTACTCCCTCAGCTGCATTCCCTGTCTCAGTTCATTCCTATTCTAAGAGGTCCCCCCCCACACACACACACACCATCTTACTTTCTCTTTGAATTCCCTAGTTGATCAATACAGAATTGTGCTGCTGCTCCAGGCCATGTTGCAGCTCTAACCTACAGTGTAAGCATATTTGGATGAAGGACATTTGTGAGACAGTGAAGACTAGGTGAGGTCATAAGGATGAGATCTGAATCCAGTATGCTTGGTGTGTCCTCGTGAAAAAAGAGAAAGAGCCAGTGGGATGGTTCTGAGGGTAAAGACACTTGCCACTAACCCTGATGACCTGACTTCAATTTCCAGGACCCACAAGATGGAAAGAAAGAACTGACATCAAAAAGTTGTCCTTTGACCTCCACAAGTGCACGTGCACACACACTAATAGATAATAAATACATGTAATAAAAATAAATAATCCGGGCATGGTGGCATGCACCTTTAATTTGTTAAATTTCAAACATGGGACAAATGGCTGAGGTGCCTATTTAACATATCACATTGGACCTGGCTGTCAGGTTCTCCCAGTATCCCTCAGTCCCTCTTACAACATATGTCTCTGAATATCAGGCTCTCTGCCTTGGCTGCCCTTCCCCCAGAGGCTCGTCCCTATATAATCCAGACATTTTGGTTACCGGTTTGTTTTTGTACCTTTGGCTTCTCCCCTCTCCCTTCCCCTCCTCCTCTCCCAACATGGTCAGTCTGGTCATATCCCCTCTGGACTCTCCCAGATGTCCCTGCCTCTGACTATGCTCTCCTATATATCTACAATAACCATCTCCTCCAACATGCCTAGGAGCAGTCATGTCCTTTCTTTTCCTTTTTATTTCTTTTTTCATTCAAATGCCAGTACTGGGGAGGCAGAGGAAGGCAGATCACTGAGTTTGAGGTGAGGCCAGCCTGGTTTATATAGGCAAATTCCAGCTTAGCCAGGGCCACACACGTGAGACATTGTCTTAAAATGATGATGATAATCATGATAATAAATAATTACACAGTGTGGTGATGGCACACACTTTTAATCCCAGCACTCGGGAGGCAGAAGCAGGTAGATCTCTGAGTTTCAGGCCAGCCATGGATACACAGACAAACCCTGTTTCAACACCACCCCCCGAAATATATATATGAAATTGTTTTACGTACACACCAAAACAGGACATGTAAAAAACACAGCTATGAAGGTGTCTATCTGCAAGCCAGAGAGTCCACCAGAATATGACCATGCTGCCACTGGCAATCTTCAGAACTATTGAAACCAAAAAAAAAATTTTTGAGACAGGTTTTCTCTGTGTAGCCCTAACTGTCCTAGAACTCACTCTGTAAATCAGGTTAGCCTGGAACTCAGCATTCCACCTACCTCTGCCTCCCAAGTACTGGGATTAAAAGCTTGAGCCACCACCACCTAGCCAAAAACATAGTTTTAAGCCATTCGTCTATGTTGCTTTTTGTGGCCACCCACTCAGACTATGGGCTCTACTTTCAAAACATACTCAGCTCAAGCTATACCATCTTTCACCTGAAATGTCATGGCTTCTAACAGTATCTCGCATTCATTGTCCTAGATAAGTGGAGTCTGTTTCCTTCCTTCTAAAACTGAATTGGCCTTTTAACTTTGCTTGACCACGAGAATGCCAAGAATGTGATGCTGGCCTAACTCCAGACAGTTTTTACTGCAGCTCTCTTGAAAACTGTTGCCACCATGTATGAAGTCCTTACCTTAGTAGACAGAAAGGCTTGAGTGACCCTATAGCCACCACCACCACCACCCCCAGATACAAGGCATAAAAGTGAAGCCATCAGTGACCATTACAGCCAGCTGAACTCAACCCTAAATGCCACAGCACCATGACCCTGGTCATCACCAGCCAACCTACAGTATGACAAAAAACAGTGTTGTTTTTAAGTAATTTAGTTTGGAGATTGTTTGTCACACATTAGTAGCTATTACCATTTTGCTTAATCTTTAGCTGTCTTTCCAGGTAACTCCTAACAGAATCCCATTAGTGCACTTACCAGATAATGTGGCTCCATCACTTAAACTTTGTAAGGACTTAGTCCCCTCAAGGCAAAAACCACATCACGGGGCCCCACAGTGTGGCTCTGCTCCTGATACTTGCTAACTGCTCTGTCCTATGAGCACATCCGTTTTCAAGCCAGCTAAGCCTGGGGTCCTACCCCAGGACCCGCTTGCTGTCATTCCTTGAACTGGCATTGTTCTGCCTGCAGATTTTTCTCTCTCTCTTCTCTCTTCTTTCTCCTTTTTTCTTTCTCCTTCCTCTTCCCTTCCCTCTCCTTCATTCCTCTTCCCTTGCTTCCTCTCCCCATTTCCTCTCCCTCCCCACCCCTCCTTCCCAATTCCCCCTCCTCTTCTGCCTCCTCTCTCCCCTCTCTCTTTTTCTCTTTCTCTCTTTGATATGCAGTCTCACTATAGACCCATCTGACCTTAAACTGACAAAGATCCACCCTCTTCTGCCTCTAAAGTGCTGGGATTAAAGGCATATGCCACCACACCCAGCTTTAAGGCCTCTCCTCATTGAGCCCCATTGTCACAACTCAAGTAGTGACTCCCAGAGGTGTCCACATGCTGATCCCCAGAAATTTGTGGATATGTTACCTCAGTGGCAAAGGTGTCTCTGAAAATCTGAGTAAGGATATCAGGGTGGGAATATTGTCCGGGATTATCCAGTGGGGCCCAAGACAATTACAAAATGTCTTCCTAGGACAGAGGAAGAGGACAAAGAGTCTGAGATTCAACAACAGGAAAAATCTACATGATGATCCTGCTGGCGTTGCAGCTCAAGTCAAGGAATGTCAGAACACCCTGGAAGCAAGAAAAAGTAAGGACCCCTAGAACACCAGGAAGGAACTTTATCTTATGATCCTCAATTTTCAATGTCATTTCCAGACTGCCTACCTCAGGAACTGTATGAAAAAGATTGCATTCTGGCCGGGCATTGGTGGTACACACCTTTAATCCCAGCACTCGGGAGGCAGAGGCAGGCAGATCTCTGTGAATTTGAGGCCTACCTGGTCTCCAGATCAAGTGCCAGGACAGGCTCCAAAGCTACACAGAGAAACCCTGTCTCGAAAAACCAAACCAAACAAAACAAAACAAAAAGATTGCATTCTGTTAAGCAATGAGTCGGAACTCCTTGCAGCAGCAACAGAAAACTGATGCATTTTCCCAGAAGGCCTACCAGAAATGACAACCCAGGCTATTCCCAGAAACTCCCACCTCCAGTGTCTGGAAATTGTTTTTTATAATTGGGAGGTAAGGTTGCAGTGAGCTCCCAGTGTGTAGAGGTCAAGGGTACTGCTAAACATTTACAATGCACAGGACATATCCATCACAATTCCCCACCCCCAAGTATCAACAGTGTCACAGTGAGAAACTGGGAGGCCTACGCTAAATAAACAAATAAACAGGTGGGGGGCATCTGCTATCTGACCTTCACCATCAGAGGAAATAGGTGCTGTTTCACAGCAGATGCTGGGAGAAGTCAATCTACAACATGGGAACACCCAAGGGGCCCTTTGCTATAGGTGCTACAGTGTAGACCACAGGCATTGGCTAATGTTATCAGGAGACGGTCATCACAGACAGGACTGCTCAGGATTCAGGCAACAGAGACACAAAGGGGCTGGTACCTATGGCAAAGAGAGCCTTCCAGTTGTAGTGTGATCCAAAGGACAAGCAGAGCATAGGGTAGGGGGCAGGGAGCTACAGTCTCTTCAGACCAGCTACAGAAACAACTATCCCCCTACCTTGGCTTTCACTTGCTGTTGTCTTATGTAAACTGCTCTTTCCTTTACCTCAAAGAATTGTATGCATGGTGTAATGGTTATTGCAACAGTTACTGCTGGTTTATTTTTATGGAGTAGATCCTGACCAGGAACTAGGGCAGAAGTGAACTGATAAACAGTCCACAAAGATTCTAGCAAATTGAGGCTTTATTTGCCTCCATGGCCAGCATGCATCCCTGTCCTTGACCTAATGATGCTTAAATCCAAGGTTACAGAGTACCCAGGCAGCTTCTAAAGGGACCCCTCATCACTCATCAGTAGCAGAACCAGTCCTTAAGGAGTGAAGTTCTAGGTCACCTTTGCTCACTGTCATTCACATCCTTTATATCCTGACTAATAAAGAAAGAATCTATTCTTTTTGTCTGCATGTTTTATCAAACAAATACATGAAGATATAGTGTTAGGGACTTTCTACTTCTTACAATCTATGCCCTCTCGTGTGTGTGTGTGTGTGTGTGTGTGTGTGTGTGTGTGTGTGTGTGTGTGTGTGTGTCCATCCTCTTTCTCTGCAAAAGCAGACTCACATAGTCTACTCCTATCTAGTATTCAGCTACATAAAAATGGATAGTGGGCTGGAACACCTTCTTACTGGGAAATAGCCTCCCAGCCCTGCTTTTTTTGTCTTGTGAGGAATAAATGACTTTCCTTCCTCTGGTTTCACTGGTGTTCTGTCCCATTAAGAGCCTGGATGGTTGGCCCTCAGGCACGTTCCAGCTTCCTGTATTGCAGCTGTATGGGGGAGGACTAGGGGTCCTTCACTACAGCATGAAACTAGAGCAGACAGTCACCTGGTAAGCCAAATAAAAGATCTGCTGGCCAGGGGGCCAGTGCATTGCAAAAAGTTGGGCTTCCACCAGTCTGTGCTCTCTCTTCCGCTCCTCCTGTACATATTTTACATTCTGCCTGTTTTAATCAACCTCAGGTCCTGTGCTAATCTCCTCTGGGTGACACTTATCTTCTCTTTAGCCTTGGCCTAAGTCCTGTTACATTGTATCTGGGGGCATAGCCTGGTCACTGAGGGAACAGTGAAACTATGTATTCAGGTGAGTTGCAAATCACCTCTATTCAGTGCGGTATATGTGTTTTGCTGTTAATTTGAACTTTGTTTTTTTCAGACATGACCTGTATGTAGTCCATCTATTTTTGTTGTGTTGTCTGGAGAGTAGTTGTTTTGGGATCTTGGGTTTTTGTTTGTTTGTAGATTTAGCAGTGCCTTAAGTCATTTCTGTAATTTTTTACCTCTATAGTAGTAGGAAATAAAGCTGACTAGCAGTGGGTGGTGGGAACTTTTTTTTTCTTTTTTCTTTTAATGTGTGTGTGTGTGTGTGAGAGAGAGAGAGAGAGAGAGAGAGACAGAGAGAGAGAGAGACAGAGACAGAGACAGAGACAGAGACAGAGGTCAGAGAACAACTTCCAGAATTTTATTTTATCCTTCTACCATGATGTTACTGGGGACTGAACCCAGCTCATCAGCCTTGGCAGCAAGCACCTTTATCTGAGGAGCTGTCTTGCTGACCCATGTTGTCTTCTATTTTAATCAGACAAGTTATTCCATTTATATTTAATGCAGTCACTGGCATATCCAGTTTAAGTCTGTCACTCTTTTAAGTCTTCACTTCCCACCTCTCTCTCCCTCTCACTTCTCAGTTCCATAATCATTACAGATCCTCTCCTACTCCTCTACCAGCACTTAAACCAATGAGTACAACACAGTCCTGGAGGCCTCAGAGCCCGTGATACTTGGTGCTTTCACCTCTTACATAGACAAGACAGTCCCTGAGGGCAGTGTCAAGACATTTTCTTCACAATTGAAGTGTTTCTGTGTGCTTTAAATCCCATAGAGATTATTATTCTCACTATCAGTGTAGATGGCCAATATTAATCACATAGGATTTCTGTTGATCTTTTTCTTTCTTCCTTTTATTTTCTCTTTTTATTTTTATTTATTATGTATACAATGTTCTGCCTGCATGTATGCCTGCAGGCCAGAAGAGGGAACCAGATGTCATTACAGATGGTTGTGAGCCACCATGTGGTTGCTGGGAATTGAACTCAGGACCTCTGGAAGAGCAGTCAGTGCTCTTAACCTCTGAGCCATCTCTCCAGCCCCTCTTCCTTTTATTTTCAAGTGCTACAGTTTGAACTCTGGTTGTCCTGCATACTAATCAAATGGCCACATTCATTACTCTGTCTTGGCCATTGTTCTATTGCTCTGAAGAGACGCCATGACCACAGCAGCTCTTATAAAAGAAACCATTTAATTGGAGTTTGCTTATATTTTGAGAGGTTTAGTCCATTATCATCAAGGTGAGGAACATGGCAGAATGCAGGCAGACATGGTGTTGGAGAAGTAGCTGAGAGTTCCACATCCTGATTCAAAGGCAGCAGGAAAAGAGAGAGTCTGGGACTGGCATGGGCTTTTGAAACCTCAAAGCCTATCCCCAGTGACACACTTCCTCCATCAAGGCCACACCTCCTAATCCTTTTCAAATAGTGCCATTCCCTAATGATTAAGTATTCAAATGTATGAGCCTATGGGGGCATTCTTATTCAAACCACCACACTCTTTATTTACTTCTTTATCATAATTTTGTTGGAATCAAGATATTTAGCATATCCATCACCACACATACTTAGGATGTATAGAATGTTATAAGCCATAGTCACCACCACCTCATACAATAGCTCTCTTCAACCTTCCTCTGCTACCAAAATGAAACCTTATAACCCTCAACTCCTCCCCTCCCCACCAAAACCCTCCTGCCCCTGGCACCACCACTGCACTCTCCCTCCCTGCATGTAATGCTTTTTTAACTCCATGGGCAAGTGAGATCACGAATTATTTGTCTTTCTGTGCCCAGCTTATTTCTCTTAGCACAATTCTCTCCAGGCTTATTCCTTCTCACAGCTGCAGTCTCCCACCTGGGATTTCATTTTCTCCTACTTGAATAACACTATTGGCTCTTTCCTTCTGCACAGGTCTATTCATGCCAAACCTCTTGGGTTTTGTTTGGAAAAGATGTGATATGTTTTGTTTGGTTTCAATCTGGTTAAAAGGATATTTTTCTCTGGGCACAGAAAGCTAAGGTAGTTATCTTAAGCTATTTAAAAATATCTTGCCACCGCTGGCTTCCCACCAGACCATTTTCTTTTTGCTGCCCACGCCTGCCCACACCCATCATGACTGTTGCTCTGCGACTAGAGGGCAGGCAGTGCCTTTAGGCACTGCAAAAGCTGTGGGAGAAATGTGGGGAAATGGGACTGGGCTCACAATTTTAAAAAATGGATATTATGGCCAGCCCTGGTTGTGCCATCAGCTGTGGCAGTGAAAACATGGTTAAAGAAACAAGAGCTTTTGAAAACAAGCCAGCTCTCTAGGAGAAAAGCTTGAAGGAAATACAGCTGATGGCAGAGCACTCAACAGCAGCTTTGTGGCAGTAGGAAGCAAGGGAGTGGGCCTGGCAGGAAGGTACAGCAAGAGAACTAACTGAAGGGTGGCTGAACCACAAACATCACCTGGGCTCATCTACATGGAAACTCTTATTGTAAGTTGGTGAGATGACTCAGCTGATGAAGGCACCTACTGCCACAGTGACAACCTGAGTTTGAGCCTCAAGACCTAGATGATGGAAGGGAGAATCAGCTCCTGCATGTGCCTTCTGACCTCCATGCATACCATGGCATGCATACCCATGTACGTACTCATACTAAATAAATTAATGCAACAATATTTTTAAATTCCCTTATCACTTGTGACAGGAATAGGTGTGAGAATGGGTAAGCTCCATTCTAAAAACTTCCATATGATCTGGTTCGACTGATTTTTTTTTACTTGATTTGAATGTTCCTTGGTGTTGAGGATAGAACCCAAGGCCTACTAACAAACTCAAAGTGAGACCCTTACTTCTGAGCTCCCTCCCTCCTCCGCATTAGCCTCTATTACTGCATCCAGCTGTCTCTATCATAAGCCTCTGCATGTAAAGGCACTGTTCCAAAGTGTTAGTGACATATCTGTGCTTTGAAAGGAAGTCGTTCCATTGTTTGTCTCCCATTGCTTTTAATCTAATTGCTGGCCAATATAACTGTAGTTGTTTACTACCCTTATTAAGACATTCTTTGAGCCTTTTAGCTTTCTTTCTGGTCTTTCAGAAGATAGGATAATAAAACTAGAGTAACAAATATATTCAGTTTCTGGTTCTCTGTGGTCAGCATCCTATGCCAATAACAAGCTTTAGGAAAAGAAAACAGGGAAAAATGAGTTTTGTTGCATATTTATTATTTAAAGTCATTTTCAAAGTACATACAATAAATTCAGTTATAAGCAGAAACATATTTTTAAGAACCATAAAAAGTTTTCTTTGTTTACAAAACTTTACTGTTTTTTTAAACCACATCACAATGTATAGTTATTTGTTTGTAAAGAAAAACTAGACAGCTTGTGCAGTGGAGGGCTCTGTAGTCTGGATTTTGTTAATTTCACTTCTGCTGGCCTAGTTCCTCCAAGTTTCCTGAATGTAATTTTAAGCTTGGAGAAATCCTTATCCTTTTAACAAACCATGATACAGACATTAAAATCTTTCAGAGGGGGCTGGAGAGATGGCTCAGGGTTTAAGAGCACCGACTGCTCTTCCAGAGGTCCTGACTTCAATTCCCAGCAACCACATGGTGGCTCACAACCATCCGTTATGAGATCTGGTGCCCTCTTCTGGTGTGCAGATATACATGGAAGCAGAATGTTGTATACATAATAAATAAAATCTTTAAAAAATAAAATAAAATAAAATCTTTCAGAGGAAGATTTGATTTTGAATAGACATGTCTATTTATATTCAGGCTGAGAATGGTGGCACATACCTGTAATCCCTGCTTTTCGGAGGTGGAGGCAGAAGGATCAGGGGTTCAAGGTCATCCACAACTACACAGTGGTTTTAAGGTCAACCTGGGATTCATGAAACCCTATTTCAAAAAAATTATACATATAAAGGAGTCAGACACCCATGGAAAAAGATGTGTGAAGGTTGAACAGGCTGTCAAGGAGTAAGGAGAGAAGCAGGCATGGTGGCTCAAACCTGTGATTCCAGCACTTGGGAGGCTGAAGAAGGCTTGCCTTGAGTTTAAATCATCCTGGGCTACAGAATAAGACCCTGTCTCAAAGAAAGGGTGGGAGGAAGAAAAGAGAGAAGGAGGAAGGGGGAAAGGGAGAGAGAAAAAGAAAGGAAAAGAGATGGAACAATTTGAGACAAAGAATAACTGCAATCCACCAAATATATATTGAAATCCATCAAATATATGTAAAGCCCATACATCCAGGCTGGAGAGACAGCTCAGCAGTTAAGAGCACTGGCTGTTCTTCCAGAGGACCTGGGTTCAGTTCCCAGCAACCAAATGGTGGCTCACAATCATCTATAATAGGATCTAATGTCCTCTTCTGGCATGCAGAGTACTCATACATAAAATAAAAATAAATAGAAAAATTAAAACCCATCCATCCAAAAAAATCACATTTTCTTAAAAATAAAGCAAACAAAGAAACCACACTATCTGACTGAGGCAGTTGGTAAACCAGCTCATCAGCATCAGGAAACAAAGGGAAGAAGCAGGTGCTGTCCTGCCCTTCCGGTACACACTTGGCTGCAGAGCAACCAGAAACGAAAGGAAACAGCTTCCTAGAGCCATATTCCAGCAGACAAGCCACAAGGAAACCACTGCATTCAACTATTGCATTTAAATAAACCAGTGGATCGTATTACTATTGATCAGAATCTACTTAGAGCCTTATGTCTTTTTAATATTTTCTCCAAATTATCTTTAAACTGTGCAAAAACATCACCTAGTCACTTGGCACATTCTCTTCTTTATATGGGAAACACAATCCCAGAAGAAAATGGCAAATGAAGCCCTTCAAATAAAGCAGCAAAAATCTGAGCTCTTCATGGAACATAGACCCCAGGCCCGAATGCTGACACAGTGAGTGCCTCCATTCTCAGAGCATCCATGACTGACAGAATGGGTAACTCCCCCATGCCTGCTTCTCACCTGGTCTTCTTCCTGTCTAGGAGACACGTGTCTGAGTGGTAACATTTTTTGTTCACTTCCCTGAGTCCTTCTGAGATGACCATGCCATTTTCAGAGGCGCTGCTATTTTGACCTCACAGAATTGAAAGAACCTCCATCCTTCGCACACCTATACCTTCACCAAGGATCCTCATTCTAAACCCACTTACTTCTTCTCTGGTAGCTTCTCTTCTGGAGACTTCTGCTGGGAACTCACTCACCTTATCATTTCTTCACTCTCTAGTTCTCCACACCTCAGCATCCCATGGTTGTGACTTTGAGGGTAGTGGGAAAGCCTATGCCCAGCAAACAGAGCTGAGCCTGAATTGCACACAGCAAAGCAGAACCCAACAGAGTCAGCTTGTTGTGGGGTAAGTCAGAGCCATGGAATTCAAGCTGGGCTGATGCGGAAGGGTTCCCAGCCTGATTATGAATCATTTTGCTGGGCAGTGGGGAAGTGGCATGTTCGGGCTGTAATGGGAACAAAAGCTTCATCCCAGAACAGCCAGATTTCTGAAACAGGGAAGAGCATCCACAGCAGGTGGAATGCAGAGGGGGAAAGTGACTGCTTGATTGGATGGAAGACTCAAGGCACAAAAGACCTCTTCAGTCTCAAACTCCATCCACTATCAGTCTCAGGATTCAAAGTCTTGCACTCTTCACCCCCACCCCACCCTTACATATGTGTGGTGTTAAGCTACTCTGGCCCTTTGAGGAAAATGGGGTCTTTGCATAAACTTTCTTCTGTTATCTTCGACCTAGCTGTTCTTCCAGTACGTTTTTCAGGGGAAGGCAAAATCTATAGGCCAGGCTAGCCTCAAACTCATTATGTAGCCAAAGATTATCTTGAGCACCTGATCTCCTATCTCCACCTCCTAAATTCTGGGGTTATAAGAACGGACCACCACACCTGGTTTATGCTGTACCGGAGCTCCAACCCATGGCTTCATGAACTCTAAGTCGTCTCCCTGTCAACTTGGCCCTGCATTGCATAGTGTGTCTGGATTTGGGTTTTTCCTTATCTGTCTCCTTTAGGCTGCTCTGAGCCCTGTCAGCCTGCAAACTCTCAACTTTAATTTTTCAGATTTTTATCACCATCAGCTTAAAATGTTTCATCCCTTCCATTTACTCCCCCTCCCCCACTCTATCATGGACTCTTAGACAGATGTTGACTCATCTATACTTCCTCATGCTTCTCTCCTCCTGTCTACTTGATTTTTTTTTCACTTGTTCCTGCTCTGGCTGTAACCAAACAGAATATCCACCTTTAAATTCTAACTCTACCTTGAGAGTTTGCTCAAGCCCTCTGTACTCCGATTTCTGTACAGCAGAAAGAATAGTCCCTACCTCATAGGTGCTGTGGGAACTGAATGTGTTCAAACAGAAAATTCAAATAGGAAATGCAGCAGCCAGGGGTGGTGGTGCACACTTGTTAATGCAATACTCAAAAAGCTGAGGCAGGAGGATCACCACAAGTTCTAGGCCAGCCAGGGTTACATAGGGAGACACAAGTAAATGCAAATAGGGCATTACCTGGTACACAAAAAATGATACACTGTTATCACCTACTGTGACCTTTATTTCATATTTCCACCCATTAGTTTTACTTGGGTGTTTTTGTTTGTTCGCTGTTTGAGAGACCGGGTATTACGATTTAGCCCTAGCTGGCCTAGCACTGACTATGTAGAGCAAGCTAACCTCCAACTTGCAGTGCTCCTCCTGTGTCTGCCTCTCAAGTACTGGGGTTATGGGAGTGCACCACCACACCCAACTTACACATCCTCCGGTGTCTGCTTTGTATTACTAATAGCCTGTGATAATAATTGTTACTTACACTCACAACCTGACAAATATTTCTAACAATCTTGTCTTGTAAAGCAGTCTGTTTCACTAATTAGCTATGCTGTGTGTTCTAGGGAAGAGGCAAGGCCCCAGCCTATGTAGTCTTTCTCTTGGTGATACTAAAATCACAGAGTTGATGACCCTCAGGGCAGAGCCCTAGGGACCTTGCAGGAACTGGCGCCAGCCCTGCTTCCTGCACCACTGGGGTGGGGGGACTCCTTCAGTCAGGGATTTCCTATGAAAGTCTTTGAAGGAGGCTGCTGCGTGGGAAGAAATTATCTTGGAGAGCAAGCATAGGTACTCATGTTCAGCCAGCAGCACTCTGGGATCCCCTGGTGTTATCCTGGGGCCCAGCCCTGGCCCTAGTGTCTATGGCTTGTGATCTTCCCGAGGCAGAGGGAGATGAGGCTGTTCGATTTCCTTTTCCTGCATGCCTGCTTTCTATACTCAGTCGTTTTTCTCCCAGGCTGGAGCCCCCATAAGCTGCCCCCCAGCTAGTATGAGGTAGTGGCACTTCCCTTCAAGGTCCCTCAGAATTTTCCTGGTGAGTTTTATTATTCCTCCTGATGTGGGGTGTTGATGCCAGGAGTCCAAACTAGTTTCTCCCCTCCCCACCTTTTCTCATCTTGGGCATCAAACCCAGGACCTTGGGCAAGCTACACAAGCTGGGCAAGCTCTTGACCAATTGGTCCTCTGCTGTGTCAGGGAACAGGTTTTTGTTGTTGTTTTCTACACAAAATAGAAACTTGGTAACTATTGTGAGGTATCCAGCAGAGACTACTCAGAAACAGTTTGAAACCAATAGAAAGTCTACTAGCCAGCCAGTGATTACACAGGGTGTTCAGGATCCAGTGCAGCACTGAGCCTTTCTCAGAGTGAGCTTTTAAGCACAAAATCACATTCTGGGTTGACACACTTCAGTTAACAAGAACAGTTAACCAGAAGTGAAACTACAAAAGCCAAAAAGCAAGATTAGTACATTTAGAGACTTTCCCAGAACTATAGACATTGATGGATTAAGTCTTTGTTTTCATTTTGGCAGGCAGTGCTGTCTACCTGCTGAGTTTTATGGCCTTAATGGTACTTCTATCATGGAGTCAGTAGTACCAAGGTCTGGAGTCTGTTATAATAACTATATTCTAACTTGACTTGTATCCATATTCAACGCTTGTCGTGTGTCAACTCATAGTAACTGATCAAACGTGTGTTGTCACCACATCTGCCATGGTTGTCCTGTTTGGGATTGACCAAAGTCAAGCTAGCTGACTTCAGACACGTCTTACTTTTCTGTCTCCACTACTGGCCCATTTCTGCTGACTTCAGACTAGGTTTGATCAGCATGTTTAACCAAGCTAAGTCAATACATACCTAAATAAATCAACTTGTTTGGGCAAAACAAATGACTGTGTTATGACACAAGCCAAGCAGAAACTTCCCAGGCAACTTTTCTATGAATGTTTTATCAGCCCAGCTTTGCAGCCACTCCCATCCAGAGCAGAGGCAGCCTACCTGCCTCAGAGCACGATCCCAGTGACACAGACTTGGGAAGCTCTGTCCCACTGTTGCTTTGACTCAGCACCCAGAAGTAGCCAGATTAAAGCTCCCTGGGAACATCTGATCTTAATCTCACAGCTGCCTCCGGTTCCGTGAGACAGTTAAGAGCTTGAAGAAAAAGAGAGAGAGAAGAAACTCTCCCTTATCTGGGGTGTGAGAGATGAATGAAATTCGGTCCTTTAATCTTACCAGAATTCTTGATCTCCAGATGAGCCTTGGAAGTCCTAGCCACAAGTAGTGTCTGCCATGCTTGTGCATTTTAAGACTATGAAGATGTCTTCTCTTGTGTTTCCCTATTTCACAAAGACTTCTTGGTTCTCAGATCAACAAGTACCCGCCTGGGTGTGAGACTTTGAGTGACCACATGCAGCTTCAAGTTCTCCCCTCAAACATTCACACCTCTATCACATTAATGTCATCTTTGAGGACGAAGGTTGTGATCAGATCCAGTTGCAGCAGGACTTTTCCAAGCATACTGTGGGGGTGCAATAGGTAGAGCCCTGGGCCCACCAGGAAGTTAAGCTTCAGTTCACACTTTGGGGTGTGTGCTTTCATCCCTCTGGGCCTCTTTCCTCATTTGCATAATGGTGGTGATTAATGGAGATGATGGATGGGAAGTGACACAGATGCTTAAGTGAGAGTTCCCTTAAGCTGCCGAAGTGACAGCATTCAATCACCAAGCCCTTACATTAATATTGTGTGCAGAGTTCCAGCAAAGGATAAAACACAGCTATTTCATTATATACATATGCAACACAGACATGTCTGTGCAGGGAAGATTTATGTTAAATATATGCATTGGATAAATGTAGAGACACAAACATACTACACTCTGCCCACATAATTCTGAAAGATAGCAGCTGAGTCAAAGCATGGGTGCTCCTTTTTTTTTTTTTTTTTTTTTTTTTTTTTTTTGGTTCTTCGAGACAGGATTTCTCTGTCTCTGCCCTGGAACTTGCTTTGTAGACCAGGCTGGCCTTGAACTCACAGAGATCCTCCCCCAAGTGCTGGGAACAAAAGTGTGAGCTACCACCACCCAGCTTCTATTTTTTCTTTTGAGGGTTTAAGTCATGCCAGATTCTCAGAATGATGTTACTAGCAATTTTATATAAATTGAAGTAGTATAATAACCACACATTCCTGAGGATCACATTCATCCACCAAGAATTCCACAACAGAGCTGGAGAGCTGGCTTGGTGCTTAAGAGTGCTTGCTGATCTTGCGGATGACCAGGGTTCCATTCCCAGCACTCCCATCAGGAGGCTCACAACCAACTATAAATCAAGCTCCAACGGATCCAGTGCCTCTGGCCTCCTCAAGTACCTTCACTCACATGCAAATACACACACCTACACATAATTTAAAATAATAAAATGAATAATTCCACAACAGCCAAGTGTGATGGCCTTTAATTCCAAGACCAGGAAGACAGAGGCAGGAAGATCTCTATGATAGTAAGTTCTAAGCCAGGCAAGGCTACCCAATGAAACCCTTTCTAAAAGAAAAAAATTTCATAGCGCCCCCCCAAAACATTTATTTTATTGTTATGTATTCAACATTTTAATTTAGTTTAGTTTTAGAGCATATAATAATTTCGTGCCTTTTAAAAAATGTTTACATAAAAAAATGCTTCCAATATTTTAATAAAATTAGTAAAGTATTGCTATATCCCATTGAGGAAGATAACTCCAAAAGAGGAAACAAAACATACAAAAACTATGAGTACATGATCTTTTTATAAGATTTATGTGTAGAGGGTTTTACCTGTATGTATGTTTGTGCACCATGTGCATTCCTACTGCCCACGGAGGCCAGAAGGAGACAACCCCTCTGGAACTGGAGTTACAGGTGATTGTGAACTGCCATGTGGGTGCTGGAAATCAAACCTGGGTCCTCTGAAAGAGCAACAAGGGCTCTTAACGACTGAGCCATCTCTCTGGCCCCTAAAATAATCTTCTTCCTCTTCTTCTTCTCCTCCTCCTCCTTTTTTCACTTCATTTATTAAAGATTCTTTTTAAAAAAACATTTGGCCAGGCGTTGGTGGCGCACGCCTTTAATCCCAGCACTCAGGAGGCAGAGGCAGGAGGATCTCTGTGAGTTCAAGGCAGCCTGGTCTACAGAGCGAGTGCCAGGGTAGGCTCCAAAGCTACACAGAGAAACCCTGTCTCGAAAAAACAAACAAACAAAAAAACATATTTGATTTATTCATTGACAATTTCATATTGATTATATCCACCCCAACTGCACCCTCCTATCCTTCCCAGACACCCCCTAGCAGTCCCTCCCCCGCCCCACTGAGTCCACTCAGTGCTGCCTTCTGGAATGTTGACTGGGCCTGCCAAATTATCTTGTGCAATAAGCTCATGAGTACCATAACGTTTCACAGCGTTTCACAGCATCCCTCCCTATCCCCAGTTCTCCTGTCCATTTTCCCCACCTCCTTTTCTATGATGTTCCCTAAGCCTCGGGAAGTGTCTTATGTTTTCTATTGTTGTGTAAAACACCATGACTAAAATCAACTTGGGAAGGACAGGTTTTAGCTTACATGCCCCAAGCACAGTCCATCATCAATGGAAGTCAGGGCAGGAACCTGGAGACAGGAACAGAAACAGAGACCACAAAAAAGTGCTGCTTAATGACTTTCTCAGTCTACTTACACACCCAGGCCCAACCTTCCCAGGGATGGCACTGCCCACAGTGGCCAGGGCCCTCCCACCTCAATCATTAACAAGCAGTGCCTTATAGACTTGCCTACAGGCCAGTCTTACAGAAACATTTTCTCCATTATGGTCTCCTCTCCCAAAAGTGTCTACGTTTGTATCAAGTTGACAAAAACTAGCTGGTACAGGAGGGATTGATAGAAATACCTCACACAGGTCACTTATTCTCATCACTGTGACCAGTTATGAGCCTGCATTAACTGCTTCCCACCGCAGGTTTCCCAGGCAGGGCAGAGAGCAGCACTAATCTATGAAGTGAATCACCGGCACAGCTATGCAGAGTTGAGAGGTGAAGTTCTCAGATCCCTCCGCCTCTAGTAGGCTCTAGGTGGTGTTATTTCTAAAATTATATTTAATGAAACCCAGTACTATATTCATCAGCAATTCATATGTGTCAGGCAGAGTTTATCACAGAAGTGTTAAGAATTCTGTCTGAGGCCGGGTGTTGGTGGTGCATGCCTTTAATCCCAGCACTCGGGAGGCAGAGGCAGGTGGATCTCTGTGAGTTCGAGGCCAGCCTGGTCTCCAGATCAAGTGCCAGGATAGGCTCCAAAGCTACACAGAGAAACCCGGTCTCAAAAAAACCAAAAAAAAAAAAAAAAATCCTGTCTTCGGTATCTGGACATAGCTATATGCATGCCCATAATCCCAGCACTTGGGAGGCAGAAGTAGGCGGGTCTCTGTGCGTTTGAGGCCAGCCTGGTCTACAGAGCAGAGTTCCAGGGCATCCAAGGCTACACAGAGAAACCCTGTTTTGAAACAAACAAAAAGAACTCTGGCTGATGGTGGTAGTGCATGCCTTTAATCCCAGCACTCGGGAGGCAGAGGCAGGCTGAGCTCTGAGTTCCTGGTCTACCTAGAGAGTTCCAGGACCAACTCCTCCTCAAGTCCTTTCCCTTAATTATAGGACATTTCAATCAAAGTAGTGTGCATATTGACAACTAAGGCTGGCTTTGATCACTTTATACTCTGGCCTCCAGCTCCCATGTAATGGGATTCCAGGCATGCACCACCACTCCGGGTTTTACACTGTGCTGAGAATCAAGCCCAGGGCTTTGTTCCCACTAAGCAAGAACCCGACTCATTGCGCTACACCCCCAGATCATTAAAAGACATCTTGATTTCTTGAGCATAAATACTCTAGTAAACATGGGACATTGCCTTGAGCAAAAAATGAAGCTAACATGGTGTGAAAGTGACTATACTGTTCTTTTGAATCTGTCCATGAAAGAAAAAGGAAGGAAAAAAAATTAAGAAGGATGGAGAAACTGAGTCAGATTAAAGGAGGCCAAAACAAAACAACAACCAAGACAAAAACATGCTACACAACAGTGAGCTCTGAAGACACAGATGGCAGGGGTGAGTTACCCTCCCTATTGCTAAGGTTCTCTGGTCTGAAAGGGCTTGTAGACTGTGTGAGAGGAAGAGATGAAGAAGTGGGGCACAGGGCATTTAGGGAACAGATGAACTCCGCGCTGTCACAGTGGGAACTGTCATGATGTATGTATGAGTCAGAACCCCTAGAAAGTAAAACAGGAGGACTGAGCCACATTGTCAACTCTGTGCTGGAACTCTGGGCTGGTTGATGAGGTTGTCAGCCTGTTGTATCAGCTGTACAGGTGATCACAGTCGTGCCAGTCCCTCCAAGCAGAGAAGGGAAGGATGCCTGCAGCACAGTATGGGGGCTCTGAACTTGTGCTCTTTTGCCTTTTCCTCCCTTCTTCCTGTCCTTTCTTTCCTTATTGTTTTTTTGAGATAGTGTTGTTCATGTAGCCCAGGCTAGCCTCCCCAACTTGTTATGAAGCTATGATCTTAACTTTCAATTCTCATGCCGCCTCCCGAGTGCCAGGATTACCACATGGGCATCCCAGACCATTTTCCTGCACACCTGAAGCTGCTCTAACAGACTGCTATCTCAAGCCAAGGAAAAACATTGTTTTCCTTTACTGTCAAAGGCACTCCTGGAACAACTTGTTAATTTTGAATAAAGACTGTAGATTACATTTAAAAATACAGAATTTTATCAATATATGTTTCCTTATTGCACTACAGTTGTATCAGAGAATGTTCTTATTTTTAGGAAATACACAATTAAGGCTTTTTGTTGTTCAAACAACTGAGAAAAAAATACAGTAATAAGAGTAGAGTCAAACATGGTGAAACATTAACATTTAGGCGCTATGGGTGGAGAACATGTGAGATTTGCACACTATGATTGAGAACGTTTATTCAGTCTGGATTATTTCAGAATAAGAAGTTGGGATTTGAAAACAGCTTGCTGGAAGGGGGTGGAAGGAAAAGCTGTTGGTGCTTATGAGGGGCTCAGCGTTGCAAGACAGAGCCTGTGTCAGAACTGAGGCTGACTGTGGACTCAAGGCTGGACAGAACATGCAGGAAGTTTCCCTGTGACTTGGGCTGTCTGCACTCCTGCCCACAAACTGTATGTGGCTGGTAGTCTTGCAGAAGCGAGTGTGGCAGACAAGCAGCACCACCTCAAGTAGAAACAGAGTTGACAGGGACAGAAGCAGATGACTGGCCAAGGCAGCGGTGGGAGTAGTGACAGTGCTCACCATGACATAGCTAAAGTTTGGAAAGGTGTGGCATTACTGTGACAGTTTGTTGTAAGCTCCTCAGAAATTGGACTTCAGTTACTGTCCTACATGGCTTTCAACAATAGGAAATACAGCAAAGGGCTGGAGAGTTGACTCAGCAGTTAAGAGCACTGGCTGCTCTCCCAGAGGACCCAGGTTCAATTCCCAAGACCCACATGACAGACACCTCTCTGTAACTCCAACTCCAGAACACCTGATACCCTGGCTTCCTTGAACACCAGGTATATACATAGTACAATACATACATGCAGGCACATACATAGTACAATACACACATGCAGGCATACACATAGTAAAATACATGCAGGCAAAACACCCATACACTTAAAATTCTTTTAAATAAAAAGAGCCACAACCAAAATTTTCATTTTAGGATTATTTTTGTTCTCTTCCTTCTCCTTTCTTCTTCAGTATATGTTTATTACATTTTTTAAAGTGTATTTTTTATTTGGATGGGTGTGCATGCCATGGTGCATATGCTAAAGTCAGAGGACAACTTTTGGGAATCATTTCTCTCCCTCCACCATGTTGGATACCTAGTAATCAGGCTTGGCAGTAGGCACCTTTCACAAACCAAGCCATTTCTCCAGCCCAGTCATCTTCTGGTTTGTTTTGGTTGAGACAGGGTTTTGATATGTGTAGCCCAGGCTAACCTCAAACTCAAGCTCCTCCTGCCTCTGCCTCCTGAGTGCTGGGATTACAGGTGTCTGACACCAAGTTCAACTTCACAATAAAAGTTTTGGTTTTTTAAAAAGATTTAAAGAAGTAGGGGGTAGGGGATAGAGGAAGAGACAGACAACAGAGTCAGAGAATGTGTGTGCAGGTGTCCACAGAGGCCAGAAGAAGGCATTGGATCTCCTGAACTCCAATCACAAGCAGTTGTGAGCTGCCTGATGTGGGTGCTGGGAACCAAACTCAGGACCACTGGAAGAGCAGAAAGGAGTCCTTAACTGATGAGCCATCTCTCTAAATCCCATGGTAAAAGTATGTGGCAAGGAAACCGATCTGCTTCTCTGGCACAAGATGACTCTGCAGCAAAGTTAATCATGTTTTACTTAACTGCACTCTCCTGGAAGCCTGGAGCACTAGGCTGTGGTAGCAAAACCTATCCTGCCCTCTGCCAATCTAGGGTGGGGACTCTAGGTCTCAGCCTGCCCCAGAAACAATAGCTTTACCTCTGTCCTGACTGTTCCCAGTCAGTCCTATGCTCACAGGCTTGAGTGTAACTCTTAATTTCATCTCGTACCATCAGCCTAGACATTCTGGGCAGGAACACACTGCAGATGATGCTCTGAGAACCCCACACCTGCCCCTGCATCCCTCAAGCCCTACCTGACAACACACAAATAATAAATAATACCTTGACATTTACTTTATTTATATATGTGTCTGGAAACAGGATTTCATGTAGACCAGGCTAGTCTGAAGATGACTTTATTTATACATGTGTCTGAAAACAGGATTTCATGTAGACCAGGCTAGTCTGCAGATGACTTTATTTATACATGTATCTGGAAACAGGATTTCATGCAGACCAGGCTAGTCTGCAGATGACTTTATTTATACATGTATCTGGAAACAGGATTTCATGTAGACCAGGCTAGTCTGCAGATGACTTTATTTATATATGTGTCTGGAAACAGGATTTCATGTAGACCAGGCTAGTCTGCAGATGACTTTATTTATATATGTGTCTGGAAACAGGACTTCATATAGACCAGGCTAGTCTGCAGATGACTTTATTTATATATGTGTCTGGAAACAGGATTTCATGTAGACCAGGCTAGTCTGCAGATGACTTTATTTATATATGTGTCTGGAAACAGGATTTCATGTAGACCAGGCTAGTCTGCAGATGACTTTATTTATATATGTGTCTGGAAACAGGATTTCATGTAGACCAGGCTCGTCTGCAGATGACTTTGACTCTCCATTCTCCCACCTCCCAAGTGCTAGGATTATGTTTGCCACACCTGGAAAAAAAAAACTGGTTTATTTGTCTTTCTGATTTACTGACTTGTTTAGCAATGCATGGGATTGATCCCAAGGCCTTGTGCATGCTAGACAAGCTCTTTAACAAGCTACAATCCCTGGCCTTATTTTTTCATGGTTGCATGATTTGTTTCTCAGAGAGGGTTTGCTGTATAGCCCAAGCTGGCCTGGAACTCTCAATCTTCTGTTTCAGTCTCCTGAGTGCTGGGGTTCCAAGTGTTCATCAGCCTCCTGTATGCTGGGGTTCTAGGTGTTTCACCAGCCTCCTGAGTGCTGGGGTTCTAGGTGTTTCACCAGCCTCCTGAGTGCTGGGGTTCTAGGTGTTTCACCAGCCTCCTGAGTGCTGGGGTTCTAGGTGTTTCACCAGCCTCCTGAGTGCTGGGGTTCTAGGTGTTTCACCAGCCTCCTGAGTGCTGGGTTTCTAGGTGTTTCACCAGCCTCCTGAGTTCTGGGGTTCTAGGTGTTTCACCAGCCTCCTGAGTGCTGGGGTTCTAGGTGTTTCACCAGCCTCCTGAGTGCTGGGGTTCTAGGTGTTTCATCAATCTCCCAAGTGCTGAGGATCTAGATGTTTAATCAGCCTCCTGAGTTCTGAGGTTCCAGTCATGCAAAGTCCATATGTGATTACACACTATCAGCAGACTCTGCACCTGTCTCACTAATCAGATGTCACAGCAGGCACTGTCCACTACTGAGAACTATACCTACTCCATCCATTTGCTCATTACTCTATGGAAAAGAAGTCTCCTTTCATACACACCCCAGATTACTAAAAACTTACAACCTCTCAGACACTGGCTCAGTTACTGAATTAAAAGCAACATCTTGAAAATAAAGATGACGGTGCCATATTGTTTCTACCAAGTCAAACTTGTCCATGAAGCTGTGTTCCCTGTGACATCACTATGGGAAATGTGGAGGTTGGAGGGGAAGGGCTGGGCCATGCAGAATCTGTGACAATCTAATCTCCCTTCTGCTTTAAGTAGCCGCCTGGCCTTGAGCAAGTCACTTGAGCTGGGGATTCCTCCTCTGAAAGGAGAGGCTATACTTGGCTCTGATATAAAATACTGTGGGGAATGAGTGGAGGCTATGGACAGACAAAGAGCTTTCCCTTTTGGCCTGGGGCCAGCACAGATATTAGCATCTTTAGTTGCTATCCACCTTATCCCATTCAGGAAATATTTGACTAAATAAATTAATTTCTGACCTGTTTTGCAGATTGTTTTCTGTTGTTTGTTTAGTTTGTTGGTTTTGGTTTAGTTTTTCTAAGACAGGGTTTCTCTGTGTAATAGCCCTGGCTATCCTGGAACTCCCTCTGTAGACCAGGCTGTCCTGGAACTCACAGAGATCTGCCTGCCTCCACCTCTGAGTGCTGGATTAAAGGTGTGTGCCACCATGCCAGGCACTGTTTATTTTGTTGTTAAGGCTTCTTTGGGGACTGGAGAGATGGCTCAGTGGCAAAGAGTACCTGGGGCTCTTCCCCGGACTTGAGTTGGGTTCCCAGTATCCAGTTTAGTTGCTCACACCATCTGCAATTCTAGCTCCAGGGGGATCTGATGGTCTCTTTGAAAAGCTGCAGCCATATGTGCAAACCCACACAAACTATGAATAATGCATAGTAAAAATAAGCTGGGAGTGGGGGCATATGCCTTTAATCCCAGCATTTGGCAGGCCAAGGCAGGCGGACATCTGTGAGTTTGAAGTTTGAGACCAATTTGGTCTACATGGGAGTTATAGACCATAGTGGGACCCTGTCTCATTAAATAAATAAGTTTTCAAAACAATGAGTAATCTTTTTTTTAGTTTAAGACAGGGGTTTAGGGGTGGGGATTGTGGTTCCTACCTTTAATCCCAGCACACAGGAGGCAAAGGCAGTGGCTCTCTGTGACTTCAAGACCAGCCAGTTCTACAGATAAAATTCCAGGACAGCCATAGAAACCGAGTTTTGAAAAAAACATTAATTTTTTTTAGTTTATTAGCAAAATAACAATATTTACAGTAATCTAACTAGGATATCTAAATACCACTTCCTTTTCCAATATACACCCTGAAGCCAGATTTTTCATAACAGATCACATCCCAAAACAAAAGAACATGGATGTCTCCCGTAAGTCAAACACCAAAAAAAAAAAAAACCCTTAAAAATGTGAAAAACTATATTATTCCCACCACATTTTTGTCAACTACTTTGAAAATATCCTACTTTTTTAAAACATAGGGTGAATTAATTATTTTAGGTAAGATAATTGTTTTAACATTTTTTTAAAGGGGAATACTTTTTGTTGGGCACGTGGCTTAGTGGTAGAGCCCTTGGCTACCATGCATAATCCATCACGAGCACTGGCTATTCCTTCGTTGTCACAGTTCAGCTTCACTACCAGCCTGTAATTTTTGGAGGCCAGTGCACAATCAAAACACGGGACCCTGCAAGCAAAAACCACCATACACCCTAAGACAGCAACAGCAAAGTACTAAGGTATGTTCGAAGCCCTGCAATGCCATCCCTGCCCAGGCCACGGCCTGTGAAGCTGACCCCTCTCAGTTCAGGGGCTGAATCACTTTGGTTCAAATCCCAGTCTTACAAACATGATATGTACTCACTCATAAGTGGTTTTTAGACATATAGTAAGGGATTACCATCCTACAATCCACACTGCCAGAGAAACTAGTATACAAGGAAGACCCTAAAAGGGACAAACTTTGTCCCCTGGAGAAGGGGAAAGGGTCACCATCCCCTGAGCAAATTGAGAACATGGGAAGAGGGGGGAGGAAGCTACAAGAGTGAGAAGGGAAGAAAAGGAAGGATCATGGGGAAGCAGAAATTTTGAGTCAGGTGTAGATTAGAAGAAAGGACATATGATAGGTAGGATTTTTAGTTGGGGTGTGGTAGAGGAGGAAGGGAGGGAGAAGGGAACTGGGATCATCATGTAATTCAATCTTGTTTTTAATTCAAATATATAAAAATTAAAATAAAACAAAAAACAAATCCCAGTCTTAGTCTGGAGAGATGGCTCAGCATTTAAGAGCACCTATTGCTCTTGCAGAAGACTTAAGTTCAGTTCCCAGCACCCAAATGGCAGCTAACAACCATATGTAACATTGGCTCCCAAGGGCCCAACTCCTTCTTCTGGCCTCTTTGAGTACTGCATGCTTATGGTGCACAAATACACCCATACACATAAAAAGTAATAAATAAAACCCCAGCTCATCCAACTGAGCTATGTGATTTTGGACAAAATACCTCGCTACTCTCAAACTGAATAGCTACTATCTCACACAGAGGAGCTACCTTACAAAGGAATGCTCAAGGTTGGCATTCTGCCAGGTGGTGGCGGCTCACGACTTTAATGGCAGCACTCAGGAGGCAGAGGCAGGAGGATCTCTGTGAGTTCGAGGCCAGCCTGGTCTACAGGGCAAGTTCCAGGACAGACTTCAAAACAATACAGAGAAACCCTGTCTCAAAAAACCAAAAAAAAAGGGGGGGGGGCATTGGCATTCCATGTGAGTCACAGTTATTATGGTGGTACATGTTCCTTGGAGAAGAGAAATATAGTGTCTTTCTCACTAATGTGTTGCCTGGACTAGCACATGAACTGATTCTCTCATCACAGTTTTGTTTTTTAAGGCTTCAGTTACTTGGAGTCAACTACAGTCTGAAAATTTAAAGTAGAAAATTCCCAAAATAAACAATTGGTAAATTTTAACTTGCATACCTCCTGCAAAATGTGATGGAATTTCCTGCTTCTTCTTATCCCACCTTGTATCCAGTGGATCCACACTGTATACACAGCCTGCCCATTAGTCACTCAGTAGACATTTTGGTTATCAAATTGACAGTGATTATATCCAAGTGACCCTTATTTTACTTCAAAATAACCTCAAAACACAAGAGTGGTGACTTTGGCAACTGAGACATGCCAACAAGAAGTTGAGACACGTTTATTTTAAAGGAAATGTGAAAGTATAGTGACATTTTATTTTTTTCCCCTCTATTTCTATTTTATTTGTATGGGTGCTTTGCTTGCATATATGTCTCTGCACCACAAGCATGCAGTGCTCTTGAAGGCCAGAAGAGGGCATCAGATTCCCTAGGACTGGAGTTACAGAGGTTTTTCAGCCACCATGCAGGTGCTAGGAATCCAACTCAAGTCCTCTGGAAGAGCAGCCAGTACTCTTAACTGCTGAGCCATCCAAAATAATGACATATTTTGACAGAGTGGGGTGTTTCTGAATATTCCTTCACACTGTGTGAAGGTGTGTCACTGTGATTGGCTTAATAAAGAGCTAAATGATCAATAGCTAGGCAGAAAGAGGCTAGGCAGGACTTCTGGGTTCAGAGAGGATTCAGAGAGGAAGAAAAGCAGGGTCACCAGCCAGACTCAGAGAAAACAGTATGAACAGCATGGAGAGATAATTCGGTAATGAGCCATGTGACAGATGTAGACTAGTAGATTAAAATAAATGAGTTTAAGTTCTAAGAGCTAGTAGGCCAACCTTTCATAATTAATAATGTCTTCATGCAGTTATTTGGGACCTGGCGGTTCAGAGAAAGCCTCTCTACAGTGGGACGTGGGAGGAAAGAGAGAGAATATATGGATATCCTAGTCAGATTTAACTGTCAGCTTGACACAACCCAGAATCTCCTGAGAAGGGAGTCTTTTGTTTTGTTTTGTTTTTGTTTTTCCAGACAGGGTTTCTCTGTGGCTTTGGAGGCTGTCCTGGAACTAGCTCTTGGAGACCAGGCTGACCTCGAAACTCTCAGAGATTCTCCTGCCTCGGCCTCCCAAGTGCTGGGATTAAAGTTTTGCGCCACCAACGCCCAGAGAGAAGGTAGTCTTAATTGAGATAAAATCAGATTGGCCGGTGCCATGTCTGTAGGGGATTGTCTTGATTGTTAATTGATGGAGGAAGACTCAGCCTATTGTGGGCTGATAGGTACCATCCCTAAATAGACAGGCCTGTATAAAAAAAGAAGCTAGTAAGCATGGGCCTGTGTGTTAGCCAGCAAGCAGCAGGGCTCCTTTGTGGGTTTTGTTTCAACCTTCTGCTTGAGATCCTGCCCTGATTTCCCTTCAGTGAAGGACCGGGACCTGGAAGTGTGAGCCAAACAAACCTTCCCTTCATTAAGTCACTTTCCATCAGAGTGTCTTTATCACAGTGTCAGAGGGAAATGAGGACAGACCACATTCATAGCAATTTTACTGCCGAGAGCTTTTGTCATTGTTGTACTTTTTAAATGCTTTTAAAGCAAGAAAGGTTTATTTTGGCCTCACAGTTCAGGGGTGCAATCCATCCTGGTAGAGAAGGTGTGGCAGCGAGACCAACTCCTTTCCGAAGGGTTAGGTGCTGCTCGCTCTCACCCTGGAGGCTCAGGAAACAGACAGTGAACAGATGCTCATTTTTCTTTTTTTGAAACAAGGTCTCCCTAATTAGCCCAGGCTGCTTTTGAACTTGTGAGCCCCCTACTTCCAGCTCTGAAGTGCTGAATTACAGGCATGTGCCACTGTACCAGGTCTTACAGTAATTTCATTTTAGTTGTTGTCATTAATCTCTACATTTATTTAAAAAAAAAACTTACCATAAGTACAGATAACTAGGGAAAAAAACAGTGATTTGCAGGGTTCAATTTCAAGTGCATACTAGGGGTTCAGGGACTGCTTCTCACAGGTGAGGGAGTCACTGCATGAAGCCATTGGAACTTGGGGTTGACCCACAACTTACAATCCCTCAACACTTGGACCCTAGGCCTCAGAATTGGTCCAGATGGGTTCCAAGGCCATTTTCTATCTCAGCCATCTTCCCATACCATCAAAACCTAAAGTAAAAGGTTATGTGAAAATATTCTGAATTGTTTGGACAGAAGTATATAGCAAGAGGTTTTATGTCTAGTTTCATGGTACTCTCCCTTGTATTTGGTATAAAGTCATACACCTAATAAATGGCCAAGTGGAGGTTTGAATTTGGACCTCTCAGATTGTATAAACTTTTTACTCTGTTATGTTGCTTACTTAATATAGTCTGTCTCTCAGTTGTTTTTTCTTTCCTTCTTGAGACAGAGTCTTACTAGGTAGTCAACCTGGCCTCAAGCTAACAGCAATCCACCTCCTTCAGGGTTCTGAGTAATGGAATTATAGGGACAAACTCTAACATTATCTAGTTAGATACTAATAACCAATCTAGTAATTGCTTTTTAAGTTGTGATATAGTTTGAATTTGTGTCAAAGCCTTGGTCCCAGGGTGGAGCTCTTGGAAATTGATGGGGCATGTTGAAAGACAGGCTTAGTGGGGAAACCTAAGGTAACTGGGGGATGCCCATGAAGGGACTAGTGAGATTCTGATTCTTTTCTCTTTGCCTCCCGACTGACATGGTGAACAGCTTTGCTCTGCCATGCATTCCCCTCCGACGTGCTTGTGGAGGCCTCACTCACAACAGGTAAAAAAAAAATGGAAGGATCTGAAATGCCATCCACAAGTTAACTGGCTCTAGAAACGCCTGGAAACACCCACTTCTGGGGACACCTGTTACTATACAAAATGAAGCAGCTGTGAATGCCTTTAATCCCAGCACCTGGGAAGCAGAGGCAGGTGGTTTGAGGCCAACCTGGTCTATAGAGTGAGCTCCAGGATAGTCAGGGTAACATAGAGACACCATGTCTCAAAAAACAAAAATTAAATAAATATTTCTTAGTGTGTTGTTTTAGGGGCTGAAGAGATGACTTAGCATTAAGAACACATATTTCGCTGGGCATTGGTGGTGCACGCCTTTAATCTTAGCACTCAGGAGGCAGAGGCAGGCGGATCTCTGTGAGTTCGAGGCCAGCCTGGTCTACAGAGCGAGTGCCAGGATAGGCTCCAAAGCCACAGTGAAACCCTGTCTCAGAAAAAAAAAAAAAAAAAAGAACACCTATTTCTCTTGCAGAGGGCCCAAGTTTGGTTCCCAGCACCCATGCCTAGTGGCTCACAACTATCTGTAACTTCAGATCCAGGGGTTCTGATGCCTTCTTCTGGCCTCTGCCCTCACACTAACATGAACATATCCACCACACACAGACATACATGCACACATATAATTAAGAATAACAAAAGTAAACCAGGCAGTGGTGATGCACAATCACAGCACTTGGTAGGCAGAGGCAGACAGACATCTGTGAGTTTGAGGCCAGCCCTAAGACAGCCAGGGCTATTACACAGAGAAACCATGTCTTGAAAAAAAGAGTAACAAAAATAAATCTTTCAAGTATGTCATTTTTAATTTTTAATAGACTGGGCATGGTGGCATATGCCTTTAATCCCAGAAATAGGGAGGCAGAGACAGATAGATTTCTGTGAGTTTGAGAAGTTGGTTTACAAAGTGAGTTCCAGGCCATCCATCCAGGACTACATAGTGAGACCCATGTCTCAAAACAAAATAAAATAAAAACAAACAAACAAAACAAGACAAAACAAAAAAAACTGTCATTCTTACTCTTGTGATTTTAATCCTATTGGTTTGCTTTTTTCCCCCTCAACTGTTTTCCATCTGTGTGTGGGTGGTTGAACCTTCAGGAGCTGAGGATCAACTCTATATATCCATTGTTTTTCTGGGATGTTTCCCACTCCCCAGTACCTTGGCACCTCAGTTCTCAAGATAGTGAACAGAAAAATTCAGGACAGGATTAGTGCTCTTACAAAAAGTAGGAGGAAGAGGACGAGGAAGAGGAGGAGGAGAAAGGGGAGGGGGAGAGGGAGGGGGAGGGGGAGAGGGGGAAAGGGAGAGGAGAGGGAGAGGGAGAGAAGGAGGGGGAGAAGAAGAAGAAGAAGAAGAAGAAGAAGAAGAAGAAGAAGAAGAAGAAGAAGAAGAAGAAGAAGAGATCCTGTACCCTGTTACATGAGGATCACTCCAGAAAACCTGAATACCCAGTAAAGGGACAAAGGAGATGGAGATCCTGGGGAGAGGTGGGGGGTGATGGAATAATACATGTGATAAAGCAGGAGAGAGCACCCTGTGGGGGAAGGACATCATCTTGGAGGCTAGGCTGGCAGGGTGCAATGATGAATACTGTCAGGGAGAAGTGAGAACAACCTATGATTGAAAACGCCGTAATGGAACCCATTATTCTGTGTGCTAGCCAAAAGAATATAATTAAAAAAATTAGCAAGCAAAGGTCCCTCCCATGATTCCACTCAAAAGCCAGGCTCCCTCGGTGTACATACCCAGCAACCGGGAGCAGGGGGACGGTGGGGGGGGGGCTTGCAAGCCGTGGGTGGGATCAGATGCTGCACCTGGACTCTGTGAAATTACACAGCAGACAAGGGCGGCCAGTCCTGTCATTTAAAGCAGGGTATGAAGGTATGGACCTCTGACTTTGGCACATCTTTGGATCTACTTTTTAATGTACTCTAATAAAAGAGAAATGACATTTTAGAAAGTAATTAAGCCTAATATCAGCCTGGGTACAATTGCAACAATTCATAACTCATGTCTAGTCAACTGACAGAAGAAGCCTCTCCTGAGAGCTTCCCTCTAAGTTCCCAGGGCCAATGAGAACACATACAGATGCGTGAAATGTTGGCCTCACCTTCTAAGTCCTACCCTGCAAAGCTCCAAGAACACTCATACATTTCTGCCAAATGCTTTTATGCTTCTTCTCTTAATATAGTAAATTATATATATATAGCTTTATTATAGTAAATTATTCATAATTCAAAATACACCACTTTGAACCAGATGAGGTGGAGTGTACCTACAGTCCCAGCATTTGCAAGATATAGGCAGGAGGACCAGGAATTTGGTGATAGCCTGACTCTGCTATCATAACATAACAAGTTCAGGGCCAACCTGGACTATGAGAGACACTGTCTGCCTCAAAAACATAAAAATTATCAATTTATTTTTGAGATAGGATCTTACTACATGGCTCACATGGACCCCAGACCCTTGCTCCTCCTGCCTCTGCCTCCCAGGTGCTGGGACTGCAGGCAGGCATGTAACACCATGCCCATCTTATGAGGGGGCTTGGGTATCAAACCCAGGGCCTTATGCATGTAGGCAAGCACTCTACAAATTGAGCTATATCTCAACCCTTAGTATTAAATTTTATGTAAACTTAATATTTAAAGTTTTAAATTTTATTCCAGTGTAGTTTCTGTGGTTTTTGTAGACTTCGGATTATAAAAGTTTACAGCTGGTCCAAGACTGATTCTTCCATTTTTTGAATGGAGACTCTGACCCCAGAAGGCTTCTGTGGGTGATCTCAGGCTCTGACCTCTCCATCCAGTGCCATCCTTGCCATCAGGTTCCCAGAACTAAAGTCCTTCCCCACCCTGCCTCATGTGAAAAACCACTGTCTACCTTCCTACCTTCTCTCGTGGTGTTTAGGAAAACTGGACAGAGATTTACTACCCCTGTGAAAATTAGTCCCCTTCATCTCTGCAGAGAATCAACTAGCACTGAGCTCAGCAAACATGTCTGGAGACTGGCTTTCGCATCAAGCTCGCAACTCTCTACTCAGCGTAGGCAGAGGTTTGGGGATTTGGAAAGTAACTGCATATCTCTTCCTACTTAAGGACATGCTATCAGTGGCTTGCAATCAGAATTTAACCACAGAGGTCAGAAACTGCTGTGAACTGCCCACCTCCACCCGAGAGCCTGTTGTTAGGCAGTTACTGGTATACCAGTTGTCAGTGACTGGACTGTCGCCAGGGCCAGGGAGTAGTTTTGTAGTCCCAGTGACAAGTAATAAGCCTTAGACATCGGGTCTGTTCTACTTTGGTTTCTGGTCCTGCGATAAAACATTATTACCAAAACCAACTTGCAGAGGAAAGGGCTTGTTTGGCTTATACTTCCAGGTCACAGTCCATATCACTGAGGGAAGCCAAGGCCAAGAAACTGGAGGCAGGAGCTGAAGCAGAGGGCCACAGGGGAGTGCTGCTTACTGGCTTGCTTTCCTAGGCTTTTTCAGCTTTCTTGCACAACCCAGAACCATCTGCCCAGGAATGGCACCACCCACAGTGGGGTAGGCTTTCCACCATCATTCAGCAATCAAGAAAATGGCCCACAGGCCTATCTGATGAAGGCAATTCTTCAATCGAGGGACCCTCTTATTAGGTGATCTCGTTTGTGTCAAATTGGCAAAACCTAACCAGCATGGTTTATATGAGACAAAACATTTTATTCCTTTCTTCAGCAGCAAAACATTGTGTGTCTCCAAGATAGACCATAGGAATTTCTCTTTCTGAGGCAGGTTCCCCTGCCTATAGTATTGGAGCTGCCCACAAACAAATACTCTGCCTCCCTTTTCCAGTGGCATCTTAGAGAGCCTGTCTCACAGCTGGAGGGAGGAATGATGGGGCAGACAGCCTTGCTTGGCTCCCCTCCCAGGCTACCTTCTTGACATATGTACTGATGTTTCCACAGAAACCTCAGGGGTCAGGGGTCAGAAAGCTCTACAACAGCTAGCTGGTCATGTGGCAGTTCCTGGAGGGTGGTATCCTGAGAGAGCTGGGAAGCTCTGTGGATCTCCTTCAGACCTTGTCCTGGGTAGCTCTTCTCATTTCTGTTTTAATGCTTTTCATGAAGATGGGCAAATTTCCATCAGTGAGTTCTGTGAACAAGTCATTTAATCTTTCATCCCTTTCTATTTATTCTATTTTGGTTTTGACAGACAGTCTTGATATATAGCTCTAGCCTACTCAAGAATTTCCTCCTAGGTAGCCCAGGCTGACCTTGGTCTTGTAGTAATCCTCTTGCCTTAGTCTCCCACATGTTAATTAATTAATTGAAATCCATAGGAATTTGTGAAACCCCAATTTATATCCAGACTGTCAGGAGCAAGGAAACATGCTTGGGACTTGGGACAAGTGTTAATCCCACCAGGTGAAAATAAGACCACTACCACAATTTTTGAGCCAAATTTGAAGCAAACTTTATTAAATATTGGCCAGTACCATGACCACTGACCAGGTCCATACCTGGGATTCTTAGAGTATGGCCATGAATTCCTAGCCAGAGGCTTATAAAGGCAAACCCCCCAAGGCCTCCAACTTCCCACCTTTGTTCAATCAGGGGCAAGCAGATATCCTGACATACTTCTGGCCTATATACCTCCCACCTACGGTGATCAAGCTCATCTTGTGCAGTTGGAGCAACCAAGGTTGTTTACAGAAGCAAAAACACGTGGCTTGTTATCTTACATGAACAACAGCCTCCAACATTCCAGGAAGTTATCTTTCCTTGGGCCAGTGGGGTTTACAGGTTGGAGGCATTTTTGTTTTATAGGTCTCTCTCTCTCTCTCTCTCTCTCTCTCTCTCTCTCTCTCTCTCTCTCAGATTTATTTATTATGTATACAGCCTTTTTTGTCTGAATGTTTTCCTGCACACCAGAAGAGGGCACCAGATCTCATTATAGTTGATTGTAAACCACCATGTGGTTGCTGGGAATTGAACTCAGGACCTCTGGAAGAGCAGCCAGTACTCTTAACCTCTGAGCCATCTCTCCAGCCCTTTATAGGTCTCTTAAACACAGTAACTTAACCTTAAGATACAACTTTAAGCTGGGCGTTGGTGGGGGGTGGGGGTGGGGAGGCAGAGGCAGGCGGATCTCTGTGAGTTCGAGGCCAGCCTGGTCTACAGAGTGAGTGCCAGGATAGGCTCCAAAGCTACAATACAATGTTCCAGCCTGTCTCGAAAAACAATAAAACAAAACAAACAAACAAAAAAACTAAAACAACTTTAGCCATCACACAAGCACCTGAGGGGAGTGTGTGTGGTTGACAGAGTCAGTGATGACTTACTTCAGAACTCTCCAGCTAACTTTCTGGAATGGGGTGTCCCCAAACATTTTATAGTTACAGGGGTGATGATCAGAGATGATTGTAGTAGCTGAAGAACTGAGGGAAAGCAGGAAGCTAGTTGTTTGTTTTCCAGGTTGATTGCCTGTGACTAGAAATGATAAGTTAAAGGTCAAGGTTGAACCTTCCAGACTCTACATCCAAGGTGTGAGGAACTAAATCTACAAAACACAAGACACTGACAGGGGAGTCACAGGTAGTGAACCACCCGGGAAGAGGCCTTAGTACCCAGGACACAGGTTGGATGAGCGAGGCAAGAAATGTTTGGTGATGACTTTGTCCCTGGGAAACCACATGGAGGTTCCGGGGACAGGACTTTTCAGAGTCTGATGAGGTCCAAAGGATGAGCAGGCTTGAAAAGTCTCTCTGACTCAAGGAACAGGGACAGCCTGGGACTTTGTAGGTCAACACCAAGAAAACTGAAAGCAACCAATCAGTATCTGCAAGTACCCAGATCAGTCCAGACAAGAAGAAAGAGACTAGAGAGATGACTGGTCCAGTGACGTGGACGGATACGGAATCTGAATCAAGCACCATCCTTGTTATCAGTGACACTTTTGTCTATGTCATGTGTGCCTCCAGGATGAGTGATCAAGGAAGCCAAGTGTTGGAGTGATTGAAAGAGATACTTAGTGACAATCCCTTGCCTGGTATCCTCGTGTGCAAGACCATTATCTCTTTGTGGCATCTCTTACAGCACCAGGAGTATAGTTGCTCATGTGTTTGACAAGAACAAGCAACATGGGGCTGGAGAGATGGCTCAGAGGTTAAGAGCAATGACTGCTCTTCCAGAGGTCCTGAGTTCAATTCCCAGCAATGACATGGTGGCTCACAGCCATCCGTTATGAGATCTGGTGCCCTCTTCTGGAGTACACATATACATGGAAGCAGAATGTTATATACAATAAATAAATAAAATATTTTAAAAAAAGAACAAGCAACATATGTTTAGGGCCTTTCCAGCCTGGGTGAAAGAAAGATAGAGACAGTCTGCTTTATGAATGGCATTAGGTTAACGAAGGGAGTGGTCTCTCTGTAGCAATGGCCCTGAGGAGTCTCTACTTCCAGCTCCTTGTGCTTCAACCCAGAAGGTTTGTGATAACAATTTAGTTGGTTGGTTTTTTGTTTTGTTTTGTTTTGTTTTGTTTTGCCAGGCAGTGGTGGCCCATGTCTTTAATCCCAGCACTTGGGAGGCAGAGACAGGCTATCTCTGAGTTCTAGGCCAGCGTGGTCTACAGAGTGAGTTCCAGGACAGCCAGAGCTACAGAAAGAAACTGTCTTGAACTGCCTGTCCCCCAAAAGTGGGATTTTTGTTATTATTGTTGTTTTAATGTGTATTCGAGTGTGTTTATGCCTTGTGTGTGGCCAGAACAGAGAGTCAGCTCTCCTGAAACTAGCTAGAGTCACACACAGACAGTTGTGAGCAGCTGGACATGGTGCTAAGAATCGAACTCTGCCCTCTGAAAGAACAAGAAGCACTCATAACCACTAAGCAATCTCCCCCCCCTTTTTTTTCTGGTGATAGCAATCTATCCCAGGGTGTTAAACATCGGGCAAGTGCTCTACCACAGAGCTACATCTCCAGTCCAGAGAATTTGTCAATAGTTTTAACTGGAAATGAAAGAGAAAAACTGGCCCTAGTTAGTCCTGTCCTGGCCAATGAATGTCTACGAATCTGTGAAGGACTCATTTACTGAAATGTCCCAGTGAATGTTTCAAGTCTGACAGTACTGGGAAGAACTGTGGGAAGAACAGCTGTCTGCTCTTTTCTCCAGAACAGGGTATTGGGGTGAAACAGCCTGTCTTCATTGTTGTTGGAGCCAGCTCAGGGTCCTTAAAGCTGGGATTTGCTGTTATAATCATGACATATTGCCTTGGGTCATGCGTGTGCCCTGTATCCTGTGAGTCACATTAAAAATGAGTGTGAATCACATGTTTTCAGCATTTACTTAATTGGTTAGAAGACAAATAATCCTTTGAAGTTTTGTTTTGTTTTGTTTTGTTTTGTTTTGTTTTGTAATAGTCTCCCTCCCAGGCGTTCCTGGAACTCACAGTTGTAGCCCAGGCTGGCCTCAAACTCACAAGACGCCTTCTGTCTGTGCCTCCCTAGTGCTGGGACAACGGGTATGTGCCACCACACCTGACTTCACACAGTATGACTTTATGTTTTCTCACACGGACAGCGGGTCTGTGCATTTCATGGACACTGTGATTCACAAACAGTGCTTCTCTTCTGTGACTGATGCCAGTCTTCCTCTTTGGCCCCTGTTGTCTGGCCAGGATGACATAAACTTTGCCTAATATGGGACTCTGTGTAATGTACTAACAAAGAATCCTCTTTGCAAGCCTTCATCTGAATGGACAAAAACAGCCTCCGATTTCATCTCAACCAGTCCCTGCTTCTCTACAACAGAAAGTGTGGCCGTGTAGCCACAAGGAAAGGCCTGCTCTTGACCGTGGACCTGCCCTCCTTCTTCTGGCCTCCAGGTTAGCACACATGCCCTCCTGATTGCATCTGGTTTCCCTAGTGCCTGGGGTGAGGGCTGCAGCTGGGAATCCTTTGGTTGCTCAGAGGCAGCTGGAGTTCCTGGCATCACCTGCCTCACTCACTATCATGAAGACTTCTGTGGTTTTGCTGTTTCCTTACATTCTAAACTTGTGCACTCTGATTCTCAGCTGGTAGCCCCTTTCCTGTCTCAAGTCCCCATGAAACCAACCAGTTTTCCCCAGGCCACATGCTGCACACTCCCTTATGGGATACAAACCTCCTCAATTATTCATTAGCCACTTCTGAACCAGGATATCCACTTAAAAAAAAAAGACCCAAACCACCTCTAATGGGTCTTGAGATTCTAATTCATTTAAATCTGGAAATCTGGTGTGGCCTTGACAAGCACACAGTATCACCCTACCCATTGCTTTCTCCTTTCCCCTCAATTCCCAAGCCCTAAAAGCAGGCTTTCTGCAAGTCCTCCTTCTCCTTCATCAGACTTCAAGACACTCTTTACCCTTTGAATCTCCTTATCTAGATATGCTGAGCACATCTAGGTATGCTGAGCGGAAGCTGAAGGAGTCTGAAAAGGCCTTGGTCTTGACCACGCCTATGTTGTGAGAGGATAGCCTGTGTGAAATCTCAGTGTCACACACTGAATATTAAACCCTTGGTTTCCCTCTGCATTCCTCTAGGAGTCCTGGGCACCCATCCCTGACTTCTGCAGACTGCCATCTGGAACTGACTGAAGGGAGGTCACAGAGGCAGACAGTAAAGAAAATAACAAAGCCCGGTGGCACACTCCTTTGATCCCAGTACTCAGGAGGAAGAGGCAGGCAGATCTCCTAGAGAGTGAATTCCAGGACAGCCAGGGCTACACAAGGAACCCTGTCTTAAAAAACCAGTAATAATAATAATAATAATAATAATAATAATAATAATGGTGTCAGTATCCACTACAAATGAAATATTATAAAAATTTTGTGGGTCACTGAGATGGCTCAGTGGATAAAGGCACATTACTGCCAAGCTTCGTGACCTAAGTTCAATCCCCAGGACCCACTTGATAGAAGTCAAAAACCAATTTCCTCAAGCTGTCTTCCGACCACCACCCCGGCCAACCCCCATGCACATATAAGTAAGAAACGTATATATAATATTAAAAGAGAATTATAAATCTGGACTGTGTGATGACCCTAAAACCTGGATTCTGTGTTCTAGTCCCTGGTCATGGAAGGATCCCTCCCACACAAAGGAGTGCATGCCCTGCATGACGGCAGCCCTAGTAAGTTAAGAAAACTGGGCATCCTCACAGCTCCCATAAGTTGCTCTATGTAAGTTTGGTTTCATGTAGTTGGTTTGGGGATTTGTTTTGCTTTGTTTTGTGACAAGTTCTCCCCTCCCTATGTTACTGAGACCAATCCCAAGCTCACTATTTTCCTGTCTCAGTCTCCCAGGTGCTGGGATTACAGATATGTGCCACCATACCTGGTAGAAATTTTTTTAAGAAAGAAAATGTGGAGTTTGGTGACACACACCTGTAATCCTAGCCTTTGAGAGGTGGAGACTGGAGTGTCAGGAGTTCAAGGTCACGTGTAGCTACATATCAAGTTTTGGGTCAACCTGGGAGACTCTGTCTCTACTTATTTGTTTGTCTATTTATTTATTTATTTATTTATTTATTGGTTGGTTGGTTGGTTTTGGAGACAATGTTTTCTCTGTGTAACAGCCCTGGCTGACCTGGGACTCACTCTGTTGTTGTGGACTATTATTTTAAGATATGTTATATTTTCTTTGTGCTGTGGAACATTTGTTTTAATGACACAAAGGTGTGTTGTGTTCTTTTTTTAATATTTTATTTATTTATTATGAATACAACATTCTGCTTCCATGTATATCTGCACACCAGAAGAGGGCACCAGATCTCATAACAGATGGTTGTGAGTCACCATGTGGTTGCTGGGAATTGAACTCAGGACCTCTGGAAGAGCAGTCAGTGCTCTTAACTTCTGAGCCATCTCTCCAGCCCGTGTTGTGTTCTTTTATATTGCATTTGTTTAACTCTGTAGAGCTGTGTTACTTTGCTGGTCTAAGGCACCCTATTGGTCTAATACAGAGCTGAATAGCAGTAGCTTGTCAGGAAAAGGTAGGGGAGGCTGGCAGGCAGAGAGAATAAATGGGAGGAGAAATCTGGGAGGAGGAGGAGCAAGAACAAGGAGAGGAGGTTGATAGGAGCCAGCCACATAGCCACTTAGCCACACAGCCAGTCACAGAGTAAGAGTGAAAGTAAGATATACAGAAGTAAGAGAAAGATAAAAGCTCAGAGGCAAAAAGTAGACTGGAAAATTTAAGAAAAGCTGGCTAGAAATAAGCCAAGCTAAAGCCAGGCATTTGTAAGTAATAATAAGGCTCCATGTGATTTATTTGGGAGCTGGGTGGCAGGCCTCCCAAAAGAGTAAAGAGTAAAAACAACCAACAACAATCTGTAGACCAGGCTGTCCTTGAACTCAGAGATCTGCCTGTCTCTGCCTCATAAGTGCACGTGTGTAACCATGCCTAGCAGACTTTGTCTTAAAAAACAAAACCAAGACAAAAAAAAAATGGCAACAATAATAAAGATAATCTTAACTGAAAACTATATATAGGAGAAGAAAAAGGATGGTTTGATTTGCATAAAGAAAATAGAAAATGGGCTCAGCAGTGTTGGCGCACGCCTTTAATCCCAGCAATCGGGAGGCAGAGGCAGGTGGATCTCTGTGAGTTCAAAGCTGGCCTGGTCTACAGAACTAGTTCTAGGACTTCTAGAGCTGTTATACAGAGAAATCCTGTCTCAAACAAAACAAAACAAAACAAAAGAACAAAGGAAGGGTGAAAGGGAGGAAGAGAGAGAGAGAGAAAGAGAGAGAGGAGAAGAAAAGAGAAGAGAAGAGAAGAGGAGAGAAGAGAAGAGAAGAGAAGAGAAGAGAAGAGAAGAGAAGAGAAGAGAAGAGAAGAGAAGAGAAGAGGGGGCTGGAGAGATGGCTCAGTAGTTAAGAGTTCAGAGGACTGAGGTTCAATTCCCAGCACCCACTTGCTGGCCAACAACAGGCTGTAACTCCAGTTTCAGAGGATCTGACACCCTGTCTGGCCTCTGTGGCCATTAGGTACACAGACACATTCAGGCAAAACATCCATAAAAATAAAAAAAAATATTTAAAAGAAAATAAAGTTTCCAAATTGAGGTGGGGGAGCTAGTAAAAACAAAACAGGGAGCAGTTCGATGGCTCAGTGCTAAGTGTGTTTGCCAACAAGCCTGGCATGCTGAACTTCATTCTGGGATCCACATGGTAGAAAGAGTACATTTGTCCTCTGACTCCTGTGCACAGCTCCTTGCTCAAGGAAATGTAATGAAGTGACCAAAGTTTCCAAAGAAGAGAGAAAGAATTGAGAAAAAAAGCAATGAGGAGAGATTTTTTCTCACTCTCAATCCTGAGGGATGACATCAACTCCTAAATCCAAGAAGCTGCAGAAAGGACCAAGGAAAAACAAACAGGAGAATCAAAGCCAGAGACAAATGAGTGGGTGTGAACCTGGTGGAGGGGCAGCAGCTGTGGCAGAGCCCCATGAGGGAGGAGGTGCTGGTTAGAGAGATCTGGTAACAGCATGGGTATCACTATGCTTTGGTAGCCGGCATCAGCGAGTACACACTGGATGGTCACCTTTGTTTCAAAAGGAAGTTGCAAAATCTGCTCTGACAGTACCATGTGTTCAAGGAATTTTTTGTGTTTTTTTTTTTTTTTGAAAGACTACCAAAACAGTCTAGGGGTCTTGAAATGGGTTTATTTTCTCTGACAGTTAAAGAAAAGACAGAAGCACAGAAGTAACAGAGAAATGTCAAGCACCACAGACAGAATCGACAGTAGAGGGAAGGCGTTTATTGGGCAGTGAGGAGACATGAACACAGCATACATACATACAAAGGACCCTCTGCAAAGCAGAGGGGGAACTCGGTTCTTCTCAAGGCCTGGGGGGTTTAAAGCCTCTGGAGTCCCCCCCACACACACTTTAGAGGTGATCAGTTTGAAGACAGATAGGATGGTGGATTGGTCCATGTCCTGATCCAGCCTTGAACTTCTTGAGCCAGTCCATCAGTAGGCAGCTTGTTGGTGGGAGACAAAAGCTCCGAGGTAAGTCAGGAGGTTGAGGAAGAATCTGGCCATCTTGGAAATTCTCCACCTTTATTACCTAGCCATGGCCTCTCCCCGTATCTGCCTACAGGGAGTTTGTGTAACTCACAGTGAGAGATGCTAAGACAGAAGATTTCCCCAGAAGCTGTGGCCTAACTCAACCCTGCCATCATCCCATCTTCATGAGCCAACCAGCATCTTAAGCAAATGTCCCACAGTTAAAAGTTGTCTCTAAGACCAGGTGGGAAGGAAGTGTCCTGATGTCTCAGCTCTTTTTAGCTTTAGGAAACAATGTTTTCTGATGTGTATGCGATGGCCATCTACACAAAGTGTGTTAGTAAAACAATGGTTACTGACTTAACAAGGTTCGTAAGTCATTTTCAGGCATCTGCATCTGTAGCTGAGTCCTTGGCTTACTCAGGCAGACTTGTATCTGCAATACCAAACCCACAGGCTGAGCTTCTGTTAGACTGCTTAACAGGCTTCTGCTTTGGGTTGAGACTCTGTTGGACGCCACTGAATGTGAGACTGGAAAGCAACTTCAATCATATGTAATGGGTCACAAGGCTCAGGAATTTGCGCTTTCATTTAACAATGCCTTGTTGTTTGGTATGCATTAAACTTTCATGTATAAACACTGCAGGTCTCCGTAGCAGGTGGCCACGGTATTTAAATCAGCAGTCCAATGTTACAAATGCTCTGAGGTGGCCCAATGTAAACTAAAGTCCTACTGAAAGAGGGACCACTGAGGCTAGACAGGTGACTCATACCTGTCATTTCCACACTCAAGAAGTGGCAGCAGGATTAGAGCAAATTCCAGGCTGGCCTATACTCCAGAGTAAGTTTCCATTTTTAAAAATATAACTTTGTATAACTATGTATGCTAACAGTGGCTTTTCACAGAAACAGTAGAGGAAATAGGAAAAAAAAATTTTTTTTTTTTTGGTTTTTCGAGCCAGGGTTTCTCTGTGGCTTTGGAGGCTGTCCTGGAACTAGCTCTTGTAGACCAGGCTGGTCTCGAACTCACAGAGATCCGCCTGCCTCTGCCTCCCGAGTGCTGGGATTAAAGGCGTTCACCACCAACACCCGGCTGAAATAGGAAAAATTTTAAAAAGTGTTAAAAGAAAGAAACTTTAGAATTCTGGGTTGTTGCCGGGCATCATGCTGCACACCTTTAGTTCCAGCACTAGGGAGACAGGCGGATCTCTGTGAGTTCAAGGCCAGCCTGGTCTACAGAGTGAGTTCCAAAAAAAAAAAAAAAAAAAAGAAAAAAGAAAAACAAAAAATCTGGGGTTTTGCTTGTTTTTGGTTTTAGTTTTGGTTTTTCAAGACAAGGTTTCTCTGTGTAGCCCTACCGGGCTGTCCTGGAACCTGTTTTTGTAGACCAGGCTGGCCTGAAACTCAGAGATCCATTTGCCCCTCCCTGCCTCCCAAGTGCTGAGATTAAAAGTGTGCTCCACCATCACCCAGATAGAACTTTAGAATTCTATGTCCAGTGAAAACATCTTTCCCAAAATCAGGGCAAGTCAGAAGTGGTAACTCATGCAATTCCAGCACTCAGGACTCAGGAGGATTGAAAGTTCAAAGTTAGCCTGTGTAAAGAATGAGTTCCAGGGCAGCTAGGGCTACATGGTAAGATTCTATGTGGAAAAGGGAGGGAGGGAAGGAGGGAGGGAGGGAGGGAGGGAGGGAGGGAGGGAGGGAGGGAGGGAGGGAGGGAAAGCAGAGGAAAATCCAAAGGGAGACAAGGTTCCTCTGTTAGGAAGGAGGGAAATGGGGGAAGGAAGGAAGGGGGAAGAAGGGAAAAAGAGAAATAATGAAGGAATGAGACAGAAAAGAAAGAAAAATCAGTTTCTCAGCTGCAGACATCACTCGTTTCTTATAGAAAAAGGAACTCAGGAAAGAAGTCACAAAAACAGCAGAGTCTGTTTCCCTTTTTGTTAATTCCCGCTTGTTTGTACTCAGTGGCTTAGAGCTGCAGAGTCCTCCTCTTTCATTTGCTGTCTCTGTCCCTTATGGTGCAAGCGTGGAGTGTCCCCACCAATGTGAATCTTCTGCATCTTTTGAAAGGTCTATTATCTATTACTTAAACCTCTTGATCCTAACAGGGACTTGCAGTCCCACTCATGGCTTCATCTCTAGCTGTTGCCACTTCTTGATTTGCTTCTGTCCTGTTCTCTTCCCCTCTGCAGGAACTCACTCTAGTTCAGGTTGGCCTCAAACTCACCATCCTTCTGCCTCAGGCTTCTCCATAGTTACCCCATTTCCTAACTTATTTTCCCTCTTGGAGAATCTGGAAATTAAACTGTTGTTTTGGAATCCTGGATGTCTGGATGCTTTGTCCCTTGCTTACTGTAACAAACTCCATGTACCATAAAATTCTCCCTCCCCCAAACTCCAAACTCTGTAGTATTGCCCCCTAAATACATCTTGGGGGTACAACAGATCCCAGTACCTCCCTGCCCAGCAGGACCAAACTTCTACCACCTGCAAACAACAGCTATGTGCCTGCCTCCAGCAAGCACCCTTCTCCTTTGTTGTTACGATAAATCTTTCTGCCAAAAGCCGCTGAGCCCCACCTCCATGTGTGTGTTTTTCTCCAGCTGCCTGCCCGAGTTAGGCCCAAATGAATACACAGAAACTTGTGTTAGGTTCAAAGTTGCTTGGCCAATGACTAGGATTCCTCATCTGTTAGCTCAGTCTTAATTATCATACATCTATATATTTTATAAGACTTATCTTATTGGATGCCTTATTGGCGTCCATCCTTGCCGGTGGCTCACATCCTGCTGCTGGAGGAGGCAAACGGGAAAAAGAGGCCCTTCCTGTTTCTCCTTCGCTTAAATATGAGTCTCCTTGCTATGTCACTTCCTGCCTGGATCAGCACTTCTCTACTACATTTTCCAGAATCCTCTTTGACTCCTAGTCCCGTCTACTTGCTGTCTCATTGGCCAAACAGTATTTTATTTAACAATCAATAAGATAAACATACATAGTATATTCCCCATCATCTCCTCTTTTCTGTCTAAAATAAAAAGAGGGTAACTTGTCTTTTATAATAACTGAAGAAAACTATAACCATAACTATCTGTCTTCAAATCTATCAAAGACCACAGAAGGAAAATATATAAACTCTAGAATTGACAGGACATCGGCTACCTGGACAGTCACCCAAAGTTCCTCTGTAACATTGGGGTATCCATCTTTAGGCCATAGGCCATAGTGTATCTGGCACACTTCTCCAATTACAACAGGAACCCTTTAGTACTGTCTTGTTTTGTAAGTTTAGCAGCCACTTTCTTGTGGGTCCTGTATGTCTAGTTTATACAGCAACAAACAGTCCAGGCAAGAGCAGTTTCTTGCCCAAATCGCTAATCTTGCCATATTGAAAGCAAACTCCATAACGAGTTTCTTTGATGCCCATCCTCCTTTCTGACATAATTGGTGTGCCAGGAGCAGTTGTGTCTCATTGCCAAGATAAACCCTAAACCATTTAAATGCCATATTTCTGTAGGTCTTTGAAAGGTTTGAAGAATACCTATCCATCTTAAATACATCTCTGTGTATCTAGAAAACCTAACTAACCTAATTATAAGTTCTGTCTATTATAGGTAAAAGATCTGTATAAACACCATACCTAAACAAGAGGAGACATATACATATCATAAAATTGACCTTAAAATTGTATCAATAAATGAAAATCTATACCAATGTAAAGTATTCATTCCTATGTGACTCCTAGTCCCGTCTACTTGTTGTCTCATTGGCCAAACAGTATTTTATTTAACAATCAATAAGATAAACATACACAGTACATTCCCCATCACTTTGTTTCTATGATTTTGACTACTTTCAATTCTTATGAAGATAGAAATCATGTAGGGGAGCAGATTTCACTTTGTACTGTTTTCAAGGTTTGTTTACACTGTGATACCAGAATTTTCTTTCCTTTAAAGGCTGAATTATACACACACACACACACACACACACACACACACACACACGCACACGCACACGCACACACACAGGCACACGCACAAACACTTTTCAAGAAAGGGTTTTTCTGTGTGATAGCCCTGGCTGTGGAACTCTGAGATCTGTCTGCCTCTGCCTCTGCCTCTTGGATGTACTACCACTCCATCTCAAAGACTGAATAATATTCTATTGTGTATATATATTCTTATATTTGTTAATAATTTTTCATTGCTCTGACCAAATACTTGAGAAGAAGAAACTTAAGGGAAGAGGATTTCTTTTGGCTTACAACTGGGAATGTAGAGTCTACAAAGGTCAGGAAAGTATGAGAGAGGCTGTGTGTCAGCATGAGTGTGAGGCTACTTGCTCATGTCTTGGTAGATGAGGAAGCAGAGATTGAGCTAGAACTGGAGGCAACCTATAACCCTCAAAGCCCATCACTATGGCCCTCCCTACCTCTGCAGCCAAGCTCCACATCCCAGGGATTCCACAACCTCTCAGACCATCACCACCAGCTGAGGACCATGGGAACAGCTAAGTGTTCAGCTCATGAACCTGTGGGCCTTGAGTATACTTCACATGCAAAGCACAAGAAACTGGAGTTCAGCATCCATTGTCTTCACTGAACACTGAGTTGCTCTCATTTCATGGCAGCTGTGAATAAGGCTGTGATAAGCACAGACACACAGACCTTTTAAAGACCTTGCTTTCTACTCTTCTGTGCTCTCTCTCTCTCTCTCTCTCTCTCTCTATCTATCTATCTATATATATATTCTATTTTTAATGTTGCTAACAATTCATGTGGAGATTCTTTTGTTTATGTCTGTCCATACCTAACGGTAAGCAGCTTAAAGAAATTAGGTGACACTTAGGACAGCTGTCTGGAAACCTCCTTAGTTGGAGTCATCAGTTCATTAGGTTCACAACTGATGGCCATACTGTCCCAGGTCACAGCCATGCTGACTTTCCCCGATCCTACAGTTCAGTTATGGCAGCATCCACTGCAGTCACCCAAATCTGTGCCATCTGCCCTGCATGTCTGCCATGTCACCTCCTCCCCACAGGCCTGCAGTTGGTGCTGCTGTCAGTTGTACCCCACGTAGAACTTCAGGTGTCTTGTGTGGTGGGCCTTGAAACTCAGAAGCTCACAGCCAAGAGCAAAGACAGCTGGCAGCACCTTCAGGGGCTTCTCTCCCTCCACTTCAGAAGTCTTATTTCTGAGGCTATCACAAAGAATCTTGGCGTTTGGAACAAGAGACCTTTTCGCCTCCTGATTGGGGAAAGGCACACTTCTGGAAGAGTGGACACACTGTTGCCATCACCTGATGAGGCACTATCCCCGTCAGTTTTCAGGGTTTTTGTTTGTTTGTTTGTTTTTCCAGACAGGGTTTTCCTGTGGCTTTGGAGGCTGTCCTGGAACTAGCTCTTGTAGATTAGGCTGGTCTCAAACTCATAGAGATCCGCCTGCCTCTGCCTCCCAGTGCTGGGATTAAAAAGTTTTGCTCTCAAATTATAGCCAGGCTTAAGGTACCATCATCACTGTGACACACCCATAGGGTACTGAATGAGAGGTTCCATCTTATCTTGCATGAAATAGCACCAACACCCAGATCCAGGAAACAGTTTTATCAGATATATCAGGGTTTGGTCAACTACTGCTTGAGGGCCATAACTAGCCCTCCATATGTTTCTGTAAATAAAGTTTTAATGGAACACAGATATAACATTGTTACCCTTGTTTTTCTGCTGCCAGAACACAATGGTGGAACTGAGAGGTTGTGACATTATGTGGACTCTGGACCTACAGAATATGCATGCCTGCAATTCCAGTACTTAGAAAGTAGAGGTAGAAAGTAGAGGTAGCACACCATTGTGTGCTGCCAGAACACAATGGTGGAACTGAGAGGTTGTGACATTATGTGGACTCTGGACCTACAGAATATGCATGCCTGCAATTCCAGTACTTAGAAAGCCACAGGAAAACCCTGTCTGGAAAAACAAACAAACAAACAAAAACCCTGAAAACTGACGGGGATAGTGCCTCATGAGGCCAGCATGGGCTACGTTAGATTCTATCTCATAAAACAGAACAACAACAACAACAAAAAAACCCTACAGTGTTTATTTTTTGTTTGTTTTTTTAATCATGTGAGTCTGTCTGTATCTATGTAGGTATGTGTACTGAGTGTATGTGCCCTTGGAGATTAGAAAGGGTATTGATCCCTTGGAGCTATAGACAAAGACTTGTGGGCTGCCTAGAGTGGGTGCTGGGAACAAAACTCAGGTTGACTGTAAGAGCAACAGGCATTCTTAACTGCTGAGCCATCTATCCAGTCCTACAGTACATTTAATCCCACAGTACTTTCTACCTGTACTTTCTACCTGATAGTTTACACAGAGTTCCCTGGCTCCTCAAGGTAGCCTGTCCATGTTGGACAACAGGAATGGCTTGGTACCCTTCCTCAGCAGTGTAAGGGAGATTTCTTAGGTTCCCCAGTGGCCTGAGGGAGAGCTGGGGGAAGGGAGGGTCCTTTGCTTCTCAGGTCGGAAGCAGGAGGCTCTTCTGCTGCTGAGATCATTGAAGATATGAACAAGCCAATTGTTTATTCTCTGGAGTTCTGCCCAGTCTCCTTATTTCTCTTTTAAAAAATATTTTTTTTAAAAAAAAATCTAATTATGTGTCTGTGTGTGTGTGTGTGTGTGTGTGTGTGTGTGTGTGTGTGTGTGTGTCGGGGGTGGGGGGGGGGGGGGAGGGGGGGGGAGGTTATGCATCGGAGTGCATGTGCCTTCAGAGACCAGAAGAGGGTGTTAGATCCTCTGGAGTGGTAGGAGCAGGCACTTGTGAGATGCCCATTGTGGGTGCCAGGAACTGAACCTGATACTTTGAAAGAGCAGTATATATGCTTAACCACAATGCTGTCTCTTTAGCCCTCCTAACGCACGCACGCACGCACGTTTGCTTGAACTTTTTGACATGTATGGTCAGAACACAACTGGCAGGGGTTGGTTCTGCCCTTCTACCTTGTGGGTTGTGGGGTCAAACTCAGGCTGTCAGGCTTGGTGATGTGCTTTTACCCGCTGTGCCATCTCACCAGCCCCTCTGGGCCTCCTTATGATGCATTTGTTTAAGAGTGGAGTAAGCGAGGTGATGATGCACGCCTGTAATCCCAGCACTCGGGAGGCAGAGACAGGCAGATCTCTGTGAGCTCGAGACCAGCCTGGTCTACCAGAGCTAATTCCAGGACAGCCTCCAAAGCCACAGAGAAACCCTGATTCGAAAAACCAAAAAAAAAAAAAAAAAAAAAACAAAAAAAAAAAAAAAAAAGCAAAAGAAGAGCAAGTCAATGAGATATCCCCTGGCAAGGTAGGCTCCATGAAAGTGTGTCTAAAACAAAACAAATCTTCTCCTGGATTCAAACCCCTGCCCCCGAACCTTGCTTCAGCTCACATCTTGAATCATCTCAGAAGAATCCTATGAAGAAAGTTCATGGTCATGTCACTGACTTCAAAACAAAGCTTCACTTCCCTTTCTCTTTTTCATTTTTTTCTTTTTGACAGTCTCATGTAGCCCAGGCTGACCTTTGCCATTTAGCCAAGTTTGACCTTGACCCTGATCCTTCTGTCTCCATCTCCCAAGTGCTGGGATTACAGGTGTGCAGTACTAGGCCCACCTCTGGCACAGATTCTTTTGACAAACAACAGGTGGCTATCCATAGAAACTGTTTTCTGAAACCTACCCTTTACTCTTGAATTCTCTGCTGTAAATGTCTTCTCTCTATGTGAATATTTCTGTTCCATCTTCAACCATCTCCATGGTTCTGTTTCTGTTGAAGGATTCTTATCTGCTCAGGAGTTCTTCGGAGCTTCTAATTTCAGCCCACTGACTTTAAGTCCCCCCCACTTTCCATCTTTGCCTTGGGTCACAGATGATCTCTGTCTTAGGGTTTCTAATTGCTGTGGAGAGACACATGACCATGGCAATTCTTAAAAAGGAAAGCATTTAATTGGGTGGCTGACAGTTTCAGAGGTTTAGTTCATTATCATCATGGTGGACCATGGTGACATGCAGGCAAAGTGCTTGGAGAGGGAGCTGAGAGTGGAGAAGGAGCTACATCTTCATGAGCAGGCGATAGGAAGTGATCTGAGACACTGGTGTGGCTTGAGCGTATATGAAACCTCAACGTCCACCCCAACAGTGACACACTTCCTCCAACAAGGCCAACAACAAAGTCACAACTCCTAATAATGCCACTCCCTATGAGGACCCCCCCTCCCCCCAGACAGGGTTTCTCTATGTAGTTTTGGAGCCTGTCCTGGCACTCAATCTGGAAACCAGGCTGGCCTCGAACTCACAGAGATCCGCCTGCCTCTGCCTCCCGAGTGCTGGCATTAAAGGCGTGCACCACCAACACCCGGCCACTCCCAGTGAGTTTATGGGGGCCAATTACATTCAAACTGCCACAGCTTCTAACATTTCCAACTAACATTGACAGTTTCTACACACCCAGCACACATGACTTTCACATTCAGCTCCTCATTCCTATGCCCTACCAGTTAGCCAGAAACTTACAGCTTTTTTCTTCTCCTTCATATTATTTGCTATCATAATCAAAATGAAGATAATTCCCGGAACCAGTGTGATTATTAGAATGTTCAGCCTCCATAACCAGCACTTGGGAGATAGAAGCAGATAGATTGCTGAATTCAAGGCAGGCCTGGTCTATAGATCAAGTTCCAAGATAGCCAGGGCTACACAGAGAAACCCTTTCTGGGGATGGGGTAGGGCAGGCAAAAACAATAACAAAAAGTTCATCCTCATTTACCTCATAGAAGAAGGGCTCCTGTGAGGTTTGTTAATTAGGCTGTTCTCTCAGGGAATTCCCAATTCCAAGCCAAGCTGCTGCTTACTCCTGTAGGCTCCTCTTCAGTCTGTTTTTTGTTTTATTTTTTTTAATTCATTTATCATCATCACTATTTTTGAGACAGGGTCTCACTATTTGGTACCTTGAAATAACCAAACTAGCTGGGCAGTGGTAGCACATGCTTTTGATCACAGCACTCAGGAGGCAAGTGGATCTCTGAGTTCGAGGCCAGACTGGTCTACAGAGTGAGTTCCAGGACAGCCAGGGCTACACAGAGAAACCCTGACTCAGAAAAACCAAACCAAACCAAACCAAACCAAAAAACCAAAGAACCCCAACTAACTCATCATTCCAAATCCTGAGATTACTGACAAAGACCACCATACCCTGCTCTGTCACTTGTTTTGCTTTGTTAGTATAAGTGTCCTGCATATTTGAGATTTAGAAACATGAAATGAAAATTGTGGGATGGCACAGAGGTGAAATTGTTAACTATGGTGAGACAAATTAGCCTCCTCTCACATTTTTACTTTTTCTTTTTTTTTTTTAGACTTAATTTATGTGCATGGGGGTTTTGCCTATATATAAGTATGTTCATCACATGTATGTAACGCCTTCAGAGGTCAGAAGTGGGTGTTGGATCCCCTGAAACTAGAGTTACCGGAGGTTGTAAGCCACTTGATGTGGGTAATGGGAACCAAATCTGGATCCTCTGCAAGGGCAGCAGGTGTTCTTTTTTTGTTGTTTTGTTTTATTTTTCAAACAGGGTTTCTCTGTGTAGTCCTGGCTGTCCTGGAACTTGCTTTGTAGACCAGGCTGGCCTCTGCCTCCTAACTAAGCTCAAAGGCATGTGCCACGACTGCCCAGTTATAGGTGCTCTTAATCTCTGAACATCACTCCAGTCCATAGTTCTGCTCTTATAAGGCTACTTTCTCTTCCTTGCCTCAAACTTCACTGTGGTATCTGTGGAGATTATGCAGCATCCATTACCATTATTTCTAACATTATTTAGACGTTTGTCTTCTCAAACTCCTACCCAGTCTCCTTATAGAGTCCTTCCTTTGGTTTCCTTCCATAGGGCCAGTGGTTATCACCCCAGGCTTAGGCCAACTTAAGTGCTAAGCATCGAACCCAGGGCCAAGTGTATACCAGGCAAACACTCTACCACTGAGCCGGACCTCAACGCTCTCTCTCTCTCTCTCTCTCTCTCTCTCTCTCTCTCTCTCTCTCTCTCCCTTTTCCAGCTTATTTGTTCTCCAGAATGTTAATTAAGCTTCCAAACTTTGACTTTCAAATATTCTGGAATGCAAAATTTCCCTCACTCTTTCCAAGATGTGTGTGTGTTTGAAGGATGGAATTCTCATCCGGGCTCCACCCCCACAGCCATCACTGGCTGAGCTTTCTGGAGATTTGTCTTTGGCTCTCTGACAGCAGCAGGACTTTAGCCTCCAGGAATGTGAAGCCCACATACTTGTGCAGCCCTGTGTCCCATTCATCACTGGAGAGTGTTCCATTATCAGGGCTTCACCAGATTTAAAAAAAAAATTTTTTTTTAATTCTTAAAGGGACAGCAGTAAGGCTGCATTTAAGTTCCTTTGGTTTTGCTGACCTCTGTCTGGGTTCCTTTCAGTTCTCCAAGCATGCTTAGAGTCCTGAGTGGGCTCCTTGAGAAGGCACAGGATTGCTTTCAATGGGGTCTTTTTAAAATTTATGAAGTTTTTAAACTCTTTGGAGACTCAACTGATCTGTTTCTCTCTTCTTGCCTCTGTTCCTCTTTATCTCTGCTACTAAGTCTGTCTGTCCCTGTCTTTGTATCTGTCTCTCTATTCATTTCTTCAGTGGAGGAAAAAGTGAGAGGAATTCAGAGAATGTAGCCCCAATGGATATGAAAGAGTAGCACATGTGTGTGGAAGGACCGATGATGAATGTGTGTATGTGTGTGTATGTGTGTGTACACGTATGTTGGGAGGTGAAGACTTGGAGGGGAAAAGGCAGCCAGGCACTAAAAGCTCCATCTTCGTCCTGTATATGTGACTGGAGACCCAGCTGAAGGTTATTATGATTACAATGCAGGGGAGCAGTGTGAGTTCTGGGCTGACAAAGTTTATTCTGAACAAGTGGTTGGAAGCAGGAGACAGAACGGTAGCAGGAAGGCTGCCATCCCAGCAGCTCAGAGATCTACACAGCAGCATCCCATTAGAGTGACAGTCAGGGAGGAGACAGCCAGGGAGCAAACCAGATAGGAACTGAATTCTGGGCAGCATGACGAGTGCCTGTTCTTCAAAACTCTGTCCTGGACTGTGTGACTCAGTTTTATCACTGCTGGATCCTAACTGAAGAAGGCCAAGTAGGCATCCCACAGAGATACTATATACCCTGCTTATTGCTGCACCACTCAAAAGCTAAGACACAGAAGCAGCTTAGATGCTCATCAACAGATGTATGAATAAAGAAAATGTGGGGTATATGTGCACATGTGTAATAAAACTTACATGTGAAGATGTGTTGCTCTCATTGTTAACAAAGGACTAGACAATAGCTAAGCAGGTAGAGGTTAGGCGTGACTTGTGAACAAAAAGAGAGTGCTGGGAAGAAGGGCAGTTATGGGGAGTCATCAGCCAGACACAGAGGAAACAGGAGATGAACATGCTGTGCTGAAAAAAGGTACCATCACATGATAGAGCATAGATAAGAAATATGGGTTAATTTAAGAGGTTAGAGCTAGTTAGTAACAAGCCTAAGCTATTGGGTGAGCATTTATAGTTAATAATAAGTCTCTGTGTGGTTATTTGGGAGTTGTCTGGCAGGACAGAGCTAACTGGCTGGTGGTCTTGACAAAAAACTCCACCTACACTTGTATAACAAAGTGTGTATTTTATTTAGTCATAAAGAAGAATAAAATGATGTCATCTGCATGGAGATGGATGGAACTGGAGATCATTGAGTGAAAAGAAATACTCCAGACTGTGACAATTTGAAGGAAAATGGTCCCTAATGGAAGTGGCACTATTAGGAGGTGAGGCCTTGTTGGAGTAGGTGTGGTCTTGTTGGAGGAAGTGTGTCAATGTGGTGGTGGGATTTGAGGACTCATATGCTCAAGCCACGCCCAGTACGACAGTTCACTTCCTGTTGCCTTTGGAGCAAGATGCAGAATTCTCTAGCACTATGTCTGCCTGCATGGGGTCATGCTCCCTGCCAAGATGATAATGGACTGAATCTCCCCAATTAAACATTTTCCTTTATAAGAGCTGCCATGGTCATGGTGTCACTTCACAGCAATAGAAACCCTAACTAAGACACAGACTCAGAACAGGAAATATTTTTTTGTCATATACAGAATCTAGATTGCACATGCATACATACACGTGTGTGAGCGTGTATGTAGCAGAAAGAGGAAAGAAAGAAGGGACCAAGGTGGGGGGGGGCAAGAGAAGGTAATAATGGGGAAAAAGAAATTCGTGTTTTTTCATATGCAGAATCTGGATTATATATACACACACTCATGGAGAATGGGAACCATCTATAGAGGAAGAGGACAAGCAGGAGGGTGCAGGAGTAACAAGGAAGATTGGGAGGGGAGAGAGCCAAATGCATTACACCCATGTGTGAGAAAACATAATAAAACTCATTTTTTTTATTTGGAGGTTGCCCTGGAACTCGCTTCTGGAACTCACAGAGATCCACCTGCCTCTGCCTCCCGAGTGCTGGGATTAAAGGTGTGCACGACCAACACCCGGCAAAACTCATTATTTTTGTATCTACTAATTAAAAATTTTAAATATAAGGAAATAAAAAAGCCTGTCCTGATCAAGTGAGGTCCTTTTGATGTTCTTCATCAACACAGAACCCTGCTTGGTCTTCAGTCACCAGCCATGACCACCACTCTGTATCTCATTTCTTAAATCCTGGCTACATTCATGCTTCTTTGTGGGTCAACTGGAACTGACTGCAGTGTTTCCCAGTCTCTGTCTGTGCAGCCTCAGTGTGGCACAAGCTATATGAAGTGACCTCAGGAACAGGCCACGAGGGCCCTCTTTTTTGTTTTTGTTTTTGTTTTGTTTTGTTTTTCAAGACAGGGTTTCTCTGTGGTTTTGGAGGCTGTCCTGGATCTAGCTCTAGTAGACCAGGCTGGGCTCGATTTTACAGAGATCCGCCTGCCTCTGCCTCCCGAGGGCTGGGATTAAAGGCGGGCACCACCACCACCACCCCGCCCATAAAGTTATTTTCAATGTTACTTCATAACTAATTTTGCTACTGCTATTCTGATATGCAGCATATCTGATATGGCAACCCCTCTGAAGGGGTCCTTGGACCCAAAGGGGTCGAAACCCACAGGTTTCGAACAAAGTGTTTCAGGGTTATAGAAGCCAGGCCTGTAATTAATTGGGAGGGAAATTTTATTCAGCCAAGGTTTTCCTGCAATACAATCAGTGGCTGCCCTCAAGAGACGCACTGCCACCTGCTTCAGCCGCTGCTTTCACCTGAATATTTGAAGGAAAGCTGAAGGTCAGTTAGACATTCCTCTCATGAGGCTGGCTTCATTATCAGCAGACAGACAAACATACTTCTTGTCCCACTTCTCAAAATACCTCTTTTGGGTGTGGATGTCCACACCTGCCACCCTAGTACCCTAAAGGCTGATGGAGGAGTACCACACAAGTCTACTTGGGCTACATACAGTGAGATCCTGTTTAAGATAACAGCACAGATCATGGGGCTGGGATGTAGCTCAGTGGAGTGCTTACTTGGTATTCTTGAAGCCTTGGGTTACAACCTCAGTGCCAAATACCCAGCCATGGGCAACACACCTATTCCCTTGCACTTAGGAGGTGGAATCGGGAGAGTAAGACGTTTAAGGTTATTCTTAAGTATATAGCAAATAGGCTAGCCTGGACTATAAAACAGTATCTGAAAGAAAGAAAAAAATATTTCTGGGGCCCAGCAAAATGGCTCAGTGGGTAAAGACCCTTGTCACCAAGCCTGAAAACCTGAGTTGGATTCTTGAAACTTGTGTAATGGAACAAGAGAATCAACCCCCACAAGATGTCCTTTGACCCCCCTCCCTCTCCAATCTTAAAAAGGTTTTTTTTTCTGTTGTTTTGTTTTAGTCTTTCTATATAGCTCTGATTGTCCTGGAACTATTCAAAGCAGGGTAGCCTCAAACTCACAGAGATCTGCTTGCTTCTGCCATCTGAGTTCTGACATTAAAGGTGTGCACCACCATGCCTGGCAGAATAAATGTTTTCTTAAAGAAACATTTCAATGAAATTTGATTGTAAATTTTTTTCCGGCAACTTTAAAATCCAAAACTGTTAAGGTTTGGTTATTGGTACATTTTCCTGGACATAAAGTCTCACTGAACTATTTATTTTCACTAGAGACAGATTTGGCAGGAAGGAAGCTCACCGTGTGCCTGGCAGATACCCTTTCATGGACAGCAGGTGCTGCTTCCAGCCACACCCATGTGTGTGTGTGTGTGTGTCCCAAAACTAGAGTTAGAAAATGGCTCTGATTTCCAGTCCCTTTCCCCAGAACTCAGAGACTGTCTTCCTGTTTATCTTGGTGAAATGCCTATGTTATACTGGCCCTCTACATCATATTCAAACAAGATGGCCACATGGGGAAGCCAGAGGTCCTTAGTCACAACCAGACATTCTGCTTCTAGAGTAGAAAAGACACTATGCTAGGAATATTTAAAGATTTTCAGGATTTAGGGCAAATTAAACATTTTTAAGAAACGGAACTTTTCTCAAAGGCCAGTCCTCTTCATGGGTTTCCTGAAGAGCCTGGAGGCATTTCCTCCTTTGTGAGTGTTTGGGGGGGAGGGGAGTATTGAGGAATGCAGGGTGAGGCAGGAGGATCCTGAATTTGAGGCCAGCCTGGGCTACAAGAGCCTTTGCACATGTTCTGCAAACTCTGTGTCACCAGGCTGCATTGCCAAGTCTCTTTTTAGTTATTAGTTTGAGACTTTGGGCCTCACCAACTTGTCTAGGTTGACCTTGAACTTGCTGTGTAGCAAGACTTAAATTTTCTTTCTTTTTTTTTTGTTTGTTTTTTGTTTTTTGTTTTTTTTTTTTGTTTTTCGAGACAGGGTTTCTCTGTGTAGCTTTTTAGAGCCTATCCTGGCAATTGCTCTGTAGACCAGGCTGGCCTCGAACTCACAGAGATCTGCCAGCCTCTGCCTCCCAAGTGCTGGGATTAAAGGTGTGCGCCACCAAGCCCGGCACAGGACTTAAATTTTCAATCCTCCTGCCTCAGTCTTCCATGAAGCTAGGATGACAGGCATATGCCACTATCACTTCCTGGTTTACCTCTTCCTTGGAGCTCACTCTTAGTCTTGTGTTTACCTTTAAGTCTCCCATCAGTTCTCAGGTGATATGGCTTCATAATTTAGGGGAACAAAGGTTCCCGAGAACAAAGGTGGTCACTCAGGCAGCCAATCAACTGTGGTTCAGATTATCACATAGGAGCTGAGAAAGTAGCGCTTCCTTTTATTTCTTCCTTCAGTTTCCACCATGGTGCTCTTGACTGGGCCAGAGTGTCATCTAAGAAGCAGACTCTTGTATTCAACTCTTCCAAAGGGCCTGATAACACTTCCTACTTCGTATTTAAACCCAATTGCTTGACCCATATAAAAATGAAAACATTTTTGTGTTGCCTGCTACCATGATGGAAATCCAGACTTGTACCCATGTAACTTAACCTGTGGCATACTCAGCAAGACTTTCCTGGAAGAGAATTAGTGGACCTTTGGAAATACTTGGAATGAGTATTTTATATTTGACTTTCTATTAACTATATGTTTGATTTGTAGTTCTATATGGTTATTGCAGCAAAAAAATTAATAGACTTTCTTCTGGAATGTTTGTCTTTTGAGATAGGCGGGCCTAGAACTTGAAACTCCTGTGCCTCAGCTTCATACATATTGAGATTTCAGGCTGGTGCCACCACACATAAGACACGCCAACTCCGTACCTGAGATTTTGAATCTAACATCTTTAAGTCTAATTAAATAAACACAGAAGGACATGTAGAGAGGTCAACAACTGACATATCAAGAACCTAATAATGGTCGCCTTCTAAGAAACTGTCAGGGCCACTAGTCAGCAGGAAAAGGTACTTGCAGCCCCAATTGACAACATGAGTCTGATCCTAGAAACCCACATGATCAAGTAAGAGAATTTACTCCTGAAAGTTGTCCTCTGACCTCCAGACACACACAGTGGACTATATATGCCCACGTGTGTGTGTGTGTGTGTGTGTGTGTGTGTGTGTGTGTGTGTGTATGTGTATACACACATATATGTATATATATACTAAACAAATAAACTGTTGATAAAATTGTTGAACTATAAGAGCAACTTTAATACCTGCAAATAAGTAAATGTAGACTACTTGTAACAAACACCCCATGTTTGTTGTTGCCTGCTAAGAATATTCCTATTCTTATGAATAGTTAAAATGTTTATCTACTTAATCCCAGCACTCGGGAGGCCGAGGCAGGCGGATCTCTGAGTTGGAGACCAGCCTGGTGGACAGAGCAAGTGCCAAAGCTACACAGAGAAACCCTGTCTCAAAAAACAAACAACAACAACAACAAAAAGTGTATCTACTTTAGCAAAAGGAGGCCTAAGAACTCTTTGATTCTACTTGTATTTACTTACTTTTCCAAGGAAGCAGTTCTTGGGGATCAAACCCTGCCCCTAGGCATAGAACAAGGGGCTAGATGAGAGCCACACCTCCTGCTCTCTTCTGGTGTTTACATTAATTTCTGAATTTCAAAAAATTTGTCCTATGCTCCTGAAAATTGAACCCAGGACTTTGCACAATCAACCCAAGCACCCTACCACTGAACTACATCTCCAGTTCAAAATGGTATTTTATTTTTGCTTTTGAGAAGGATCTCATGTAGCCAGGGTAACCCCTAGGAAGCAAGGATAATTCCTGCCTCCATCTCCCAAGGGTTGGTGTTATACGTTTGTGCCACCATGCCCAACTTTACATCTCCTCTAAATTTCTAGGAATTTCTGAGTTGCTTTGCTTGGAATTTTATTCAAAGGGCAGAGCTAATAATTTCTGTGTTCCCCTGGCATCCAAACAGCCCTCTCCTGGGGGCATTTCAAACTCTAGGTTGTTGTTTGTCTGAATGGCTACACTCAAATATGTGCCCCGAGTACACTATGACAAATACTTGTGCCTGGGGTACTCCTGCTGCCTGTTTTGGAGGCAGGGTGACTGTGCCCAACTCTGTAGCTCTGGCTACATACAGAGCATGTTAGTCCTGAACTTGGGAGAGCTTTGCTTCCCCCTCTACAGTGCTCTAATCAGAGGTCAATCTCCTTGCCCCAGTACTCTTTACTCTTACTGCAAATGACAGGTGTAAGCAAAAATCTCTGGTTTGGTGTGTGGGTGGGTGGGTGGGTGGGTGTGTGTTTGCTTGCAAAAGGGTCTCTCTCTGTCCTGGAAATCACTGTGTAGACCAGATTGGCCTCAAACTCACAGTGAACCTCTTGCCTCTGAGTGCTGGCACTGAAGGTATTCGACACCACGCCAGGCTCTGGAAGGTTTTAAGGTTTCATAGAAACAAACACAAGTGTGTTCATCTCAATTCCCAACACTGTGGACAAACTAACAAAGTCAAGATACTGAGCTGGCTAAAGGGGCTCAAGCTAATCTGCTCTGATTGTGGCAAATGAGGCAGGAGTGTCATGTTTGAGGACTACCGGGATGCATCTCAAAACAACAAAGAAAGACCATATTAATCCTCGTAATACAGATACTATTGCAGATTCTAATGCGAGATGTTAACATCGTGTACAGAGTCGCTCATGTAATAATGCTCTTGAGAGCTTCAGGCCTGAATGCGGATCTGGAACAGAGCCCTGATTACCTTACTTAACCCGGGAGGTCTCGAACCGGAATCGGGAGAAATCTCAGAGTTTAAGGACGCCAGAAAACCAAAACCAAACAAAGCAAAAACGAGAACCTGGCCCGAGGGTTTCAGTAGTCGGTCTCTGAGCGGGCTGCCCGGGGGGCCCTTTGTTGTGCCCTCCGCGGAACAGCAGACCGGGAGCGCGCGGCAGCCAGCCCGGAGCTCGGAGCGGCCCAGCGGGCTGTCTGAGCTTCCGTTTCCTCCTCTGCTATACCAAGGTGGTCAAGGCCGCCGCGCAGCAGCCCCGAAGCGCTGCCCGCGGGCCGCGACAGGCAGGTGGAGTCTCGCGCGCGCACGCGCGCGCGCGCACATCACACACAGCGAGGCGCGCCCCGGGCGGAGCCGGGAGGGCGGAGGAAACGGCGCGCCCGCCCGCTAGGCCCGGCCCGCCGCGTGCGCGCGGCCCCCGCCCTCCGCGCCCGCGCGCCGGGTCGCCGGGGCCGTGGTGTACGTGCAGCGCGCGCGGAGCGAGTGGCGCCCGCAGGCCCGCGCCCTGCCTGCCCGCCCCGACGCAGCCGCTGGGCCCGCCGCCCAGGGCGCCGTGCGCCGCGCAGGCCGCGCTCTCTCCGGCGCGATGCGGCGCTAGGCGCCCCGGGCGAGGCAGGCGAGGCCAGGGCGCGCGCGGCCTCCCGCAGCGGGCGGCGGCCCCGGGCGGGCGCCCCGACGGCCCCGCCGCCGCCCCGCGCCCGCCCGCGGCCCGCCCTGACGCGGCCATGGCCAGTGACAGCGGCGGGCCCGGCGTGCTGAGCGCTAGCGAGCGCGACCGGCAGTATTGCGAGCTGTGCGGGAAGATGGAGAACCTGCTGCGCTGTGGCCGCTGCCGCAACTCCTTCTACTGCTGTAAGGAACACCAGCGCCAGGACTGGAAGAAGCACAAGCTAGTGTGCCAGGGCGGCGAGGTCCCCCGCGTACAGCCCGCGCCGGCGCAGCCCCGCGTCGCGCCCCCGCCCAGTGGGGCCCCCGGAGCCGCGCGCGTCGGCGGGGCGGCCCGGCGCGGGGACAGCGCGGCGGCCTCGCGCGCACCGGGCCCTGAGGACGCGGCACAGGCCCGGAGCGGCCCCGGCCCGGCAGAGCCCGGCTCCGAGGATCCTCCGGCTAGTAGGTCTCCGGGCCCGGAGCGTGCCAGCCTGTGCCCAGCAGGCGGCGGCCCCGGGGAGGCGCTGAGTCCCAGCGGTGGGCTGCGGCCCAACGGGCAGACCAAGCCGCTGCCCGCGTTGAAGCTGGCGCTGGAGTACATCGTGCCGTGCATGAACAAGCACGGCATCTGTGTGGTGGACGACTTCCTGGGCAGGGAGACCGGGCAACAGATAGGCGACGAGGTGCGCGCCCTCCACGACACGGGCAAGTTCACGGACGGGCAGCTGGTCAGCCAGAAGAGTGACTCTTCCAAGGACATCCGGGGGGACCAGATCACCTGGATCGAGGGCAAGGAGCCGGGCTGTGAGACCATCGGCCTGCTCATGAGCAGCATGGACGACCTGATCCGCCACTGCAGCGGGAAGCTGGGCAACTACAGGATAAACGGCCGAACGAAAGTAAGTGGCTGGGGCTCGCGCCCGAAGGAGGGTCTGTGAGGACCACTCCTCTGCCACCGCAGACCCAGGGTGGGCGCTCTGCGTTAGCGTGGTTCCTTTTGTTCCTGTAGTACTCTTAGCCACAGTGCAGACCCTGCTGGAGCCCTGGTCACTCATTGAGGGGACATTGGGGTACCGGCTACATCGGGTCTGGATGGTGCATTTGCCTGTGTGCCTAAGCTAGTTGAAAGCCCCGCGGTTTTCAGCGCGCACCCAGCTCTCACTGAGAGCCAGACACTGTGTTTAGCTGGAGTCTTGTCAGCTGCCCCCAGAAAGGCCCATTTAAAAGGCTGTGGTCGGAAGACTCCCTGTATTCAGGAAAAGCTTGGCGGCCTGCTTCCCCTCCCCCTTGAAGCTTTCTCTTGCTGCCTGTCCCTACTGTTTTGAAACCCACTACCAAACCGGGAAAGAGGTGTTTCCGTTCCCAGGGCTCATAGTAGGCAGGTTACACTCAAAGCACAGGTTTCCTCTATTCACTTTGTTGTTAATGTGATCCTTCTGTTGAAAAAGAGCTGTTTTTGTGGCTTCCTGGTTTGTTTTTTTAAATTTTTATTATTATTATTGTTATTTTTCCCTTGAACAAAAATCACACGGAATTGGAGGTCGGAGGGCTCCTTTTAACCTTAGGTTTGGTGGGATTTTTTTTTTCTTTCCCTTATTGTGGCAGTTCCTTGCAGTCTGCTCTTCCCTCCCGCCTATGGCAGACAGCGGCTCTCCCCACTTTTCCTTCCCAGATCTGAATCTTTTCTTTGATTCACCCCCCAGGGCCAACCTGATCCACCCTCCCACTACAGTCAGTTTTGAATTTTGACAGGTTTTGGAAAACCCCAACACACAAGTTTGAACACACAGGCTCTTGCCAGTAATTATTCCTTGTGTAGGTTTCGAACTGTGTTGACAGCCATATGGGACAGTCAGACTGAGTATGTTTGGGAGGGGAAAATGCAATGAATATAACGAGAAGGCTAAGTTACTGCTGTCTAGCCCAGTACTAGATGGGGCCACCTGTCTTAATCTCAGCTGAGCTCAAGAAAAAGTTGCTTAAAATTAAGCTTCATGGCGGGGAATGTAGTTCAGTTGATAGAGTGCTTGTCTAGCATGCAGAAACCCTGAGTTTGGTCCCCAGCAACATGTAAACCATGCCCCCACTTCTGTGATCCCAGTTCTCTGGAGTTAGTTTCAGGTCATCCTCTGCTACATCTCCAGTTTAAGGCCAGCCTGGGGTACATGAGATCTGTCTCCCAGAGCACAATAGAATGAAGCTGGGAAGGGATGGAAGAGCGATGAGACTCAGTCTGGGCTTTCTGTGAGATTCCCGTTTATATTTAAGAACAAAGGCTATCCTGCGTCACCTCTGAATGTCCTGGTCACTCCAAGAAAGAGCTACTGTTGCGGGGATGGTCTGGAATAAGTTTGAGTGAGAAGGGAGAAAAGCGATTTCCTCAGTCTCTGAATCTGCTTTCCTTAGGTGAGGTGATTACAAGCTTCCTCCTTCCTGTTCCCCTTCCTCCAGTTCTTAGGGAAGAGCCATCAGACAGCCTGGCTCTGAGGGCAGAGGCTCTCCTGGGAAGCTGTTGGGAAATAGACACCCTCTTTCCCCATGGGTTGAAGTAGCTGAAGGAAACAGTGCTGATTTAAGTCACTTGACTGGAGGTCTTATCACTGGAGCAAGGACTAGCTTCTTAGCAGGGAGGATGGATTTACACTCCGAATTTCAGCTTACACTTTCATTCATTTCAGGGATACCGTTTTTGGGGTCTTAAGGACTTCCATTTATTGAACCTCACTTTTTTTTTTTTTTTGGTTTTTCGAGATAGGGTTTCTCTGTGGCTTTGGAGGCCGTCCTGGAACTAGCTCTTGTAGACCAGGCTGGTCTCGAACTCACAGAGATCCACCTGCCTCTGCCTCCCGAGTGCTGGGATTAAAGGCATGTGCCACCACTGACCGGCGAACCTCACATTTTTAAAGTTACATTTGTTAGTGTGTGTGTGTGTGTGTGTGTGTGTGTGTGTGTGTGTGTGTAGGTTAGAGGACAGCTTTCTGGAATTGATTCTCCTACCAAGTGGGTCCTGAAGATGGACCCTAGGTTGTCAGACTTGGCACAAGTACCTGTACCTGCTGAGCCATCACAACAGCTCCTTATTAAACTTTTTGGCTAAAAAAAAATGGGTAATCATGTTTGAACATGTAATTTAAGTATTTCTTAAAAAAATACTGCTTTTGAGCACTAAGACACCAATTGCACACTCTTCCCAAATATTCAGCAAGCAGGCTGCATCAGGCTGCAGACTAGGCTTTGCACAGACACTGTCACAGTGGTGGCAGTGTTGGGCAAAGGGTAGCAACCCTGACTTACACTTGGGGTAAGGGTCAGCTTATACTAGGCCAGGGCCCACCACTCAGGCAAACCTGGCTCAGATTCAAGCTAGACTTGGAGCCTGGGTTTTCCTGCTGCACTAGATGTAGGAGGACATCAGATGAGAAGATGTTTTCCTCGCTGAGCATATGGCTGGAATTCTAGTTCTGTTAGACATTTTTGTTGCTGGTGAGGGACTAGTTCGTCATGACAGTCTGAATCCTGCTATGTAAACTTTACTTCATATACTTAAAAGCAGCTGTGTATTTAGCCACTGAGTGACACTCTTTTAAGTCTATCTCTCAGGGGTTGTCAGGATGAGGCCGTAATATTTGATTTTCTTTGGGAATATCTTTGCATTTGTACTGTGAGAGCTGTGTTAAGCTTCCTGCCAGTGTGTTTTTCTCACTTTGGCTTTTTGAAGCAGTAGCCGGCTGTCAGTGCCTGGTACCCACCTCTAGGTATTCTCTCACTGGAAATCCTGTAAGATACTAGGATTAATTTTTTTAAATTTTATGTGTATGAGTGGTATGCCTGCATGTATGTTTGTCTGTGCACCACATATGCACAGCGCCCAGTGGAGGCCAGAAGAGGGCATTGGATCCCTGGGACTGGGATTACAGACAGTTGTTAGCCACTGTGTTGGTGCTGGGAATTGAACCCTGGTCCTCTGGAAGAGCAGCCAGTGAGTGCTTTTAATCACTGAGCCATCTATCCAGCTCCCAGATACCAGGATTTAAGCCAGATCTTTCAACTTAGCTCTGAGTTCTGTCACTTACATCAGCTACATGTATGTCAGGACATGGACATCAAGTTGTGAGATTTTCCAAGTTGACTTCCCCAGTGTCTGCCTCAGACATGCGCAGCTGGCCACTACTTATCCACCCGCTTAAAAAGAGGAACCCCCAAGGGAAGATGAAGTAATACAGGAGAAAACCAGAAACGTGATTGTTGCCACTGATGTAGCCCAGCTCTACTCTCCACTCTCTCTGGGATCCTCACCCTTTTCTTGCCCTTAAGCTTCCCTTTAACCTCTTACCCTTTCTCACATCCTTCCTTCCATCAGGAAGGCTCATGATGACGTCAGCAGCAAGCAGCCACAGCCTTCCCCTTGAACAGAGCAATGTCTGAGCGCTATCAGAAGCCACAGGCACTTTAACTGGGTAGAGAGAAATGTGGTGCAGAGAAATGGGACCTGGGGGAGCACTGTGTTCATCTGCTGCTGTCATTTCTCTGAAGGAAAATGTTCCTCATTAAGATTATTGCAACATCAGGTGTGGTGGTGCACCAGGTCTTTAATCCCAGCACTTGGAAGGCAGAAACAGGTGGATCTCTGTGAGCTCAAAGCCAGTCAAAGCTACATAGTGAGACCTTGTCTCAAGAAAACAAACAAACAAAGCAAAAAACAGAAAGAAAGAAAGAAAGAAAGAAAGAAAGAAAGAAAGAAAGAAAGAAAGAAAGAAAGAAAGAAAGGCTGAGGCAGGGGAATAGCCTGTGACCAGCCTGGGTTGCACAGAGATTACCCCGTGTCTGGGAAAACAAAACAAAACAAAAAACCAAACAAACACAAAACAAACCACTAAAGAGTGGAATTAGCTGGTTGTGGTGGCCTATGCCGGTAGGATTTGCCAGAAGGAGGCAGAGGCAGGAGGATCACGAGTTCGAGGCCGGGCATTGGTGGCGCACGCCTTTAATCCCAGCACTCAGGAAGCAGAGGCAGGGGGATCGCTGTGAGTTCGAGGCCAGCCTGGTCTCCAGAGCGAGTGCCAGGATAGGCTCCAAAGTTACACAGATAAACCCTGTCTCGAAAAACAAAACAAAACAACAACAACAAAAAAAGTGGAATTACAATTCCAAATTTCACATGTTCATTTAAGAACATATATAAAGAAAAGATGTTGGGGATACAGATTAGTGGTGGGGCACCTGCCTGGCATGTTGCTAGGCACCCAGGTTCAATCCCCAGCACTGCAAAGGAGAGAGAGAGAGAATGAGTAATAGGATGAGAGGAACAAGCACCTTACACTGCTCAGATTTTTCTGGTGCTGCAGTTAATTAGTCAGCTCTGGATGGCTTTTAGAGCAAAGAATAGGATGAGGACGATCCTGCTGCTTTATGGCGGCTACCATAGAGAGAGGTGGCAATCCTCTTAGATGATAAAACCCTGCAGTGAGAGGCAGACGAAGGCCTAGACTGTGCTGCACTGGGTTCAGACTAAAGCCTCCTGAATTGTATGAAGTAAATCTCCTATTTGTAAGCCTAAAAAGAACAGAACCAGACAGCTTCTGTCCTGTACTACTCTGCCTTCCTCCTGCAACAGTGGTTTTCAATCTTCTTAATGCTGTGTGACCCTTTAATAATACTATTCTCTAATGTTGTGGTGACTCTCAACCATAAAATTATTTTGTTGCTACTTTATAACTGTAACTTTGCTACTGTTATGAATCATAATGTAAATATCTAATATACAGGATATGTGATATATGACCCCCAGGTTAAGAACTGCTGTCCTGGAACCTTGGACATAGAAATGGGAGCAGCCTGCCAGTGGTTGATTGCTGCACCAGAATGTGAGATTAAAGTCAGTTGTCCCATGTGCAGAAAGGCTGAGAAGTATTGGACCTGCTAGTCCCTGGCAGCTGAGTAAAGATGTCCTTGGAGGTTAAGAGGTTACTATGGGGCCAGGTAGGATGGTTTGCAACTTTAAACCCAGCACTGGGGAAGCAGAGGCAGGGAGCATCTCTGTGAGTTTGAGACTATCTTGATCTACATAGGGAGTTCCAGGCCAGCCAGGACCCTGTTTCACAAAAACTTACCATTAGCACAATTGAGGAAGGAAAGGAAGCCATGTGTGTTTTGTGTCCCTGTTAGGTCTGGGTTGGACGCTGGATCTGCTGCTAGGTGGGCTAGTGGCTCAGTGTCTGAGCCTCAGTTGATATTCACAGTACTGTTTGCTTCTCATACTTGCTGTGAGGAGTCTGTGTAACCTGTACACAAGCAATGCACTTTGACTGGGAAAGCAGTAGGCCGAGTTATTATTAACTATTACTCTTCCCATGTTAGAAAAAATTTATCAGTTTTCTGATTTTTTTTTTTTTTTCCTTTCCTATTTTGAGACAAGGCTCACTGTGGAGCCCTGACCAGCCCGGAACTTGCTGTGTAGATCAGGCTGGCCTCTGGCCTCTAGACCTCAGTGATCTAGTCCTTACCTTTCTTTAAGAGATTACTGCTTTCCCCATGTCTCTATCTCTTGTAAGCCGGGGAAAAGAGGCTTAGAAACTTTTTTTTTTTTTGACTCAACCACTCCCCTGGCACACATGTGCATACACACACACACACACACACACACACACACACGGGTGTACATTCACACACAGGCATGAGGCATGCACACTTTTTTTTCTCCAAGTAGAAAATAAGTTCTGGAGAGGTTAAGTGATTTGTTCAAGGAAGGACTGGAGCTGTTAGTGAAAATCGAGCAGAAGTGGGCTCAGCTCTTTCTTCTGTCCACAGTGGACCTTTCCTACGGAACTGATTTTGCTCTGTTTTTGCCATTTTGGGGGGTACTGAACATGTGATTCACTTTACTTTGCTCTTTCCAAACACTTCAGCGAGCTTGACATCCTTTTCTACTCTGTCTGTCCTGTCGCTGTGGGAGCTGTGTCACCTGAAGGAGGGTTTCCCATTCCCTTAGTAGACTTGTCTTCTGCTGTCTCTGCTTCCATTTCTCCGTTAGGCCCTTGATGTTCCATGATTTTGAAGCCTGTGCTTTCTGTGCATGTGTCTTTGGGTTGATGTTGTCAACTTGGTTGTTTTATTATCTAATTTTTCACTTTTGACCTTTCATTCTAACAGGTTCTTAGATACTTTTCTGAACTTCCTTGTGATGGCTTAGAAAGCACTCTACACTGAGCCATGGTTTCACATAGCCAAGGCTAGCCTCAAACTTGCTAAGCAGCCCAGGCTGGCTTTGAACTCTTCATCCTCCTTCCTGGGATAATAGGCATGTACCACCATGCCTGGCTCAGACAGTCTTCCTAGCTGCTTTGTCCTAGCTGTGCTTGTCTCCCATCTTTTCTACAAGGTTCCCATTCCACCCTTGGAATCTTTTGTGGCTGCACAGGTTATGCTCTGATCATTTACAGCGCTGTCCTCACAGCTTGTCTTTGGCTTTGCTTCCAGCCACCCAATCCTCATTGCAAGGTAAGGCTGCCAAAGACTGCCACACAGACACCGTTAAAGCCGAGAGGGAAGTCTTTATTGCCGGTCAGCAGCTGCATGAGGAATTCTTCCAAATCGCGCAGCCCTGAGCCTTACAGCTCATTGTCTTTTATGCACAAAACCCACATCCTGGTTGTGACACTTCAGTTAGCAAGAACTAGACTACAGAAGCCAAAATGCAAGGTTAGAGACTTTATCTTCGTTCCCATTGTGGCAGGTGTTGGGGCCTGTGTGTTGGGTTTTAAGGTCAGAATGGTGTCTCTAACATGTCCGTAGTCTTGCTAGGGTATTGGGGCCTGTTGCATTCTAAAACAATAAAAAACCCAACAGATGCTTCACCAGAGTCTTGCCCTGCCAGTTTATTTCATTTCACATTTCCTAGCTAAAACTTGACTGCTTGCCGTTTCACACAGCTGAGGGATGTCCTGGGCCAGGGCCTGAGTGCTGCATGCCTTGCCTGTGTGAGAAGGACTGACACCTGGCCCACACCCTGCTTCTGGCAGGTTCCACTCTTCACTGACTATGGGTAAGGTTTGGGTTCCTGGCCACAAAGGAGGCAAGCCAAAAAGCAACAGAGAAGCTTCCAAGAGCCTGAAACTCCCATCTTCCTACCTAATCGAAGGGGACATTTCCTCCCCTGCACCCTGTTTTGTTGTTTTGGTTGAGTTCTGCTGTACTGTTAATGATAGTTCACCTTTAGGTGTGTGCCCATGATGTTATGTCATTCATGGTCTGCAGTTCATCACTGTTTAGTCTCTCTTTCTGTTTAGAGGTAGGGCCTTGAGCAGTAGACCCTCCTGCCTCCGCTCCTGAGTGCTGGGGATTACAGGTGTACATTACAGTCACTGTTCCTCCTTTTTCCTTTGGTCTGTGTTCTGGCCCTGGATGACTACGGGCTTTAGTAAGGTTCTGGGGTTTGTTGCTTTCAAATTCTTACTGTCCTTGTTGCTCCGGGTTTTAGACATGTTCTGTCTAAGGGTCACCTTCCTGCTGGGTGCATTAGGGGTACTACAGCACCTTAGACGTGGGTGTGACCTGGACAGTGGAGTGCCAGCACCTGTCTTCTTCATAGATACCTGCAGACTCCTAGATCAGTCTCCTACACTGACAACTGACTGTACAGGAGTGAGAGGCAGCCCCACCTGCATTTTTGGAAAGCTGGCAAAGTTAGTGTGATTCATGCTGAGCTCCCCTGTGTTAGAAGGGGTGAGGGCTGGTAGAACAGGATGGGAGTTAGGGTAAGTGAACAGGTTTAAATGATACTGTATATGACCTCTATGTTTATATAGTATCTGCCTACGTACAGTATGATATGTATCTGCCCTGTGTGGCCACAGGTGCTGGTCTAAAACAATTCTCTCTGGCCTCTTGGGCCCAGCTGTTGGAGGGAAAGCTATGAGCTGGGATTGGGTGGATTGCTGTGTTGGGGACATATAGGAGCAGAACCTTGGCAGTCCAGAGGCTAGGAAAGGTTTTCCCAAAGAAGCTGTCATTTTGGAAAAAAACCAGAGTTTCAAAAGCACATACCTCTCTTTTCTTCTGTCAGTTACTACAGTTAAAAAAAAAAAAATCTCCTGGTTGGAGTGGCTTACTTGACAGAGTGTTTGCCTAGTATGCACAAAACCAGGGGATTCATCCCCACATAAACCGAGGGTAGTGGTAATGTCAGTAATCCCTGCAGGAGGATGAGGAGTTCAAGGTGGTGAGTTCAAGGCTAGCCTAGGCTTCAGATCCACCTCACTACCATTTCCATTTTCTGTTCAAACTCAGCTTCCTACCTGCCCTGGGGATTTCCAAAGACCTCACCTTCCCTTTCTTGTATCTTTCCCTTCTAGTCTTTTCTGTCCCTTGCTGCCTTTTGAAAAGAACATTTCATTCCCTGCCACGTACTTTCTATGTGGCCTCCTTTGTCCCTTCCCTCTGTGGCTTCCCCAGCTCTTGCCATGTGGAGGTGATGCAGTCAGTGTCCTGCAGCTTGCTTCTTGTCCTGCTGTGGCCCTGACAGCTTCTATCACTGATGACACACCCCTCACAGTGGGAAGCCGTGTGGGCACAGCACCTTGTCTTATCAAATGAGTGTTCCCAGCTGCTTGTATCACAGACTCAGTGAGTGTTAGGTTTGAAATTCTTCCTGGACACCCTAATTGAGATTTTAATCATTTAATATCTAGTCCCTCATACAATCTTGTAATGTTGTTTTTCTTGTTTTACGATTTCTTTGCCATGCACAACCTACCAAAAGTCGAACACTGAAGACTGGGGAGACAGCATAGTGGTTGCCCTACAAGTAAAAGGACAGGTATCCCCACCAGGAAACCTATGTAATTACCATGAAACATGGAAGCCCGCCTGTAATTCCAGCCTCAGAAGGCACAGATGGGATCTGGACGCAAGCTGGGATCCAGAAACAAGCTAGAGAGACTGGCTGTTTTGGTGAGCTTTGGGTTTGATTGAGAGATGCTACACTAAAGGATAGGGTGGAAGGGCAATGAGGAAGACTCCTGATGCCTCAGACCTGTGTGTACACATGTGTGCCCATATACATGTGAATACATACATGTACTCTGCCATCATGATCCTTTCCCAGCCATTTAGAATGTACACCTCCTTTAGTGTCTGGGCTAAGTCTTCTTCACATATGTGTGGTTCCCCCAGCCCTAAAACTAATTTAGATCTCCACTGATCTTTGTGAAAAACAAAACAAAACAAAAAACTACTCTACTCCAGGAATGGAGAGATGGCTCAGTGGGTAAGAGCGCAAACATGAAGAAACTTGAGTTCAAATCCCTAGCACCTGTATAGAAAGCTGAGCATGGCCACATACACCCATAACCCTAATGCTATGGGGGGGGGGGCAAAGACAGACAAATTACTCAGGTTACTGCCAGCCTAGCTCCTGGTTCAGTGAGAGACCCCATTTCAAAGCAGTAAGATGGAGGGTGATATAGCAGGATACCTGACTTCTTTCTCTGGCCTTTGTATGTGCACACTTGGCCACATGCACACTCAATATGTGCTCATACCACACACACACACACACACACACACACACACACACACACACAGTCCTTCGTGTCCACTGTGATGTTACACACCTGTAATCCTAGCACGTGGGAGGTGGAGACAGAGGGTTCAGAGTTCAAGCTGCACAGTGAGTTCAGGGCCAGCCTGAGACCTCACAAGTTATAAGTGCAGAGCAGCTGTGATGTGACCCTGTTTTAGACAGAGCTCCCCAAGCTTGTGCTTTCAGTGTGTTAGGCACATGATAGCACTCAGTGACTTGACCTTGGCTATCCCTGGCCTGTCCCTCACCTCCCTTCACCATCTGCCCAAACTCATGTCTCAATCTGTAGAGCCTTCCCACCTCAAGTCTGTGGGTGTTCTTTCCTATTGTGGTCCACCCCCCACCCCCCTGCTTACTATGTTGTTCCTGACCCCTAATTTTCCAGATAAAAATAGCCTGGGCCAGCCTGGCCTTAAACTATTTTTAACTCCCAAGTACTGGGAGAAAGGTCTGCTTTGAAGATGAAATGAAGTTCTGTGCCAGTACCTATGATAGGAGCCAGGCAGGGTTCTGATGACCTGTCCCCTACATAGGGGTGGCCTTTGTGCCTGCCTCCTCACCCCACCAGTGCCTGAGAATCTGCAGGAAATACCTATGTTCCCAAGGCTTGTAAGGTGTGATGTTGAAAGTGACCTCTTGGACATAGGTCTTCAAGGTGACCTGCAAGAAAGGAAGGGCCTGTGGCCAGCATGTGGTCAGAGCTAACATCCCATCTGGCTGATGGGTGGGATAGTCTCAAGCACACTTTAAACTTAAGGTGTTGACATGCATTTAGATCTGTCAGGGACTCCGTCTCAAACATGTTCAAGGTCAGCTGAAGCATTTATTTAACCAGGGACTGGAGAGACAGTGACTAGGAGTTCTGTTCTTTCAGGGGACCTGCAGTTGATTCACACAGCATCCTTATTGTGCAGCTCACAACCGTCTGCAAATACAGCTCTAGGGCATCCGGTATCCCTCTGTCTTCTTCAAAAAGGATTTATTTAATAAAAGAGGCCATGTCCTTAACCCAGCCATGAAATGACTCTTAGGATCAGGAAGCCTTCTGGTTCTGAGCACATGTTCTAGATTCCAATGTTTAATTGACTTCAGAAGCATCTGTGTGTGACAGGAAGGCATTGCAGGAGCCCAATTGGGCATTTACTTCAGTTTGGCTTTGAGTGTGGACCCTATGGATAGATGTCTGGTGGAAATTGTCAACTTCTTCCCTAAGTGATCATGCGTAGTTTATAGCTCACGTTTTGATCCCACATTAAGTCCCTGTTGCAGGGGCTGGAGAGATGGGTCTTGCCACCAAGCCTCAGGACCTGAGTTTGATCTCTAGGACCCACATGGTGGAAGAAGAGGTTGTCTTCTGACACCCATATGCATGCCATGGTGTGTGATCTGTTTCACACAGAGACACAAAATAAATGTAATTAGTTCTTGTTATAAGGATATCCCCAAAGAATCAAACCAAGAGGTCAGGCCTTTAATCCCAGCACTCGGGAGGCAGAGACAGGCGGATCTCTGTGAGTTCGAGACCAGCCTGGTAAACAAGAGCAAGTTCCAGGACAGCCTCCAAAGCCACAGAGAAACCCTGTCTCAAAAAACCGAAGAAGGAGAAGGAGAAGGAGAAGAAGAAGAATCAAACCAAGAGACCGAAGAAGGAGGAGAAGAAGAAGAAGAAGAAGAAGAAGAAGAAGAAGAAGAAGAAGAAGAAGAAGAAGAAGAAGAAGAAGAAGAAGAATCAAACCAAGAGACCAGGTCCCTAAATTGCTCAGGCTGGCCTGGAACTTGCAGGGCTCTTTCCTTAGCTCCTAAGTAGCTGTGATTACAGACATGCCCCACTCATGCTTATTGAGCTGCTTTTTCTGGTGTCTTAGAACTGTGGGTTGTGGTTGCCCTACCAGGGCAGACATGTGAATTAAGAGACTCAGCTATGCATATATGTAGGCTTCAGAAGTTGTTGGCCTTGTACAGTCTCCTCCCAGAAGCAAAGCCATCCATGTATGCCAATATAGAAGCTGTAGCGTGGGGTGTCTGCCCAGGGCATGCCTTTGCATAAGCATCGCTAGGCCAGGCCTTGCTTTGGAATCCAGATGTGCAATTTTACCGTAAAGGATGCAGAGTCGCTTTATTACTAGGGATGGGTACTGGATGGCAATTTCTCCTCCTCTCTGCCTCTTTCCTTTCCTCTCTCTTCCAATGGCATACCTGCAAGTATGTTTTACTTTTGATTCTACCTGTAATGGCAGCACAGGACAATTCATCTGAATTTTTAAAGATAAAAGGCCTTAGTAGATATCCCAGTGTGCCTGAGCTGGGGTACCCTTGCTAACAAAAACAAAACCCGGGTTCATGTCACTTTGTTCTGCTTATGTTAAAGGCAGCTCCTGTGATTGCTAGCTTTGAAACATCCCTTGATGTTTTGGTGGGAAGGTCTTTAACACGTGTGGGAACCATTTGTTTTGGGAGCTGGTTTCCAGAGACTGTTTCAGTGTTACACTATGTGAAAGGTGTTTGGTCCTGCAGATGTTTCTTCATCTTAGAATTGTCTGGGAAAGGGAAAGCGAATGCTATGCTGACAGAAGCCAGCAATGTGCAGAGGCCCTGGTGGTTCCACTTTAGTCCTCAAGCTCCCTGCGTGGAGTAAGCCCCTGACTACAAACCCAGGAGCTCCATCAATGTATTGGGAGCAATACAAACCTAACAAACAGAAAAGGGGGTAAATAAGGAGCTTGGAGAAAGGTGTCTGTGTCTTTAGTGGGCTTTCTCAAATTGTTGGCTCCTGGTACTGGTTGGCAGTGGCTCATCTATCCACGTTAAAGGCAGGGTCTCTCACTAGGACCTGAACTTGCCAATTAGGTTAGTCTGGCTGGCCTGGGAGCTCAAGAATCCACCTGTCTCTCCCTCTCCAGCAATGGCTTACAAGTGTGTGCAACCACACCCATCTTTTTATGTGGATATTGGGGAATGAACTTAGTCCTCATGCCTACATGGCAAGCACTTTACCAACTGAGCTGTTTCCTCAGCCCTGGAGTCAGGGTTCTTGGTTGACTTTTACTACACTATAAAGACTTTATTTTTAACTAAAGCCTATCTGCTGTTGCTTGGGCAACTGGCACATGGTCTGAATCTGGTGAGAAGAAAGCTGATCTGTTTTTAAGGGCATTGTGTACTCATTCACACAACCTGTTAGATTATGGTTGCTGATGACTCCAGCAAAGAACACTGCATCAGGGGATCCAATACATGTTTTATTGATAATGGTGAATTTAATTATTAGGACTGCATGTAGAAATTGAATATTGTGGGTTTTACTTTTGAAAGCTAGAGTGTGTATGTGTGTGTGTGTGTGGGAGGGTCAGATCTCACCCGGATGAACTGTTCTAGTTCTTTGATAAACACCTAAGCTTGATTGCTTTGTAATTTGTCAATGACAGTATTTTTTTTACAGAAGATTTATCTTTATTTTATGAATGTTTGTGTGCATGTATGTGCGTATATCATGTGCATGCCTAGTGCCCTTGAAGTCCAGAAAGAAGGTGTCAGATGTCAGATCCCCTGGAGCTTGAATTACAGACACTTGTGAGCCACCATGTAGGTGCAGGGACCTGAACTCAAATCCACTGCGAGAATAACAAGTGCTCTTAGCCACTGAGCCATCTGTCTAGCCTCTAAGATATATTTTAAATTATGTAGACTCCAACTTCCTTAGGTTTGTTTTTGTTCATTGCCGAGGAGGATTAATCACATGGTCTTCACCTGCTAGGGCATTGCACTGTGAGTCACCTCCAGCCTGAGGAAACTTTAGAACCAAATCATGAATTAATGAGGGTGCTTTGGGGTACCTTTGTCATGTTCTACTCCCGCATATGACTTTTGTATCCTTAGTTACACCTGCTGTTGGCTTATTGTCAAACTTTGTAGACTGATTTGACATTGTCACTGTTGAATTCACATAGTAATTGTTCTCATAGTAAAACGTGCATTTTGAAAAGCTTGTGTTATTTTTGACTTAAGAGATTTCTTGTGGGTCGAAGTTTTTGTTTGGTTTGGTTTTCTTCTAAGATTTTTTTTTTTTTTTTCTTTTTCAAGACAGGGTTTCTCTATGTAGCTTTGGAGCCTATTCTGGCACTCGCGCTGGAGACCAGGCTGGCCTCGAACTCACAGAGATCCGCCTGCCTCTGCCTCCCGAGTGCTGGGATCAAAGGCATGCGCCACCAACACCCGGCAATTTTTTGTTTTTAATTATTTGAAGGTATGTGTGTATTGCTGGTGTCCAGAGATCAAATATCCCTGGAGCTATAGTTGCTCGTGGTTTTGAACCACCTAACAGGGGAAACTGAATTAAGATCCTCTGGAAGAGCAGTACTCACTTTTAACTGATGAGCCATCTCTCCAGTCCCTGGCTGGTTTTTTGTTGTTTGTTTTGTTGTTGTGCTTTGCATAGGGCACAGCAGTCTCCTGTAGCTTAGGCTGGTCTGGAACTTACTGTATAGCCCAGGCTGGCCTTGACCTTGTGATGATTCTCTTCCTTTATCCTCCTGGGTGCTAGAGTTGCAAGTGTGAGCCACTATGCCTACTTGTTCTTCACAGTAAAATGACAGACTTGTAAGATGTAGATTACTCTGCTTGTGTATTAGGAAACTAGCTTTCCTATTGACATTGGATAAAGCTGTGTTATCCATTTACGAAAAGCTCTTTATCTGAAGTTAGGCTGTGTGTGTGTGTGTGTGTGTGTGTGTGTGTGTGTGTGTGTGTGTGTGTGTGTGTATTATAGAAATACATGCTATTAGGTATATATGTAAGGATACTGTATGATTTAATATGACCTGAGTCTCTGCTCCTAGAGCTGTTGCTTCTTTAGAGTTTGGGTATTGCAAGTGTATATTTTAGCTGTAGGAATTTTGCATATCATGGCAACAGGTTACTGCTTTGTGACTTTGTAAGATTTATTATTGTAAATATATCACCATGCTCTAAACTATAGGAAGTAAAAGCTAAAGGGAACAGTGGGTAGATTGCCAGTTGTGGCGGCAGCAAGAGACTTTAGTACTTATTTCTCAGTACTTGTTAGAACAAATAGACCTCAGCCTATCACCTGGCTTGGGTGACACTGTGCTTACTCTGTAGTAACAGTGGGACACTGGGCATCATGTGTCCAATGTGATCCAGGTGTTAATAAACACAGAGGACTGAAGCCATCAGAGCATCAGTAATAGGTCTTTACAATTCTAGGGATTCTTCAATAACTATGAGTCAAAGGAGAAATATTTGCATCAGTGAGACTGGAGTAGGAGCTCAGAAGTAGATGCACACTCACAGGATTAATTGGTTCATGTGTGTGTGTATGCATATTCAGATAAAGGTCTCACAAAAGCTCAGGCAGGACTTAACTTAGACTTACCATGTAGTCCAGGATGACCCCAAACTTGTGGCAATTCTCCTGTCTCAGCCACCAAAGTGCTGGCATCATGCTTGACATAATTGAGTTTTTTCTATTGAAATATCTGTGTGTGTGTGTGTGTGTGTGTGTGTGTGTGTGTGTGTGTGTGTGTGTGTGTCTGTGTGTGTCTGTGTGTGTCTGTGTGTGTCTGTGTGTGTCTGTGTGTCTGTGTGTGTGTGTTTTTTGCTCACATGAATATATGTACTATGTATATACCTGTCCTCAGAGGTAAAGAGAGGACTTTGGATCCACTGGAACCGGAGTTAGTAACAGTTGTGAGCTGCCACGTGGTTGCTAGGAATTGAACTCAGATCCTCTGCAAGAACAATAAATGTTTTTAATCACTGTGCCATCTCTCCAACTCAGGTTATTGTTTTTAAATAAAGAAAAACAAAACCCACCACAACAAAATAAAGAAATCATGACAATGCAATGCAGCATAATTTTTGTTCTTTTTCTAGTAGGTGGTGCTAGAGGGCCATCTATGTGGACAAAGAAACCTTGACGCTGTACACATTAGAGTTAGCTCAGAGTGGTTTGTGTGCCCAAATGTGAGCCCCAAGCCTATAAAGTTTATAAGAAAACATAAGAGAAAATCTTTATGAACTTAGGTAAAGGTATTATTAGAATGGAAAAAAAAAGGTGGACTCTTAAGAAAAACATTGAAAAAATGGACTTTGTCAATATTAAAATGTTTTACTTAATCAAAGGATACTCTTAAGGAGCCAGTGGCTTTGAAAAAAAAAAAAAAAAGCCAAATGTGGCGAGCCTGTGGGTTGTGTTAGCTAGTAAATTGTTTGCACAGACCTGACAACTTGAGTTCAGTAGTTGGATCCCACAAAGTGGCAGGAGAGAACTGGCTCCTGAGAGTTGTCTCTGACTTCACACACACCGGTGGCACCAGTGTACCTATACCACTCTGAATAGTAGAAGTAAATAGTCTAGAAAGGCATGGAAGAGATGACTCAGAGGTTCTTGCAGAGAACTTGGGTTTGCTTCCTAGCACCTTACAACCATGTGCAACTCAGTTCTAGGTGATCTGCTGATATCAGCATGAGGCACACATACATACATACATACATACATACATACATACATACATACATACATACAATACATACAATACATACAGGCAAAGTACTCATAAACATAAAATAAAAAGTATGAAAGATATCATTAAGAACATGAAAAGACAAATTAGGGAGAAAATACAAAGTGTGAGAGAAGATTTGCATGTGAGACTGTGAGATTTGTATAAAATTTCTTATAACTGAGAAATTAGAGAAATGGGCTGGAGAGACGGTTGAGTGGATGAAAGGTCTTCCACAGGAGGTTCATTCAGTACCTAGCACTCTTGTCCAGTGGCTCCCAATTACCTGCAACTCTTGCTGTGTGGTATATAATGTCCTCTTTTGGCCTCCATGGGCAGCTGCATTCAAGTGCACAAACCCACACAGCCACAGTAAGTAAGTAGTAAAACAAAATCTCCAAAACAAACAAACAAACAAAACCCAAACTCAGACATAAGAGAAACAACCCAACAAAGAGATTTGAAAAGCTATTTCACAGAAGAGAATGAACACCAATGGGTTAAGTATAGGGGATGTGGCTTGGTTAGTAGGGTGCTTGCTTAGCATGAACAAAGACCAGAGTTCAGTTCTTGGTACCATAAACCAGGTATGGCGTTACACACCTGTAGTTCCAGCACTTTGGAGGTGGAGACAGGAGGGCCAGGAATTTAGAGCCATGCGTATCCATGAGCTCCTGTCTCTCTCATCAGACTCATTCTTAGCGAAGTAGAGACCACAACATCTCTCCAGTCTGTGTTTTCTTCCCTTTTTGTCTGTAAGCTCCTCTCCTTTGGGGTTATTCTCCTTTTTTTCTTCCTTGTGCTTAGGCTTCATTTGTAGAGGCCAGCACACAAGCACTGGGATGAGGAACCCAGCAATCAAGGATGTGGAGCTGCCTACCCCATAGTAGGTTGCCATAAGTATGTATTGGTTTTAGGAATGCAAAATGGTGTAGCCATATTGGAAAAACAGGTTGGCTGTGGCTCAGAAAGTTAAATATAAACTCATGATGTGACCCAGGAATTCCGTTGCTGAGTAGCAACTAAAGAAGTGAAAAACCTGCCCACACAAAGCCAGGAGCATATCATTCATTATTGCCCAAAATAGGAGGCAGCCCAAGTGTCCTCCATCTGCAAATAGATAGGCAGCAGGCCCTGCAGTGGGGTGCCATCGTCAATAAAAGGACTCCTTGTTGTCCTTGATAAAGCAGTGTGGCACTCCCTAGGCAGCTGATAGAGGCTACGCTGTTGAGGCCTGGCTGTCACAGTGTGGGTTATTCTGCTGAAATCTGGTGCTGTCAGGGTAGCTCTGCTGTAGACTTGGTTGGGTTCTTTCTAACTTACGGTTGCAACAAATTATTTGTAGGTTTTAGTTAAGAAACCATTCTACAAGTAGAATTGCTACATTGGTGAGCAGTTCTGTGTGTGTGTGTGTGTGTGTGTGTGTGTGTGTGTGTGTGTGTGTGTGTGTGTGTGCTCCTAGCATTCATTGAGGGTGTTTATGAAGTGTGTGTGTGTGTGTGTGTGTGTGTGTGTGTGTGTGTGTGTGTGTGTGTGTGTGTGCTCCTAGCATTCATTGAGGGTGTTTATGAAGTACCAGACATTACTCAATACTCTCTACCTAGGATATCACACTGTTGTTTCCCATCTTATAGTTGAGGAAGCAGACACAGAATAATTTAAAACAAACAAACAAAAAAAACCCACAAAACAACAACAAAAAAACCCAAATCCAACTTGTTACACATCTCAAGCCAAAAAATACACACCAGAATCAGTTTTAGTGTGAAGCTGCTATAAATCCCAGTGTGTGTGTGTGTCTGTGTGTCTGTGTCTGTGTCTGTGTCTGTGTCTGTGTCTGTGTCTGTGTCTGTGTCTGTGTCCATCCATCTGTCCACATGTCAGAGCTCAACACATATTTTCTCTCCTTGCTCACCCTCCACTGCTTCTGAGACAGGGCCTCTCATTGGCCCGGAGCTCACTCTCGGTAGACTTTGGGGTCCTGTCTCTGCCCTGCCAATGCTGGGGATAAAGGCTGAGAGCCAGGCTTTCACATGGGTACTAGGGAGCCAAATTCAGACCTTTGTGCAGTGAGTACTTTACCACCTGAGCCATCCCTAGCCCCTCCTTTTCTTTACTGAAATCATTTTAGCAAGGTTCCATTGAAATGTTACTTAATTTGAGCAGAGACTGGCACACTCTCATTGGCTGAGGGAGTTTGCTCGTGTGTAGACGTGGTGGTTTGAACAGACTACCGCTTGTGTCACAGGCCAGATAGTGCAGGTGACACAGCTTCTGCAGCCGTGAAAGAATCTCATAAAAACCACGGCTGTCAAGTGAGTCCAGGGCTGAATGCATAGCATCATAACACTTCACTTGGGTTTGTGAAAACTGAGGCTGAGGCTGGCAAGGTGACTCAGTAGGCAAAAGTGCTTGTCACACTGGAGGTGTGGAGAAAGGACTGACTCCCAAAAGTTGGTCCTTTACCTACCTACCTACCTACCTACCTACCTACCTAACACACACACACACACACACACACACACACACACACACACACGTGCTGCTCACTTGTTCTCTCCACATCCCCTCTCTTTCCCTCCCTCCCTCCTTCCCTCAATAAATTAAAACAAAAACAAAGCCCTGGAGTTTATCATCTTTTCAAAGGAAAGGATCGTACAGATGTTGGGTTTGTGCCTCAGATTTATTTATTACCTCTTTTGAATACCTCTCTTTACCAATAAATTTGCAAAGAAAAAGACCTTGTAATACTCCATGCCACTGGCTCCATGTTCTTTAGCACATTGATTCCATTTTAATACTTCCTCATTCTCCAGATGTCTTTCAGTATGGGACACTGTCTACCTTTCCTTCCCTGTTCCTTGATCTCCTCGTGTGAGCCTTCAAGTGCTGTTAGGAGACAAATCTTGTGAAACGGACTTTTGAAAGTCAAGGTTATTCTGAGTGGGTCTGCCTTCCTGTCCTGCCCTCCCTCCTCCTTAGCCACCCTGCAGCTCTTGACCCTGGAGGAGGATCTGTGTGTTGTTTTAGACTGAGGAATTCAAGAGTCTGAGAATATGAAATTCACCATCAGGCAGCTAGGAGTCAGAATCCTGGCCTATACTGTTGGCTCATTGTATGATGCCAGCAGGTCATCTACCTGAGTTTCCCATTAGAGATTTGTTCATCCTTATGTCACCATCATCAGGAGACTAGATGAGCTAACCAGTGTGTGGAAAGCATTTTACCAGCAGAGCCCTGTCATTCCCCTGTCTTTTCTTCGGTTTGTGCACAGGATTCTGAACAGCCCTGGCTTTCTGTAATCTCTTGACTGTTCTTGCGTTGCTTATTCCCTTTCTTCTCATTAGTTGCAAGCACACACTGATGCAATGTCAGAATTGCTGTCTTTTTTTTGGTTTTTCGAGACAGGGTTTCTCTGTGTAGCTTTGGAGCCTATCCTGGCACTCGCTCTGGAGACCAGGCTGGCCTCGAACTCATAGAGATTCTCCTGCCTCTGCCTCCTGAGTGCTGGGATTAAAGGCATGCGCTACCAATGCCTGGCAAAAATTGCTGTCTTATGTGTCATGGAATGATGTATCAAGAAGACTTGGGGGGCCAGAGAGATGGTTCAGTGGTCAAGGGCACTGGCTTGTCTTTTAGAGGACCCAGGTTTGAGTCCCAGCAACCACATGATGGCTCACAACTGGCTGCAAGTCTAGTTCCAGGCGATCTGATGCCCACTTCTGGCCTTCACGGGTACCAGACATAACAAGTGATGCACAGACACACATGCAGGCAAAACACCCATACACATTAAATAAATTAAAAAAATGCTTTGTCGGGGCTGGAGAGATGGCTCAGAGGTTAAGAGCACTGACTGCTCTTTCAGAGGTCCTGAGTTCAATTCCCAGCAACCACATGGTGGCTCACAACCATCTGTAATGAGATCTGGTGCCCTCTTCTGGTGTGCAGATATACATGGAAGCACAATGTTGTATACATAATAAATAAATAAATAAAACCTTAAAAAATTTAAAAAATGCTTTGTCAAAGAAAGTAATAAAGATATAAACAAACCATCTATAGAATAACCAGAAGACCTGGGATTTCTGGGGAAAGAAGACTTGGGTTTGAGTTCTGGACAACACCTACCTGATCTATGACCTTGGGTTTGCTTCAGATTCAGTTTCTACTCTGCAAAGCCAGAGAGGTTTCTTTTATTGCAAAATTACAAAGATGATCAGAGATGGCAGGGTCTGATTTGGGGTGGCTTCAAGAAATCATGACACAGATGCAGTCAAGTCACTAATCAATGGTAATGGTTAACATTGATTATCAACTTGTCAGGATCTAGACTCATCTAAGAGACAGACTTTTGTAAATCTATGAAGGATTCTAGTTTGGGTTAATTGGGGCAGGAAGATGGATATTGAATGTGAGTGGCACCATCCCATGGGTTGTGAGGTCTTAGGCTGAGAATAAAAAGGAAAAAATGAGCTGAGCACCCACCTTGGCCTCCCTCTGCTTCCTCACTGTGGACACAATGTAACCAGCTGCTTCATCCCTCTGCTTTCTCACTGTGGACACAATGTAACCAGCTGTTTCAAGCTCCTGTCACTTTTCTTTATTTAGTTGGTTCTCACCAGCATTTTGTTACTGCAACAAGAAAAGTAACTAATTTGCCATCAAATGGGAACCTAAGCTAGCCAGCATCACACAACCAGCCAGCAGCAGGCAAGGCTTGGGATCCAATGTATGAAGTGTGTGAACTTGTCATCATTGAGCCCATTGATCTGTGTCTTTCATTTCCTTGGTGCAGTGGTGGGTATTGAACACAGGACCTTGCATACAGTTGTCAAGCACTCTACCACTGAGCCTCACCCCCAACCCACTGTTGGTTCATCTATCTATCTATCTATCTATCTATCATCTATCTATCTATCTATCTATTTATCTATCTATTTATCTTCTTCAAGATAGGGTTTCTGTGGCCCTGGCTGTCTTGGAACTCTCTCTGTAGACCAGACTGGCCTTGAACTCAGAGATCTGTCTGCCTCTGCCTCCCAAGTGCTGGGATTAAAACGTGTGCCCCTGCCACCCAGCCTACTATTAGTTCTTAATTAAACTTCTCTAGTAGTTTCCGTCTTGTTCCACCAGAGCAGACCGGAACTGCCATTAAATGTAGTCACTGTTCCCTACTGGTATCTCCCATCATATGAGAACTTCTTACTCTTCTTCCATGCAAAACCTGCTCTGTCTGGTGTGTTCTGTGTTGTCACTCACCGTCCTGACATCCTCCCAGTCACAGTACCTCAGTGCTGACTCATTTGGGCTCTTGTCACTGTTCCTGCTTCCTCTGTACATTCTCACCTGCACGAAGGCTCCTACAGCCGTCTTTGGACATCTGCATTTCCAGCAGCCTCCTAGGCTTAAGACTCCTTCAACCCACTGTTTCCCAAACACTGCATCCAGACATCCCAGAGCTCTGGAGCAAACTCCTAGGCATATGTGCTTATCTTTGCATTCCAAGCAGACATCATCGTTATGTTGGGCAAGTAGCCATGATCCTCTGGGTCATGTCAAGTGTCTCTGAAGCTAGGTTTTCAGGGCTTCCTCAGATGGAAAGCAAGCACAGCCTGATGTACTCCTCATGGAACAGGAAGCCAGGCTGTCAGTGTCTAGTCTGATGCTGAGGTCGGAAGCATCCAATAGGCATGGTTTGTTAAGGCTTAAGGTTGATTCAGTGCTTACTAGGAAAGATTACTGCTAGATATTTATTTTGGCCTGGAAGTTCTTGGTGTTAGCCAGGTAAATTTGGGGACTGTAGGATAGACTTGCCTTCATAGAAGCCTGACAGCAGAGCCCATGTAGAGCTGCAAAGATTGTAGCTGGAAGGGCAACACAAGATTTATTTTAAAATAGAGGAGTCTGCTGTAAGTTCAGTCACTGATAGAGACGCAGGTGCTAAAGGTTACACGAAGGAGGTCATGGTGTGGGCTTCGAGTAGCAGGACTCTGAGGTGAGATGGGGTGAGAATGAGGCCCTGCTTCTCAGAGTGCTGCCCTCACACCGGCTGCAGGCCTTCTTTATTGGAGGAAATGCAAAACCACAGGCCACAGTCAAACCTTTATTAGAAGACACATTTTAAACAAGGGTCTCAGGTGGTGTGTTTGCAGTTAAAATGTCAGCAGTCCTGGAGGCACTGCCTTCTGTGGAAAGAATAACTTCATGCTGTGTTGTTGCTCTGACATGGGTTGGAACGGTAACAGGAGGAGGATAGAGGTTTGAAGGAACCATCCTGAGCAATGTCAGCTAGCCTGACCAAGAGTGTAAGAGCGGCCAAGAAGGTGTGAAGGAAGGGTCAGGGTCAACCACATAGAGTTGTGTCGGTGCATGCAGTCAAAGCCTCTTCTGCTGGTGCCAGGCAGCCTGTGTGTAGTGCTTGCTGGGTGAGGCTGAGGAGAAGCCAGCTAGCAATCATCTGTCATGCATATAGAGAGAAAGGAAGGCACAAGGAGCGTGAGATAGAGGAAAGGGGTGAGGATGGGGTCCCCTGAAGCCAGTGAAAGAGGCTACAGCTGTGGATGGGAGCAGATGTTTCCTGGTTTCCATCCCTGTGGAGAGAATTCTTTCCTGCTAGTCTGTAGTAGTGAGCAGGACTTTGGGATTGTCAAGTGACTACAGTGCTTTCTGGGTGGAGAGGGTAGCCTAGGAGGAGGCGTGGGGTGATATGAGATTGGGAGGTGCTGGATTTGAAGTTGGAGAGCAGAATTTGTTGGTGGATATGGCTTTGACACCACTGGAAGTGAGGATTTGGCACCTTAGAGGCTGGGCTTGATGATTGCTCAATACGGCAGCCACTTCTCCATGTGTTGTGGTCAGGCAGAGGCTGAGCAGCCAGTGCACATTGGCACATCCCCCAGACTGCCTCTGGGACCATGTCAAGTCAGGTTACAGATGAGGAAATGCCTCATGAATGCCCACAGTCACGTAGCTGGTAATTGGCAGAACCAGGATTAGGAACAAGAGCCAGGTGTCCTTTAAGCTGGGCTGCTGTGTTCTGAGTAACCTGCTCCTGGGTGCTGACTGATACCAGGTTGAGAGGTGTTCTTAAGTGGAGGTGGCCAGAGCACAGCACTCAGGCTCTCAAACTGGCTTCTGCAGTCCTTAAGGAAACTGACCAATAACCTGGTCATAGTTGGCATGGAGCTTTGAGCAACTAAGAACTCGGGCCTCTCTGGTTCTGTCCATCAGGGTAGCCTCAGTGGTCTTGGTGTGATACCCTGGAGCTAGGTGAGGACACAGCCATGCTTTTTTCCAGTAGCTTTGGCAGCAATCCCTAGTCTGAGGCCAGAAAGATGGCTCAGCAGGTGAAGGTGCTTGGCATGTAACTTTAGTGACCTGTGTTCATCCAAATCCACTGAAGGTAGAAGGAGAGAACCTCTATCACAGAGTTGTCCTCTGACCTCTACAGGCACACAGTGGCATACAAAACACCCCTTCCCCATCATACATAATACATAAACAAGCGGTAATAACAAATTGAACTTTTAAAAGTTAAAATCTCAGCCGGGCATTGGTGTCTCGAAAAACCAAAAAAAAAAAAAAAAAAAAAAAAAAAAAAAAAAAATTAAAATCTTAGGGTGAGCCTGAGGCCTTCAGTCTTCAGCTCTGAGCTCCTCTTAGCCCAGTGGTTCTAACCTTCCTAATGCTTCAACCCTTTAATACAGTCCCCCATGTTGTGGTGACCTCCACCCATATACTTAGTATCTTAATTCATAATTTTGAGAGTAGTATAAATAACATTTGCCTTAAAGAGTTTCTCATAGTGGAAAGTACTTACATTTTAATTGAATTTTAAGTTTTCTTCTTTAAAAAATATTTCTCCATTGCTGGACAGTGATGGCTCACACCTTTAATCCCAGTACTTGGAAGGCAGAGGCAGATGGATCTCTATGAGTTGGAAGCCAGCCTGGTCTAAAGAACTAGTTCCAGGACAGCCAAGGTTACACAAAGAAACCCTTTCTTGAAAAAAACAAAACAGATTTCCCCCATTTTTGTGTTTTGAGACTGGGTTAGTCTATGCTAACTGGGAAATTACTGTGTAGCCCAGGCTGGTCTCAGAGTCCTGAGTGCTGAACTTTAACCCTATAAATGGCCTTTAACATGATAAAAAGGCCTTTTATTAGCCTTGCAAGTCTTTATTTCTGACAACTCCTAGACCATCTTTGGGTCTGTGAAATTCTAGTTAGATTGTTTCAGTTTTAGTTTATCCCTAGGGATTGTGGAAATGTCTCTTGATTTGTTTAACTTTTGTAATAATACTTGCAAAACCATATCCAGTGTTTCCATAATACTTTTGGGGAAGTAGGAGCTCACAGTCCCATTTCAGGCATTTCCTTATCAGAGCGAGTTTTTCTGTCCCGTTTATTAGAATTGAGTATTCTCAGAAGAATAAGATGGCACCTCAGAGTGTGCTGGGTTCTGCTGCTGCCAGGTGCTGCCAGGCCAGGCAGGCAGATAGCTACCATGTGAGGTAAGGGCAGACGGAGCAGATGTTGGGCTCTTCTGCCTCTGCCACATTGCATCCTCTTTCTGCATGGCAGTGGTGCCCAGCTAGAGACAGCCATCCTCCACTTCTCATTTGAGAAAAGAAATGTTTATATTATGCAAGGCACATGCTAAGCTTCAGAGTTCCTGAACATGAGGGAGCACACAGAACCAGGCCAGAGGGTCCAGCATGCCTGGGTTAATCATCTGCGGTGTCTCCCCTGTCTGGCCTCAGATCGTCTTGCTGTTCTGACCACTCCTCCATAGAACAGTCATTATGAGGATTGAATGGGCCTGGCCCCTAGAAAGACCTCTTCAATGATATAGTGAAGACACTTGTGAATGCTGCGTGGCTCCCATGTCCACTCCCCTCAAGGCAGCTGAAATGAAGAAACAGCTCCAGGATCGAGACCAACTTCTCCAAGGTCCTGGAGCTGTTTGATGCAGCTGGTGTTACTGTTATCTGTGCACCAGGCACAGTTTGTAGCACTTCTCTTGTGCTGGTTGGTTAGCTTTGCAAGCAGTATGCTGCTGCTGTTTTCACAGGCAAGGGCAGTTAAGTCAAGAGAGGATAAGTAATTGGGTCCAAAATGACCCAGCTTAACGGCACAGTCAGAGCTCAGGTACAGATGCTGGCAGATCCCTCTGTTCTGAACCCTCCTTAATTTCACACTCCCTTCTAGGAAGACAGACACAGTTTAACCAATGGTACACACTTAGTCATTTTCCTGTGGTCTGTCAGACCTGGTCTCAGGGCTCAGAGAGCATAGCCTACCAGGACTATGTCTTCCCAGCCCTTCCTCATTGTCTGTGCTATACCATTTTTCAGAGAGAGAGAGAGAGAGAGAGAGAGAGAGAGAGAGAGAGAGAGAGAGAGAGAGAGAGAGAGAGATTTATTTTATGTGTGTAAATGTTTTGTCTGCAAACATATCTGTGCACCACATACATGCAGTGTCCCAGGAGACCAGAAGAGAGTGTCGGGTCCCCTGGAACTGGGGTTAAGGATGGTTGTAAGCTGCTCTGTGAGTGCTGGGAACTAAACCTGGGTCCTCCCTCGGCAATAGCAGCAAGTGCTCAACTTAACTTCTGAGCCCCCCTTTCTGATTTCTTTGTGTGTTAGATACTTAACACCACTTTGTGAGCATTCTTCTTGTAATGTGCTCCCAGAAACTGATGCAGTCCTCAGGCCTAGCCATCCTGTAGAATCTGTAGAACCCTCAACTCCTCCTTCATATTGCTCAGCTGGGCAGCTGTTGGAAGCTGCTGGTCAACCAAAGTCCTAGGTTTTTCTTGCTTGTTTTCATTTTTGTTTATTTTATTTTAAAGATTGTTTTAAAGATACCTTTTCGAGAGTAGGACTGGGGACATAGTTGTTGATGCATGGCTATATCTCAGCACTGGGATGGTGGAGGCAGGAGGCGCAGGCATTTGGCTAACCAGTGAGTTTGAGGCAATTCTACCTAAAACTCTGTCTCAAAACCAAAATCAAAACCAAAAAGGTGCTTACTCTACCAAACTGTTCCCCCTCCTTATAGTTGGCTTGTGAAAAATGGGAATGGTATCCTCTAGGAGACGTAAGGGTTAAATGAAAGAATACTGTGAAGGTCTCAGCATAAGGACAAGTGCATACCTGGATATTGATAAATCCCCATTGTTGTCTGTTGCTTTTATGTGGTTGGTGTTTAGCCATTTTAAAAGTAGAATTTAAGCCAAGCATAGTGACTTTATACTTGTGATGCTAGCACTTGAAAGGCTGAGGCAGGAGGATTGGTAGGAAAGTTTAATTGGTCAGTTCTTTTATTGGTGTGACTTCCTGAAATAAATGAGATGGGACATACACAGTTCCTCTGGGCAGGCAGGCAGACCCTGGGTATGAGATCTGTAAAGAAGAAAGCCTGTATTTAGTTTGTGCAGGTTGTATTTCACCATCTAGTAACCACATGTGTGAACGGGTTTTCAGGGGGTCTTCAAGTTGTGTGGTTGGTTCTTCCTCTGTTATTAATTTGTTTACAGCTTAGTCATTAGTCTTCAGAGTAGTCATCCATGGCCATAATTTTGGCCCCCAACTATTATCATACCCTCATCAGTCACTTTAGTGAGCACTGGGTCTTGTCACCTGTAGAACTAAAATGAATTTCCTATGCTGACAGGATATCCAGATGTGATACTGAGGAGCAGTGTGTGACACTCTGCCTGCAGATGACTGAAATGCCATGATATTGTTCAGATGACCAGGGTAGACTAGCTATTGGATTCTCAACAATCTTTGGAATATGAAGATTAAACCTGGGCTAATGGAAAACTGACCCAAAGACACAGGTGGCTCTGAAGAAAGAGGATGAGGGCCCTAGAAGGTTGAAGGTATAAAAGACATGGAAGGTTTCTGCCTGTGTGGTGAGTTACTTGTGAGGTGAGGTGAGGGTTTAGGAAACTTGATTTCTTCCTACCTGCCATCAAGGGCTATGTGCAGCCACTGCAGCATGCACTTGGACATTCTTATAAACATGCAGCAGACAGTGCCAAATGGAACCACAGCATGCTGGATAAAACTAGTCGGTAGACATAGATAGCTTAATGTGTGCTAGAGTGCGTGCATGCGTGTATGTATGTACATGGCCTGGTAGTACACACCTAGAATCCCAGCACGGAGATGACTGGTACAGAAGGATCTTGAGTTTGAGGCCATCCTGGGTTATACAGGGAGAATATTTAATAAAGAGCAAAAGTTCACTCACAGTCAAGCCAGCACGGTACGGTGTGGGGGGAAAGAGGATGGCTGTGAAGACCAGATGGGAGTGTGCTTGATCTTGGTGGAGTGACAGGTGAAGGCCAGCATCACCTTTCTGGAGTGCTCCTGCTGCGTGCTTGAGACAAGGTTCTCCGGCAGGGCAAACTGTGAGATCACAGACCCTTTCCTCTCATTTAGAATGAAAATCATGCCATAGCTTGTCAAGTTTTGGTTTTCTTAGCATCAAACAATCTCTGTTTCCAAATAGTTCACTTTGGAAAGAAGGGAGGTAGGCAAAGAAACACAGTTAGTTCAGCTTCATACTAAAGCCGTCCATTGCCAGAAATAAACACACCTTGGACTCTAGAGAGAGATGGCCAACTGATTCCTTCCTTTTATTCTCTGGGTGAAAAGTAACAGCTTTATGGTGTTTACCCTCGTGAGAATATCCTCTGTCTTGTGTGTTTTCAGATCAGAGAGGAGGAAAAGTACAGTTTCATAGCTTGCTTCTCTGATGTTTTCCCAGAGTCATCGTCCACCATGTTAGGTCAGGGACAGAACATTGTTGGGAATCACAAGGTGGGCATCACACTGCTTCATCTTCTGGCTTTTTTGTTTGCCAGGTTTGTTTGGAACTCAGTGTAGCTTTCCATGGTTGTTGCTGGGGCTTGCTGCCTGTCCTGGGGCTGACACGGGCAAGTGATTGAGGTGGCAAGCTAACTGCAGGCCTGGTGGCTGTGCTCTTCCATTCCCTTCATCTGCATCCCCAGAGCATTGGGGCATTAGGGAAGACCAATGCGATGATGCAGGTGGTGGAGATACCATAGGGATTGGAAAGCTATTAAAAAATTAAATGGATTTTTACATCACTGAATTGAAATTAGAACTTTCTTTAAAACTTCCTGCTGTCTCATCCACACTTTGTCCTCTATGTGATTAATCCTCTCCTCTTCCCATCCCTTAGCCAGCTTCTTCCGTGAACAGAGTTGGGTGTCTGCCCACGAAGCCCTACCTTGTGCTGCTGCCACCCCAGTCTGTCGAGCCTTTCAGTGCTGTAGTCTAGCCTTGCTCAGGGACTGGCTTCCAGACCCAGATTCCCTGCAGCCACCTGGCATGAGAACACCAACTAGCCTTTCTGGCCTCAGTTTCCTTGACAGGAAGATGAAGATGAGAACGATGAGTTGGACCCCTCACCTGGTGTGTTGGATACACTTACATAGAGTGCACTGGCAGATAGTGAGGGGCCATAAATATTGCTGAGTGATGCCAACTCTCCACAGTTGGTGCTATCTTGTACAGGTCTGATTTTAAAGCATTAGTGAGGTGTGCTTGCCATTAGCTCCTTTTGCTTCTGAGGCTTATTTTTTGTTTGTTTGTAGAAGGGTCTCTCATTAGCTCAGACTGGCCTGTAATCGAGTGTTCCTCCTGCCTTCATCTCCTCAGTGCTGGAATTTCAGATGTGCACTACACACCTGGCTTTCTGTTTTTTTAGAATAGTATCTACAGTCCTGTGTTTCTTGATTCCTTCCTGGCTTTTTGAGCCTTACTTGCTCTGCCACAGTATCCCAGACTGCTATCCTCATGTGTGATACCCAAGCACAACTGTGCTTCATCAGATAGCCCTGCCTTCCAAATCCCAATCACCAGTCTGCTCCTGGGAGCAGACATGCCGTGTCCTAGGATTTCCTGTCTTGGGAAAAGATAGTAACTTCTCATAACCTGGCTGTCTCGGTCAGGCTTCTCTGGAATAGCAGGACTTAGAGAATGAAAGGGGATTTGTTAGAACGACTGACACCCTGTGGTTCAACTAATCCAACAATGGCCGCCTATGTATGGAAGGTCCAAGAATCTAGTAGTTATTCAGTCCCTGAGGCTGGTGTCTCAGCTGGTCTTCAGTATTTGCCAGAATTCCAAAGAAGTAGGCTTTAATGCCAGTGAAGAAATGGACTTGCTAGCAAGGATGGGAGGAAGCAGGCAGAGAGTAATCTTCCTTCTCCCATGTCCTTTATGTAGGCTGCCAGCAGAAGTACCACAGATCAGGGATGGGTGGTCTCACCTCAAAAGATCTGGATTAGAAGTAGATCTTCCCATTCCAAATGATTTAATTAAGCACAGAACCTTTACAAGTGTACCTAGCCATTTTGGGGTTTTATTTAATTCCAGATATAGCCAAGTTGACAACCAAGAATAACCGTCACACTGACCTTACATTATATATGTCTATGGGCTGACACTACTGATTAGAGTTCATAATAAATGCAAGCAAGATACATTACACACACACCTGTGACTCCAGAACTTGGGAGACCAAGGGAGGCCAGCCTGAGTTACACAACCTAGATGAATGAATGAGGGAATGAATGAGATGAATGAATGAGGGAATGAACGTCTCTTTTGATCATCATGTTACTCCCAGGGTCTGTATGTATGTGTACGTGTGTGGTAAGACTGAAAACATATTTACTAAATGAATAAATAGATGGATGGGCAGCCAGTGTGGGTGAGCCAAGGAGGACTTCCTATCCTCTTCCTATCTTTTCCTTACCTATTACCAGATAGGTACCAAGGTCCAAACTGACTTTAAATATTGTGTACATGTGGGGGAGGTGTGCATATGTGAAGGTCAGAGAAACTGTAGAGTTGGTTCTCTTCCACCTTTACGTGGGTTCCAGGGATTGAATTCAGGTCATCTGGCTCACACAGCAAATGGTTTTACCTACTGAGCCATCTCAACCCCTCCCCAATTTACCTTTTGAAATGAGATCACAGCAGGAGATAATTCAGGTTTTATGTTATTCCCCATCCCACTCAGATTTGCTACAACTTTCTCAACTAACTATAAGTGGGAGATCTTGCTGCTGAACTGGTGCTCTCTGACAGTTGTCATGGGAACTGTGTTGTGAATCTTCGGCAGCTGGTAACATACTCCTTTGATGAGCAGTCTGAAACCCCTCTCCCCAGGCTATTCTGTCATCACTAGACACTAACACTAAAACGAATGTTTATGAGTCCATCCTGAGTTGGGACAAATAAATAGAGATGTAAGGGAATGCTTACCAGCAGTCTTGCCTGTGATGGAAAGCAGACGGTCAGAGTATCTAGGGAAATGGCATTTGTGTTCAAGGATTCAGGCTCAAAATGCTTCCCAGTCTGTTTTAGAGATGAACCACTGGCCAGTTGAACGTGAATCTTAAAAATTAGCATTTGTCATATACTAAGTCTAATGGTTGATGACTCTTGGAAACATTAGGTAGTCATTCCTGGGAATTTATCCGGAAGCTGTCTCTCCCTTGCCAGTGGATAGCCTCTCCAGTTCTGTACTCTGAACTACCATCAGCTGACAGGAAGGTGGAGGCGGCTGTTGTGCAAATCACAGTGGCACTGAGCAGCTTAGAAACAGTTTCGTCTCTGTCCTTTTTCGAGGACTTCTGTCATTTTTGACACAATGGATTGCTGCTTGCTACTTTTCCTATAAGCCTTTTTGGACTTTTCTATCATTAAAATCTGACAATGGCATGGATTCATCAAAAAACAGATGTCCAAGTCACTTTAAATTCAATATTTGTGCCCTTGAAGGGTTGACAAAAGAAGAATGTCAATACAAAGGAGAAAAAAATAGCATTTGTCACATGTCTAAATTTAATGGTAGATGACTTCGTTGATGGCTCATAGCTTCCTTTGATCCCTCAGCTTGAGTTCATGGGTGGCACGAGCTGAGAGCCACAGTGCCACTTTCCTCCTAACTGTAGGGTTTCTGTTGACTCATTCCCATCCAGCATTAGCTGATCACATGAATGCTCCCAAAGCAAATGGGTTATCACCTTGGTGTCTCGCACCCAGCAGTCTCCTGAGCCGTGTCTTGATGAGGTGAGCAAAACCTAGTTTCCTTTCCCACTCAAGAGGGGTTAATCTCTGCTATAAAAGTGAGTTTCTTATATTCATTGACGTAAGAGGATATTTGGAATTCGCCATCTAAATTATGTTCAAACAGCATCATTCAAAGTCAGGTCGCACCAGGTTGGGGTAGTTCATTCCTCGGATTTTTCATTCCTCGGTAGTTCATTCAAGGCTAGCTCAGGAAGACAGAACTCCACCGAGCAGGTCAGAAATATTACTTAGTTTCCAGAGTATACAACATTCAGGACAGTGAATTCCAGAAACCCCTCTGACTTCTGTTATTTAAAGCAGGGGCCACTGGCTTGTCGTAGCTCAGGGTCTCCATCATTTGTTCCCCTGACTCCATGCTGGTTCATTCCATTGCTGCAAAGCTGCCACTGAGCTGGGTTCTCCACATCTTAGATTGCTTACTGGCCTATGCTGTGTTCTTTGTCAATGTCAGCAGAGGATAGCTTTACCTCTCCTTATCACAAAATGGGATCTTACTACATTCACACTTAGGAGTGAATCAGAGTTCTGTCTCATAAGCATGTTCCCTCATGGATCATTTACCTTGTTGTTTTTCAGGCCATGGTTGCTTGTTACCCAGGCAACGGAACAGGTTACGTCCGTCACGTTGATAACCCAAATGGAGATGGAAGATGTGTGACATGTATATATTATCTAAATAAAGATTGGGATGCCAAGGTATGCAACTGAATTCAGCAGTAATGGTTTTTTCTCGAGTATTTTTTTTCCTCACAGTAATATCTGCAATTGCAAGGGTGAGGCTGGATTAACAGAGTGCAGTTCTCTCTCAAGCCCAGTTCAGTCTTGGGTTTTTGTGAAATGAAACAGATAATACTGTGTCTGAAAACAAATACTAATGTTTTAAAACATAGTAGTGTGCCTTGTACGGTATGTGTCTATGGGTGGTACTGTGGTGGAAGTGGGCCCGGTGGAGCACACCTGTCGTCCCTGTACTTGGGAGGTGGAGAGAGGAGATTCAGGAGTTCAAGGCCATCCTCAATAACATGAGAAGGCTGCCTGGTTCAGGAAAGGTTTCCAGTGGGAGGTGAATGTCAACCACCTAGTTCGCCTTAAGCAGCAGAGTGGAGGGAAAGGATGCTTTTGTCTTCCCAGTCTGACAGGTCTCTGTTTGCAGGATGGCTTGGCATTCACTGACATATAAAAGCAAGGAAGCAGGCCATATTCCTAGTGGCTGACATCACCAGGGATGAGCCCCTAGTTCACATTCTGAGTTCTAGGTTAGGTTCAGGGCAAGTCATTCATGTGCTCTTCAACTGAGTACACCTGCTCAGAAGCGTTGTTTACTGGGCTTTCTGGTACACTCCTGTGACCTTAGCATTTGGGAGCGTGAACAAAGCAGGAAGATCAGAGGCTGAGATCATCCTTGGCTACATGGCCAGTTGGGAGCCAGCCTGGGTTGAGACCTTGTCTCAGAAAAAAACAAAAAAAACAACAACAACAACAAAAAAAAGAGTAACAAAATGTCTTCAGATTAGTGATTTTAGTCTAGTGTTTTTCCTCATAGTCTAAAACACAAGGACCTGGACTATGTACATGTCCCCAACTCTTCATGTAGAGTCTCCATGGCGCCCAGTGCACTTGATATATTGTCTGTGATGACTGTCCAGTCCAGAGTGCTGTGGTCTAGCTAAATGAGTTGTATGGGTGGAACTGAGCTGTTAGCAGCTATGATTAGAGTTTAGACCCAGGCTACATGGGATAGCTGGGTGCAGAATGAGTTAGGAGTGGAGATGACTCAGTAGGCCAGGGCACCTGCTACCAAACCAGAGGATCTAAATTTGATTCATGGGACTTATCAACTCCCAAAAGTTGTCCTCCAACTTCCACAATTCACATAAATGTAGATTTAAAAATGAATTCAAGGCCATAAGTTCACCTGCTTGTTAAGTGTCTGTTGAAAGTTAAAGTATGATGGTTATTTATCTGATGGGACAAACCAGCCATTTTCCAGGGGGAAACCATTCAGAAAAGTGGCTTAGTGCCAACATCAGCATGAATAGAAATGCTCTCTGGTTTTCAAAACTTGCAAGCAGGTTTGGAGATTTTGTATTTTTGACTGTTTCAAGTGCTTACAACAAAAAGGAATTTTTCCATGCATAGTGTTGTATGTGGAGTCTAGGCTCACTATCACACCTGTTAGTTAACATAATTGTATTCATTTTGAGTCACTGTACTTCCCCAACCAACCCCCAGCTTAACCTGGTCCCATTCTTGGTGGCTCATACATACTCTCTTTTCCCAGGTAAGTGGAGGTATACTTCGAATTTTCCCAGAAGGCAAAGCCCAGTTTGCTGACATTGAACCCAAATTTGATAGACTGCTGTTTTTCTGGTCTGACCGACGCAACCCTCACGAAGTACAACCAGCATATGCTACAAGGTAGTGTTCTGTTCATGGAAAGTTGGTTGACCGTGTGGCAGGGCAGGGGTGAGTCAAAGGGTCAACATGAAAGTTGCTGTGGAGCACCTGCCAGCTCTTAAGGCCCTCTGGTTTAATGTCTTCTTAATTTGAACAACAGTGTGTGCTTATTCACACTTGGTCCTGAGAATGTCACTCTTCTCTTGGGTGCTCTTTGCTTGAGGTAGAATAGGACTGGATCCCCTCCTCTTACTGTGGCATGGGGCACCTGCCAACACTGCCCATTTCTGGATCATGTGGATGTTTTCAGAACACTTCTAGAAAAGTAGAAAAGAAAAAGGGAGGCCTTTTGAAAACTTGAAAAACAATTCTGAGAGCAGAAGTAAGAAGAAAGGGAACCCGAGGAGACAGACAGGGACGTTGCCATGCGTGGTGCCTGCTGGGAAGAGTGCTCTTTAACTGTAGTAACCCTACATGTGCTGCCATGTGTGGTCTGCCATCCCATGGTGTCCTGGCTCTTCCTGCTTCTGAGCTGTACTTTCATCACTCATTCACATCGGGTAGCAGCTACGTAGTGGAGCCTGAAATCATAGGTACCCTGACAGGAAGCCTGGGAACCAGGCACAGCACACATACAAGGCCAGAGCTACAGGCAGCAGAGGGGCCACCGGCCAGAGAACAAAGATCAGAGCCCATCCTGGTCTGTATAGCCCAGGCAGAGGGCAGACTGTGGAAGTCTGAGACAGAGATGGGTGTGAAGACGGCATCTCTGGAAGCCACATGTAAAAGAAAGGAAAGTAGCAGAGTTTTCTAGGGAGGACTAGGGGCTAATTGACAGTTAACTGACAGCCTGGGACATGTGCAAGAGAGATTCAAAACTACCCATGTATCTTTGTTCTCTGGAAGAGGCCATGGTAGAAGCAGGGGTGGAGCCTGAACTGATCAAGTAAGCCACTGGCCACTGGAAGAGGGCATGTTCTGCACTGCCACCACTGGTACCACTGGCTCTGCCCTGCTGTTGACTCTTCAGGCAGGGTGACACTATTAGCAGCTGTTTATTTGGGTTGTTGCTTTTCCCATGCACTTTGGCCAGTATCTACATATTCTTACCTAATGTCAGTGAGGGACCAGTGGCCTGAAGCACATGCTCACATCCACAGTGTCTGTCCCCTTGCTCCACTGTTTACATCAGCAGGCGCTGCCATGTGCTTTTATCACTGAACAAACCTGTTATACCACATTTCTTTATGGGGGTGGAATAGTCCAGTTAGCTGAGGTTTTTCAAAAAAAGGTTCAGCCAAACCCAGTGTCAAATGTGACTTTCTAGGTAGGAATCCTAGAAGTTTCTGAGTGGCTGTTGGCCTGGGTGTCTTTGTCCCAGTCACTGTCACTCCTCTGGGCTCTTTCCCCTCTTTTATCTGTTTCTGACCACGGAGGCTGGGTGAGTGTGAAGAGAGGCTGTGAGCCTCCCTTGGATGCTGCAGCTCATCTGCGAGATGGACAGGCCACACTTGCCTGCTACACAACATCAGTCTGAGGATGCTTTGGGGCATTACAAGTTGTCAGGAACACTTTCTTTCCAGGGAACATTCTGACCCTATCTTAAATTTCCTTCTAGGTACGCAATAACTGTTTGGTATTTTGATGCAGATGAGCGAGCAAGAGCTAAAGTAAAATATCTAACAGGTAAATACATCTGGGGGCCAGGCTTGACTAGAACAATTGGGGATGATGTTTTCCAAAAGCCACAGTTCAAGAATGTTTTACCGGATTTCTTAATTCCCTTACTTTAAAAAGATTTCTCTAATTAGTCTTTATTCTTATCTGCTGAGATTGTCCAAAGCTTAGCAAAAGTTTGAGGCAAGTATGTGTTAGTAACACAACTTTCTGTGATGGCCCTTTACAGCCTCAAGCTACTACTCAGTGCTCTTTGGGTTACCTAGTCCCCTCCCTTTCTTCGTTAGATAAGTGAATATCCCTGCTTTTCTAAACATTCCTTCTAAAGAATGTGTGGCCACAAGGAAGTCAGCACAGAAAAGGCAAACTAAATGTTCTCCCAACCCGGAAGACAGGTGTGTGGATTCCCAGGTTCCAGCTTTGCATGTAGGTCATCGCATGCCCTGGGACAGTGGCCTATGCTGCCCAGTGATGGACTCCTTGCCTGCCTTTGCTTTAGCATCTGTCCAGTAGTCACAGAACCCACTGAGTTTTAAGGACCTAGACTCAGTTTTTGGGTTTTGTTTGTTTGTTTTTTAATGCAAACAGCACGAGGCTTTATTGTAGTTGTTTAATGAGCTAACCCCATGTTAGCTCGGTCCTTTCATCCATCCACCATGGCGGATGGCTAGGAAAGACCTAGACTCAGCTTTTTGTAAGAATGTAAAAATTGGATGTCAGTGCACTTTCTCTGCATTTTCAGAGCTGTGGTTTGTGTACACTCTGGTTTTCCACTACTTTATAGTCAGGTGGCTTTAAAAGACAGTGGTGGTGTTTGTGGCACTGACTCTGCTTGCCCTCTAAGATCTGCAGAGCAGTGTGCTTGCCACAGTGGCAGTGGGAACAGCTGGTGGGATGGGCCTCATGGGATGCTGGAGAAATGGAGGTATTGCTTCAGATGTTTGGGGTGCAGTCACAGAAGCTCTGGTGCTTAATGAGTGAATGCTTCTCTTTTTCTTGCAGGTGAAAAAGGTGTGAGGGTTGAACTCAATAAGCCTAATTCGGTCAGCAAAGATGTCTAGCAGGGCCTTTGGTGTCTAGCAGTTCCCACATCACCTACAGCTGCTCGATTGCCTTCTGTGGACTCATGGATGGAATGAACAGAGACTCCTGGCTGGTATTCCAGCTGGGAGCCAGGTGACTTGGCCAGGTGTTGTCCAACAGAGGGCTCCATCTGCTGTGACTGTGCTATGGGGTCAGCTCCAGATCTGTGACTGCACTTGGCTGCTGACTGAAGAGGAGATGCTGTCTGAGGAGAGTGGCTTTTCCATCTGGACACGAAACAAGGGCCCTATATAGGATTTTCTTCATTCTTCTATTTTGCCAGATCTATCATCTAACTGAGTTCATTTCATCTCTCTTTTTTATATCAAGTTTGAATTCGGGGAATTTTTGTATTAGGTACAATTTATCAAAACTGAATTAAGAAAAAATTTACAGTATTATTCCTCAAAATAACATCAATCTATTTTTGTAAACCTCTTCATGCTATTAAATTTTGCCCGAAAGACCCTCCTACGATGATTGTCGCCAGTGACTGATGATTCGTTTTCTGGTTTTTTGTTTTTTTTTGACTGAAAGTAAAGAAAGGGCGTTGAGTTCCAGCTGAAGTCCACAAGGTTTTTCTTGGCCTGTCTCACAGTAATTTGATCTTGTAAAGGTCTCTGCTGTCACACTTTGACCTTGGTGATAGTGAAACCTAACAGTAGATGGTCACCACTGACTACCAAGTAACTTATAGAGTTATGAGAGGAAAAGGGTTGATTTTAAAAGTTAATTTTTTTTTTTTTTAAAGCTATGCGACTGGCACTAAATAAACTTGAGGTCCTCTTCCACTCTGGTTCCCAAGACAAAGGGCTTTCTTCAGCTTCAGGTCTGGCCTGTCATCAATCGTGTCCCACTGCCACAGTTTTCCCCGTGGCTTCTCCTTAGTTTGACTGTGCTTCCAGATCCTCCCAGATCAGAGCCTCATTCTGTTGCAGAGCACCCAATGGCCCCAGGCACATGGACACGTGTGTGGTTGTAGCCTCAAGCATGGTCATCGGCTTCTTGGACAGCTATGACTCATTTTCACAACCAGTAATGAAAGACGTGTGCAGCTTAGAAATCAAAAGAAGTGTAAAACCAGACACTTTGTTTCATGGGTTTTTCTCTTTTTAGAGAGAAAAAGAGGGACAGTGGCACAACCACACAAGGCCTGCCAGACTCTTGTCACCTCCACAGTCCCCTTAAAAAGCCAGACTTTGCACAGATTATGGGTAACTCCTTGCCCCCTTGGGTGTTCTATCTCTGACCTTGATCTTTGCCAAAATGTGTGTATGCAGAACTATTTCTGTGTATTTCACCTTGCATCAGTCTTAGCAGCCATGTAGTTTGTATCCAATTAGAAACCTTTTCTGTGGAAAGCTCAGTAATTCTTATTAAGAGATTGCTATTGTTCATGTAAAACATGAAAAAAAAAATCAAGTAAAGCTGAATATGGATTGGGGGTTACTCAGCACTGTGCTTGCGAGAGGGGCTCATGGCAGGAAGTCCAGTTCTGTCCCACGTCCTTTCCTTCAGCCCCAATAACCGCTGACAACCTCTCCAGCAAGTGCCTCTGCCAGCCGGCCAGCTCAAGGTTTTGCCACCTGGCCCCAAAGCACCATGTTTCAGAGTTGGGAGAAACTGTCTGGCTTTGGTGGTAGAAGATCTGTTTGACTGGAGCATCAGCCTTTTAATGTGGGAGTCCCGGGTATACTTTGTATGGGACCGTTACTGGTGTACCAAGTCTCAGACTCTTCTGCCTGGGGGTTGTGCTTGCCAGACAAAATTTAAATTATATATCTTTTGGAAAGTTTATGTACTTTCCTGGAGGTCACTGTGAAAAGATCAAGAAATCAGGATAGTTATGCACTTAATACCCGCTTAAACTCAGTTTCATGTTAGTGGCATTAAGCAGGGCTCTGTTTAAAACTTTGTGGCCTCTGTGTGTTAATCCTGGTTAAAGAGAAAGCTTTATGATGCTGTTTATTCAGTACATTAAGCAGCTGTGGAACAGACCTTTATCCATGGTAGGCAGAGCACTTCATTCAGGATTTGCATAGAGACTCGTGTGGTTCGGACGCCGTGTTTCCTATGAAAGCCTCTCACATTGCTTGTAAAGCTACTCTAATTAAAAAGATGTATAAATGTTCTTGAAAAAACTGTTGTCACCTCCAGCTTTCTTCTGTTTTGTAGCCCATTACCATATGTTGGCTTTCATCGTGGGCCCATTGGTCAGTTATTGTCCTGTCAGTTATCTTTGGTCTAGTCCACAGCATGCAGCAATAACCTTCTGCAAGTAGAATATTCCAGCTGCGGAGGGAGACATTGCTGTGTGGTTAGGGTCAGTGAGCTGCACCTGCATTCTCAGTATCAAGAGTTCTTTTCTCAGTAAGCATTCAAGTTGCTTTAAACACCCTAACTGTTGAATGCTATCAGCACCCCTGTGCTGCTGGAGGGGGTGTGGTATGCACCTGCAGGGCCATTGGTATGCAAGTCTCATACATGACCCTTTGATTTGGGGTCACATGCAAAGACACAAGTTCTTAGGCCAGAGTATTTAATCGGGTGTACTGTAGCTCTGAGGATCTAATGTGGTGCCGGGTGTAGTGGCACATGCCTTTAATCCTAGCACTTGAGATGCAGAGACAGGAAGATTGTGAATCTGAGGCCTACCTGGCTAGCCAGGCCTCCATAGTAAGATCCAGTCTCCAAAAAAAACAAACAAAAAAACCCCAAACAATGTTTTGGCTTCTCAGGGCATTCAACAGATAGACAGACAGTGGAGTGGGTCAGAGGATGAGTGAGCTAGAAACGAAGACTGAGTGTGCTAATGTAATGAAACAGAACCAATAGTCTCTGGTTCTGATGTAACCTTCCAAGCCTTTTGTTTGGTTTTGAGACAGGGTCTTGCTAGCCTCAAACAGCAGTCCTGCTCAGCCTCTAGTGCTATGCTTAGTTGTAAGACATCATTCCTGCCTGGGGTAGCTTTTAACCCTCTCAGTGGCCTGCTTTCCTCCTGAGTCCTGTAGCTAGAAACCTGAGCCTGCCTGGGCTGGTGGCCCTTTCTGCCCACCTGGCTCCTTGGACTCCTCTATTCAGTGTCCAGTTTCCTGTTTTCCAGACTCCATGTCCCCAACTCCTGGTGCCCAAGATGTGGGCGGAATAGATGCTCTTTAGGCCCACAGCTCAACCCAGTAAAGTACAAGAGCCCACACTGGAAACCTTAGATTCTGAAAGTATTGTTCTGGTGTGTAGATCCTGGCAAGCCCCACCACTGGTTCTTTATGCTACTGGGCTTGTCAAAGTCTCCGGAATGTTCTCATTCCTGGGCTCTACGGTTTCATAGCTTGCTTGCACCAGCCTGTGGCTTTTCTCTGCCCTGGTGAAATCACAACTCACTGCCTGGGACATTCTCTGCTTTCTTCCTGGTGCTGCTCTTGCACAGTGGAGACAGGACAGCATGTGAATTTAATTCTGCCATGTTCTTTTCTGGGAAGTAACTACCTCACCTCTGAAGGTTGAGTGCTGAGTGGGATCAAGCAGCCAGAGGTCCCACTGTGTTTGCAAGGTAAGGGAAATCAAGTCTTTCCAAAGGCAAGTTGAGACTTGGCTGCAGTCAGCGACTGTAAAGCATAAGAAAACCTAAATGCCCTCAAATGAGCATTTTCTTTTCTTTTTGGTTTTTCGAGACAGGGTTTCTCTGTGTAGCTTTGGAGCCTATCCTGGCACTTGCTCTGGAGACCAGGCTGGCCTCGAACTCGCTGAGACCCGCCTGCCTCTACCTCCTGAGTGCTGGGATGAAAGGCGTGCGCCACCAACACCCAGCCTTCAAATGAGCATTTTCTTGGGTAAAATTTCACATGTGAAATTAGAGAACCATGTCCAGCACTGTGGTACACTCCTACAGTTACGCTACAAAGGAGGCAGAAGCCCAGCTGGGGGTTCATGGCAACTGGGTTCACATGGTAAAATCCCAAATCTCAGAACTAAACGACCTAAAAGGAAAGGCAGGCAAGGGGATTAGTTATCCCTTCAGGGAACAGAAACAAGATTGAAGAGCTGTCTCAAGTTAAAGCCAAGCACCAAGGGCCAGTGAAATGGCAGCTAACACTGCCAAGTCTGACCCAAGTTCCCTTCCTGAAACCCACGTGGTAGGAGAGAACTGACTCCTGCAAGTTGCCCTCTGACCAATACACATGCTGTGGCATGAGCAAGTTCTCCCCAAAAAATTAAAAGGAAAAAAAAAAAGCCTTTACGATGCCCAAGGAGGGATGGATTCAAATGAAAACACAATGGAATAGAAATGGAAGTCCTTAGGATAAAACTGCCCAGAAGTGTTAGAAAGTGAAGCACACACACTCATCTGTGCTCTGAGCTTATGATGCAGCAGTATCAGAATGATGGCTTCTCTAGTGTTCCACATCTTCCACTTCTGGTCCCATGGAGCAGCTATGGAAGTACTCAACTAACAGTCACTGTGGGTCATTTTAAAGAAACTAGCTGTTGGTTGTGCATTTTTTGAGACAAGCTCTCATTCTGAGACCACACCATACAGTCCTCCTGCCTTACTGAGTGCTGGGATTATTCCTGGCTTTGTTTGTATATGTAAGCATACAAATGTGTATTTATGAATTTAGGTTTTTTTTTTTTTAGATTTTATTTATTTATTATGTATACAGTCTTCTGCCTGCATGCCAGCAGAGGGCACCAGATCTCATTCAAGGTGGTTGTGAGCCCCCATGTGGTTGCCAGGAATTGAACTCGGGACCTCTGGAAGAGCAGTCAGTGCTCGTCTCTGAGCCATCTCTCCAGCCCATGAATTTAGTTTTTGAGACAGGGTCTCACTGTGTAGCTCTGGCTGGTTTAGAATTCAGAGATCCATACGCCTCTGCAGGCTGGGATTAAAGATGTGTACCACCATACCCAGCTGTTTATGATAATTATTTTAATGTTGCACACATACACTAAAGAAATCTACCTTAAATCTTTGACAGCTGACTCTTGAAGTTGTCCTCTAAGCATGTGTATATATATATGTGTGTGTATGTAAGTGTATGTGTGTGTGTGTGTGTGTATATATATATATATATATATATATGTATGTATATAAGTGTATATATATATATTGTACATACATTTATATACACATACACACAAAATGTGTAAAGAAAAAAGCAGAGGTAGGATCAGTAGAGATTAAGGATTGAAAGGAAGTTTCCAAGGCTTCAAGTAGCCAGCTTTGAAAGGAATTTCAGCTAAACTTCCTGGACTTACTATCTAGAGCAAGCAGTTGATGTTGCTCCTGGAAGACAGAACCAAGATGGCAAGTGTGTGATCTGACTCCTGTGTGCTCTGCACCCTGGTTTGAGTGTGAGGTGACATCCTGATGTCTGCTCTCTGGAGTGCAACATTCAGGAGGATGCACTTGTTGTAGATAGCTTCCCAGCTGATGTTCCTTCCTACTTTGTACCATTTTACCGACTGTGGCCATCTTCTCTAGTCTATGCAGATTGAGCCAAACTGAGTATGGTCTAATATTCTGCATCAAACAAAGGGGAGGAAAATACCTCAACTCAGTGACCAAGATGAGACCACCAGAGCTGGTGGTGCATAGCCAGGGTAGTCCCAGGTAATCTTAAGAGAACACATCAGGCCTGGGGATGCAGTTCAGTGGTAGAGCACTTAACCAGGTACATATAAGAAGCCAGGTTCCACCCTTAGCAACACAAAAATCAAATCAGAAAGACACATCAACTGCTTTACATCAAAACATTCGGATTTATTTTTAAAATCTGTAAAGCTTTGAAAAAATACAATCTTAAGAGTTTTGGAACAATGAGACAGGATGAGGTTTTAGTCAAGTGTTTTCCCATTTACCTCTGATCCCAGTTAGGGTGGGTGTGCACAGTTGGCCAAAGCCAAACAAAGGTTTCTCACGTTGCTTTCTTAGGCAGCATGAACTGGGATGTAAAGGCAAGGCTCTAACATAACCTATGGCTGTGGCCCTACAGTGGGTGCTGAACCAACTTTAGCTCCACTGTGAAGTTAGAAATTTGCTTCCAAAGGGAGAATTCAAACAAAATAGAGCACATTTCACTGATAAATGTAAATATAAATGACAGACACAGGGATAACTATTATTAGGGACAAATTTTCTCTAACAAGTATGGGCTCATTACATTTCCACTTTCCCTCCAGCATTTCAGAAGCTGATGTTGCCTCCCAACTACACTGGTACCTTCTACACCCAGCTCATCCTCTTTCCCTCCTGCCCTTGTCACCTGGCACTGCACAGATGACTAGAGGACACAGCAGATGTAACTTTACCCTCATGCTGGCTAGGCCTGTCTACCTGCACTCTCCCTCCTGCCACTGGCCCACATCTCACACTCCACCTCAACAGCTTGTTGTCACAGGATGTGCCCAGCTACCTTCCCTGCCTGTTGAGGCCCTTCCTCTCCTTTTAAAAAGCTAACTCAACTCACTACGAAACAATGCCAGGGTGAAACCCCATCCCAGCACTGTCAATATGGCACTGAGGTTAATCTGCATCTTTCCCCACCAAGATGTAGCTCCAGAAAGGCATGAACACCTTATTTACTTCATAGCCCTAGAACTTTATGTTGTTGGGCTCAAAAAAAATACTTTATTGCCTATAACCTGTTAAATTGACGAAAGTATGGACTATATTTAAACACAAAACTTTAATAGCTATCTATAAACATTTAATACTATTTAACTTCATGCTTAAAGAAATACCAAAACTTGTTATCCAATCTGACAGGCTAAAGATCCTGTCAAGAATGCTGAAAAGTTGACACTACACTTGGCACACTGCCGAAGGAGGGGAATTCAGAGTTTGACAGAGCTGAACACAGACCCTGTGACCAGTCCCACTCCTGAGTGGGTGTTGTCAGCATTACTTAGCCCTGCACTGGGATACTTCCAACGGTTCAGTAATACTGGGGTGAGGGGGAAACTTGTGGTATCATTAAATTCTACAGAGGAATGAAAGTAAACTTCTACACATAGTAACAAAGACACTACCTTCACATCCTCCAGTAAACTGTGACCTTGGGGATGAAGAAGGTAGGTACTATAAAGGAACAACTACAACAGGACTCCCCCATCCTCCCTTGGGGAGGTAAAGGAGGAAGTTACACAGTGGAACACTGGGAAAACTAGGTTCACCCAGATGCTCACAAAATTTATGCACCTTACAACGTATAAATGACCTTGTAGCAAAGCCAGTAAGGTGGAGGGACAGCCATGAGACAAACTGAGCCAAGTATCTATGTCCCTCTGCTGAACATGGAAAGATGCAAGCCCCTTCCAATACTCAGATGATGGTGCTTTTGCTTTTCCCATTGGCATAGAGTTCACAGTGCTGCTTCTGGACAGTTTTCTGCTCTCCAGGGAATTAGGCAGCTTTGTGAGATGTTATTTACCAGTTACTTTTTAGCACCAAGTTTTAACCATTCACTTAAGTCCCCCTCAAATCTGGCCAGCAGAACCAAGTAACTGCTGTAACATTCCAAAACAACTGTACTATATATTCTGTATCTACTCTAAAATCTGCTGCCACCTCTTGACAAATAAATATGGGACATAGGGGAAAAAAATGTGTTTTTGTTTGTTTTGTTTTTGAGACATGGTCTCACTATGGCCTAGGTTGGAACTTAAGCCCAAGCTGGCTTTAAACCCCACAGCCATCTCCCTGACTCAGCCTCCATAGTGCTGGGATTTTAAGCATGAGCTGTCATGAGCTAGAAAAATTATTTTAAATACATGAGGGTCTTTAAAATCTGTTGCCACTTTTTAGTAAAGGTGGGACAGATTTTATATATACATATTATACTTAAAATATAAATTACTGAAAATAAAGAAGTCTTTAAAATTCGCTACCACCTTTATACAGAAAGTAAATTCTTTTAAAATATAGAAGGCTTATCCACTGTTATGATTTTGAAAAAAAGAAAAGAAAAGAAAAAAAGACAAAGAGCCCTGAGTATTTTAAGAACTGCTATGCTTCACATTGTCTGGACAGAGAATCTTACATCTTAGAGATTAACATCAGCTTAAAGAATGGGCCTTAATATTAAAAGTGTTCAACTGTTGGGCTCATGGTAAGATTATCTTAGACTATACAAATAAAAATAGTACTCTAAAACCTTCAAGAACAAGAGAAAACTAAAAGTACTTAAAAATCATACGTTGACACAGGACAATCTGAGCCAAAGTCCTGATAAGGCATGGGTGAACATAGCACCTTCACATAAGATCCTTGAGACAGTGGCTCCCTACATTACCCAGGGTCATGGGCTCAAGTGATGCTCCTGCTTCAGCTTCCTGAGTACCTGGGACTATACGGACATACCACACCACCTGGATGGAGACAGACTACAATTGCTCACTGTGTATATGTAAAACAGAATACTGCTGGTGTAATACGCCAGACTGTAACCCACAGGTCCTTCACCTGGAGGGCAACACCACCGTAAGCCAACAGGTGGTATGGGACCCACTCTGTTTCAGACTCTTCGAGGTCGGAGATTGGTTTTGTTACCTTCCAGGCAGCGGTCCAAGTGCTCATTAATCCCTGATTCCAAAACTACATTCTGACAGACTGGACAGTTGACCAACCGTCGCTGACTGCATGAGCTGCTTGAACTCCGAACTGTGCTTGTGGCTGGGGGCCGTGAGTTATTCTGAAGATCACCACCACCACTGTGTGTTTGCTCCTTGATGATATTATCCAAAGCAGTCCTGTCCTCCAACCTGAGCCGCTTGTTTGGGAACTGGTCTTCAGATGTACTCTCCTCTTGGGATATGGTTGAAGGTGTCACAGTCGCAGATGACACAGTTGCTGATGCTGATGCCATGACTTTGGTGGCATTTCTCAGGGACGCCCTGGAAGGTGGAACCTTTCTCTGAGAACCAGATGAGGCTGAATGCTTGGTGCCATCCCCAATGGTCCCACTCTTTACTGGGGATCCATTCACATTTCTGAAAGCCTTTTGGTTGGCAACAGAGACTCTGGGGAAGTAGCTGCTCAGGACACTTTGGTGACTAGCAGTGGGAACAGGGGAGACCAGATGAGGTCTTTTACTTGGGAAACCATTCTGTTCACATTTCACCTCAATGTTGGAATCAAGTATCAGGCCACTTGCTGAATGGTCTTGATTTGAGAGACCTTTGGCTTCATTAACCATGTATGAGGTGCTCAACTTCCCAGGTAAAGGACAAGAGCTTGTATCTCCAAGAACATACCCTTTTCCACTGAATGGGATGAGCGGCTGGGCCTCCCCTTTGCATAGCTTGTCTGCAAAGGAAAACAGACAAGACTTCCTCAACACATTGCCACAGCGACAAACACAGAGCAAATGGTGGTTTTACTAAAACAAAGGATTATTTTGTTTTTAACTCAGATCTGTACAGTAGTCACCTATTGACAAGAGAAGGCAACCTTCAGTAGTCAGAGCCCTTTACTGAAAGAACAGGACGGATGAAGAAATTATAGGTAAAGAATTTAGGGAATTTTCCCAGAAAAGTGCTCAGGTTCCCTTCTCTGCTCTCCTTACCTGGCTTCCCTGTGCACCACTTTTCTAGTCTCCTAACATCTCATCATTTCACATTAGGAACTACAGCTTGGCTCCTGAGGCCTACCCCACCAAATCATGCAAAGGGAAACATCAGCTTCAGTAACTGCTGCCTCCTTGGAGCTCCTATGGAAAGGAGCAGAGCCTAAGTATGATACAGGGACAAAACACAGGCTGAACTCATTTCCCATCCTCCCAAGACAGCTCCGCAGAAGTCACTGAGAACTTAAGGGCCGGCTTGGTCAGGACTCACACTCTGGGTGCTGTTACTTCAATTACTGTTTTCACTCTGAGAGGTGTTTGCCTTGGACTCTCCCTCAGATACTGCAAGTGGAGACCACGTCACCTTTCCTCATTTTCACAGAGTGAAGCACACTTTCCCACCATCACTTTGTGTTCTTTATACCTGAAAAGAACAGCCCTGCAATAATCTTAACCCAGTTCCCCGACAGGCAACACTGCCCATGCACTAGCCAAGGTCACAGAGATGAGACGGAGAGGTACCTTTATTCTCCACTGCTGATGCCAGCTGCTTGCCTGGTTTTGCCTTTCCTCTGCCTTTCTTTGAATAGTTCTCTGGCTCCTTGATTTTTATGTAAGTGCCTCCACAAGTTTTCTGGTGGTCAGCCCACCAGTAGTCATGGGCAGAGGGTGCCCTGTTGGTTGCACGCTTCACATAGCCGTAATAGGGCTGTTTGTGCTGGCAGGGCCCATTGCAGCGCCACCAGTGTCGACGATACTCATCCACCTCATCATGGAAAGTGTGGTAGACCTGGGCAGAGGGAAGTGACCAACAGTCAACACACAAGTTAGCCACTCTACTAACTTTACCCAAGGAGTCTTTGGATGTTTGTTGTTGTTGTTGTTTTTTCTTATTATTAAATATTCTACTTCTCAGGCATTTCTAAAAAGTTCTATTTTGGGAAAGCCAGCTACTATATTTAGTTTCTTTTGAAATTTTCACTTTAAAGGAACACATCAAGTAATTTAAAACTTCCTAATGTATAAAAATAGCATATAAAACAAAAGATTTTGATGCATGGGGGAAAAAAAAACATAAACTACCTCTCTGAATGCTAAATGTTTCAGAGGCTGAACATTATTAAAAGCTAGACAGAACTGACCAGGCGATGGTGGTGTATGCTTTTAATCCCAATCCCATTACAGATGGCACAGAGGGGCAGAAGCAGGTGGATCTCTCAATTCCAAGCCAGCCTGGTCTACAGAGCGAGCTCCAGGACAGCTAGGGCTATTATAAAGAGAAACCCTGTCTAAAAAACTAAAACCAAACAAACAAAAAGCTAGTACTGAAAAGTTGTTTACTATAGCACAGTAATAAGCCTGTAACAAGGAAAAAAAGTTAAGACCAACTGGGAGGAATTTATCTCTCAGAAGCAAGCATACAGGTTTCCTTAAAGTGTAAATTCCTAAAAACCATAGCGTTAAAGGGCTGAACAGCCAGATCCTTACTATAGAAAACCAGAAAATTCCCAGTCTCAAGCTGTGCTAATACACTGTATGTCCTTGCTCTCAAGGTCTCAAAAAACAGGAAGTGTTGTCACGTCACTCGCATGGTAACAGACAGTTCCAGAAGAGTTCAGTGGTACAAGCATGATCACCAGCGTAGGGAGGGCATACCTCAGCCTTGGCTGTGATATCTCCTCCAATACTGCACTGTCAGGACTCAAAGAACTTCTGATAAGGGACTGTCACACATGTGTGAGAAGCTCCTCCTGAAGGTCCAGAAAAGTGTAATGCAGAACCAAAGGAGCATGCCTCAAATGCTGATCTGGAGTTGTTGGAGGCCTCAAGGAAAAGGACTGCTGGCTCTGTAGCTACTCTACCTCTAGCGCCTAGACAAGTCCATTCATTTCTGTAGGATTCTTATTCAAGGCTGAAAAATCTTCACTTTTACTGAATGAATCTAAGTATAACTTTGAATGGCTGCTGGGCTTGGTGGCACAAACCTATAAGCTCAGTACTTAGGAGGCTGAGTTAGAATTTGCAAGTTTGAGGACAGTCTGGTTTACTGTTTTGCCCTTGCTCCCAAAACATGTGTAGCTTAGTGTACCGTTATGTTGGCTCCTGTCAGTTGGTTGATTCGATGCATATGTTTACAGAACTCTGGGCCATGTCCTTCCCGGTCTTTATCATTATTAGTGACAAATAAGTAGGCATGTATCATTTCATGCAAAAGAGTCTGAAACAGAAAACCAGAAAATTAATTTTCTAGGGCATGTCTGAAGATGAAAACGCTTTCTTAACTTGGGGTCTGTAGGCCCAAGTACACAAAACGTTGCATATACTATTTCAACCTCTGCAGATCCCAGTAAGACAAACTCCCTTCGAGGAATTACAATTGCTCAAAAAAGCCCTATTTATCTACCAACTCAATATGAATCCAACCACATAAAAACTTTAAAGTTCTGGTAGAGAAACCCACCGCAAGCAAAGTCAAAAGATAATTCTGACAACTCTGCAACACGTATCACAAGCTCTGAAATTTGAACATACGGGGCTCGTGATGCCAACACCAAAAGAGCGAATAGCCCAGGTCTAAATGGGCACAAAGCTAAGTATATGCTGGGCATGACACACACCTGTGATCCCAGCACTCAAGGTGGAGGCAGAAGGATCAGGAGTTTGAGACCAGTTTGGCAGCACCAGACTCTACCCCCCTAAAAACAGCTGGGTTCATGCATGCCAGCTCACTGAGGAAGCTGAAGCAAGAGAATCATATAAGACCAGGGCCAACCTGGCAAACAGACTGTCTCTTAAAACTCAATAAAATGTCCTGGCCAGGAATGGTAGTGCACAGCTGTAAAAACCCAACCCTCAGAGCTGAGGCAAGAGGATCTTGAGGTTGAAGCCAGCCTGGACTACTATCAAGATCCTGTCTTTAATTTTTTAAAAAGGCCTGGGCAGTGGTGGAACACACCTTCAATCCCAGCACTTAGGAGGCAAGACGGGTGGATCTTTGTGAGCTCAAGAGGCCAGTCTGGTCTACAGACAGAGTTCTAGGAGACCCAGGGCTGCACAGAGAAGCCCTGTCTCAAAAAACAAAAAAAAAAAAAAAAAAAAAAAAAATTCCTGCAAATCACTGAGCTGAGAACTAGGGTTATGGAAAGAATACCTCTACAAGGTCCTTTCTTGGTCTCAGTTTTAGAAGAGGTTCACTGAGACGGATGGAGCACATTCCTCCTCTTCCTTCATAGGTGCAAATCCCAGCACACCTGGAAAGCAGTCACAACAGTGGATTAGATTCACCAAGAACAGTGGAGACGGATCAAAAAGTAAAATCCTAGCCTGTCGTGGGGGAGCACTATGGAGGCAGAGGCAGTCAGATCTCTGAATTCCGGGCCAGCCAGGGATACTCAGTGAAGCCCTGTCTCAAAAACAAAACAAAAAACATGAGCAAATCCTTACCGGTTCTAGTGCAGTTCAGAGGAAAGAGTCCCTGATGGGATACGGCTTTCCTGAGTGGGACACTTGGAATGCAGGCAGTAACGCTTGCTCACCCTCACCCACTCTGCTCCACACAGGCATTCATCAGCAGGGAATGGTTTAGCGCCCACGTCTGCCCGGATACTTCTCCAAAAGGGTCATAGGGTTGGTGTGAAGTTAGACGGACGCTACATACTACATCTCGCCCTGCTTTACTGCAGGCTGCTTTCTTTCTATGTGACGGTGTAAGTGAAGGGCAGATTACTATTTCGAATGGGATTTCTCAAATTCAATGGGTAGAAAAGGAATCCTGTTGGTACATCACTGAGGGCCGTTAGGCCCGGCCCACTCTGGAATATAGGCACGTCTCCAGTGACCTTTCCCTCCACCGCGAGGCGGGGACACCAACGACAACTCAGCGGCCTCGCCCTTCCCTACGTTCCGAGCCGTTCGTGGGCGCACTCACAGTGTCATGCGCACACTCCACTTCACTTCCACCGCCTCTAGCTGACCCCAAAAGAAGCGGTCGTTAAACTGCAAGAAGAGCGCCTGCAGGTCCGGGGTGGGGTCCACCAGCTCCCAGGACGCATCCACCAACGACACGGACTCCCGCGCCGCCGCGCGCCGTGCCACCTGCACGTCCCACTCCTCCTGCAGTCGCAGCGCAACCACCAGATCCTCGTCCATCGCGCCACTCCCGCCCAAGCTACTCCGAAGACGCCGGCGGTGCTCGCGCAGCGCACTGGTCTCGCGAGAGCTCCGGGCCCGGCTGTCAAGTGCGCGAGGGCTCGCCTCGAATGCCTAACCGAAAGTGGCTCTGAGCCGCCCCGCGGGCACAGGCTTAGGAACGCGGGGCTCGGGCTAGGGAAGGCTCCAGGAAGCCGGTTGTCTCCTGAACGCCCCTGAAGTTCAGCACCTCACGTCAAGTCTGGTCCGCGCCCGAGCCTCTTGACTTCCGTACTGGCTGGTCCGCGCACGCGCCGTAAGTCGCTGCCGCTTTTCGCGCAGGCGCGCCGTCGGCACTCCGCCCCTGGCGCAGGCGCAGTAGGAGAGTCTCGACTCTAGCACAGGCGCAATGCAGCGCTCAGCCCCGGCGCAGGCGTTTGGGTGTTGCTCCCGCCCCGCTTCCTCAGCGGTCTTCTCCGCCGGGCTCGGGTGGGGCCGGACGGCGGCGAGTGACAGCGACCGCGAACTGCGGGAGGAGGACGGATGTCAGCCATGTCCGACAGCGGGGCGAGCCGCCTGCGAAGGCAGCTGGAGTCTGGGGGCTTCGAGGCGCGGCTGTACGTGAAGCAGCTGTCGCAACAGTCGGACGGCGACCGCGACCTGCAGGAACACCGACAGCGGGTGCAGGCGCTGGCGGAGGAGACGGCACAGAACCTGAAGCGCAACGTCTATCAAAACTACCGGCAGTTCATCGAGACGGCGCGCGAGATCTCGTACCTGGAGAGCGAAATGTATCAGCTGAGCCACCTGCTGACAGAGCAGAAGAGCAGTCTAGAGAGCATTCCGCTGGCACTGCTGCCCGCCGCCGCCGCGGGAGCCTCCACGGGTGAGGACACGGCGGGCGCGGGGCCGCGGGAGCGCGGGGCGGCCCAGGCAGGCTTCTTGCCCGGGTCGACGGGCGTCCCCCGCGAGGGCCCTGGTATGGGCGAGGAGGGCAAGCAACGCACGCTCACCACGCTGCTGGAGAAGGTAGAGGGCTGCAGGGACCTGCTGGACACGCCAGGCCAGTACCTGGTGTACAACGGGGACCTGGTGGAGTACGAGGCGGACCACATGGCCCAGCTGCAGCGCGTGCACGGCTTCCTCATGAACGATTGTCTGCTGGTGGCTACCTGGCTGCCACAGCGGCGAGGCATGTACCGCTATAACGCTCTTTACCCGCTGGACCGCCTGGCGGTGGTCAACGTCAAGGACAACCCACCGATGAAAGACATGTTCAAGCTTCTCATGTTCCCCGAGAGCCGCATCTTTCAGGCAGAAAATGCCAAGATTAAACGCGAGTGGCTGGAAGTGCTGGAGGAAACCAAGAGGGCGCTCAGTGACAAGAGGAGGAGGGAGCAGGAGGAGGCAGCGGCCCCTCGTGCGCCACCACCAGTGACTTCCAAGGGCAGCAACCCCTTTGAGGATGAGGATGAGGAAGAGCTGGCCACCCCCGAGGTGGAGGAGGAAAAGGTAGACCTCTCCATGGAGTGGATCCAGGAGTTGCCCGAAGACCTGGATGTCTGTATTGCGCAGAGGGACTTTGAGGGCGCAGTGGACTTGCTGGACAAATTGAATCACTACCTGGAAGATAAGCCCAGCCCACCTCCTGTGAAAGAACTGAGGGCCAAAGTGGATGAACGAGTGCGACAGCTCACCGAGGTGCTGGTGTTTGAGCTCTCCCCGGATCGTTCTCTGAGAGGTGGCCCTAAAGCTACTCGCAGGGCAGTGTCTCAGCTGATCCGACTGGGCCAGTGCACTAAGGCTTGTGAGCTGTTTCTGAGGAACAGGGCAGCAGCTGTGCACACTGCCATCCGCCAGCTTCGAATTGAGGGCGCCACTCTGCTCTACATTCACAAGCTGTGCCACGTCTTCTTTACCAGCCTCCTGGAGACCGCAAGGGAATTTGAGACAGACTTTGCAGGCACGGACAGTGGCTGCTACTCTGCATTTGTGGTCTGGGCAAGGTCTGCAATGGGCATGTTTGTGGATGCTTTCAGCAAGCAGGTTTTTGACAGCAAGGAGAGCCTGTCCACTGCAGCTGAGTGTGTGAAGGTGGCCAAGGAGCATTGCCAGCAGCTGGGAGAGATTGGGCTGGATCTCACCTTCATCATCCATGCCCTGCTGGTGAAGGACATCCAGGGGGCCTTGCACAGTTACAAGGAGATTATCATTGAAGCCACCAAGCACCGGAACTCAGAGGAGATGTGGCGTCGGATGAACCTGATGACCCCTGAGGCCCTGGGAAAGCTCAAAGAGGAGATGAGAAGTTGTGGGGTCAGTAACTTTGAACAATACACGGGGGATGACTGCTGGGTGAACTTGAGCTATACAGTAGTAGCTTTTACCAAGCAGACCATGGGCTTCCTGGAGGAGGCATTGAAACTGTACTTCCCAGAGCTACACATGGTGCTCCTGGAGAGTCTGGTGGAAGTCATCCTGGTTGCTGTGCAGCATGTGGACTACAGCCTACGGTGCGAGCAGGACCCAGAGAAGAAGGCATTCATCAGACAGAACGCATCCTTTCTTTATGAAACTGTCCTCCCAGTGGTGGAGAGGAGGTTTGAGGAAGGTGTGGGGAAGCCTGCTAAGCAGCTTCAGGACCTTCGGAATGCATCTAGACTCCTGCGGGTGAACCCTGAGAGCACCACTTCTGTGGTCTGAGGCCTGAGGCCTGGTCTGCTGTGTGTGTGTATACATGTACTACAGATGTATTATTTGTATTTACATTAATTACACTTGTCAGCACATTCCTCACAGTCACAACAGCATATTCATGGTATCCTCTTAGAAATACAGGAAAAGGAGAAAGAAAATGTGTTAAGTGCTCCCCCCCATTGGAATTATTAGAGCATATACCATGCTTTTATATTAACTCCTTAAGGAATGTATGGTCATACCATGGCATTTCAGATTTCCTCTGACTTGAAACACAGTTCTCACAGTAGGACATCCAAGGAGCTTTGCACTTCTGTGCTACCTTGAAAAATATGTAAACCCCATAGAGCTTTACATGTTACAAAGTCTCCCAATTGAGCAAAATTGTAGTGTCTTGATTGTCAGTGCTATGAAATGCACTCACTTTATGTACTCAAACTAATCAATCTGGAGGAAAGAAATGAGTAGGGAAAATTGATTTGGGGTAAATTTGAATAAGTGGGCATGGCACCAGAATCTCCAATGTTTGTAGTACATGGAAGGAAGCCTTCATGAAACAACTGCAGGTATCCAAAAGTCAATGAAAAGGTAGCATGTTCCATAGCTAATTAACATCATAGTATTTCACTTGGGTGCATCTTTTTGGGAATCACAAGGACTACGATGGAATTTTTAACATATTCCAGAACTGAATGAATTTGTTGCTGTAACACCTTTTGCCATGTTCAGGAAGTGAAAGGCCCACACCAAGGGGCCTAGCAGTAGGCGAGAGACTCCAGGTCCCTGCAGACACCACCAGACTAGTTTAGGAGCCAGAGACTTAAGGCAAATGCAGAGCTCCTTATTTGAATATTTACTGGGAGCTCAGGGTCTCTATAGATTAGGAGTTAGAAAAAGTATGCAAATCTCACTGCTTAAGAATGCCTGCTTCGAGCAGAGATTTGTTTCTGCTCACTTGAGATAGGTTTCAGCCTAGGTTGGTGCCCTGAACTGGTTTTGTAGCCAAGGAAGACCTTGAATTTCTAGTCCTCCAACTCCACTTCCCAAGGACTGGGATTACAGGTGTGTGCCACCATGCCTAATTTAGGGCTTTGTGCGTAGCAGTCAAGCACTCTATCCACTGAGCTATATCCTCTGCCCTGATGGGTTGGTTGTTTGTTAGTTTGTTTTTCTTTGGTAATTTAGTGGATAATTTCGGGGAGATGGATATGCTTCAAGCACAGGGAAGGAACCTTTGGTGACTCCTCAAATGCTGTGTTGCACTTTAAAACACAAGATCCAGGAATGCTGGTATATGCTTTTAATCACTGCACTGGGAGCAAGAGGCAGGTGTATCCAAGGCCAGCCTGGTCAACAAGGTGAATTCCAGGACAGCCAGGGCTCTGTAAAGACCCTGCCTCAAAAACAACAAAAAACAACTTTTAAGAGAATTCTAGGTTGTAATGCTTATTTCAGATTGTTCAGTAAAGGAAAAGGTAGGTGGGTGGTTCAGAAAATGCTCTGCTTTATACTGATTATCTAATGTTCCTCTATTAGAAAGTGTTTTCAGCTGGGTGTTGGTGGTGTACACATTTAATCCCAGCACTCGGAAGGCAGAGGCACGCCGATCTCTGTGAGTTCAAGGCCAGCCTGGTCTACAGAGCCAGTGCCAGGACAGGCTCCAAAGCTACACAGAGAAACCCTGTCTTGAAAAACCAAAAAAAAAAAAAAAAAAAAAGTTTTCAAAGACCCATTTTCCCACTAGTTTCTAGCTGTGGTTTTTGTCCATGATGTCACCTGTTTATACCATTGGTTTCAAAGAGGGTTATTTCTTGTCTGAATAAAAAGTAGCATTAAGACATAAAATTATGTAAACTCTTACATGGTTTCTGCAATGTTTAGGCTTAGTTAAATCATTTCAGACCAACTTTTTTTTTTTCTTTCTACATCACCATTGCAGAATTTTACTGATTTGTTTTTTCATGTTAGGATTTTTTTTTTTTTTTTTTTTTTTTTTTTTTTTTTAATGACAGGGTTTCTCTGTGTAGCCCTGGCTGTTTTGGAACTCTCAATGAAGACCAGGCTGGTCTTGAACTCACCAGAGATCTTTGTGCCTCTGCCTCCTAAGGGCTGGGATCAAAGGCTTGTGTCACTATGCTGGGCTACGTTGATTTTCTACGTGACCATAACTGATGTTCCAGCCAAACAAAAATACTAATTTGTCTTAAGATCACTGAAAACTTGAATTTCATAGAATTGTGATGACTATTTGGTACCACTCGGATAATATGCAAAATGTTCTGTGTGAATACAGTATTGGGTTTGGGGGAATGGAAAGCTCTCAGGACACAGAGCTGTAAGAATGCCAGTGTGTTTCCCAACATAATAATAAATAGCTGTAACTTTATTGAAATTACTGGAAGTAGAGAATTTTACTCTGTTAAGTCTGGGAAGTCTGTAAGAAACTGACTGGACCCACCTTGGTGCCAGACACCTCAGATAGGGTCAGAGCTCCTCTGACTCCCATGTTTCATCAGACTCCGAAACAGTTCTCAAGGATCATCTGGCAGAGTGACTGTTCATTTGTACTGAAGGCTCACTTCAACACTACCTTTTCTTGTTTGCTTCCAAACTAACTGCATAGACCAGGAATCACAGATGGGATGGTTGGGAATTTGGTCTCTGGTGAAAGCCTGTCACTTCCATGCTCAAAATCATTTCTGTTCAAGATGTTACCATCAATAGATTATCAGCACTTTATCCTGCACCTTGTGTCTTAGCTAGGATTGGAAGCTGAGGCTTGCTGTAGAAGTATACATTGCTGTATACTTTGACATGCTGTGAGATGGAGTCGTCTAAACTGTCTGAGAAAATAAGTTTACAGTGTTCTCACACTGGATAGAATTGCTACTATAACATTTTGTTTTTATTTGTAGGTATTTTGAGACAGGGTCTCACTCTAGCCCTGGCTGACTTAGAACTTATGTGGACCAGTCTCAGGCATTGATCAGAGATCCTCCTGCCTCTGCCTCCAGAGTGCTGGGATTATAAGATGTGTGCAACCACTGCCATCCTGGCAGCTCTATTTACGTTTATTCAGTATTATGTTCTTTTATTTATGTGGGGAGAACAGAGTACTAGATCATTTTAAGTATTTCTGCATACTGTCAGAATTTTGAATAAATGAAGTTTCTTTAAGTTTTGAGGATGCTGGAGATCAAACCAAGGGCCTTATACAAAGCAAGTACTTGAAGCAATAACCCAGACCCTAGAAAGCTTTTTTTTTTTTTTAAGAATATCCTAGAGTGGGAAAATTCAAATGTACCAGATGAGATTTTTTTTTTGGGGGGAGGGGGTTGAGACAGGGTTTCCCTGTAGTTTCTGGAGTCTGTCCTGCAACTCACTCACTATAGACACACACAACTCACAAGAGACCCACCTGAGTGCTGGGATTAAAGGCAGGCGAACCACCACCTGGCTCGAAGGTGCGAATTTTAAAAGCTAAGTTTTATGCTACCTGAAGATCACTGACTGAGGTAAATATAAGAGTGGGTGGAAAACAAGGAAGCCATTATACAGTTAAAGGACCAGATGCTGTGTTTCACATTGCCTGTCTTCTTCCTATGTTTAAAAATAGGACAAAGTTAAAAACAGCTGTGTATAGCAGAAACACCCACGCTCAATGTACTTTCAAATGTGGCAGTTTATCATGAAACTACTGGCAGATATGGGTGTAAAAAGAAAGGGAAGTGTATGCCGTGGGCATGTCTGGAAGAGACCTGCTTGAAGGAATTGCAGAGCTTGGGAAAGGTTTATAACAAAGTAGCAGGGTCCGAACTCTTGTGGAAAGTCCCGGTAGTCTGCCAGCTGACCCTGGCAAGCTCTGTGTGCACCCTCCCCCAGAATTCACGCAGTTCCTATCTTGCTTTATTCATTCACTCAAGTATTTCAAAGCACCTTTCCACTGTAGCTGTACTTCCCTGAGGTTGTCTGTGATGGGATAATCTCCACAGTTAATAAATCATGAGTTTTCATTTTCTGGTAACCTTGTTAGCTTCAGGTTGACTTGGAAATACTCCCAGCTGGATGTGATGGCACACATTTTTAGTTCCAGCAATTAGGAGGCAGAAGCAAGGGAATCTCTGGCTAATCAGGGATACCCAGTGAGACCCTGTCTGAAAAAACAGCTAGGTGTGGTGGCACACACCTTTAATCCCATCTATTTGATACATAGTGACACATGTCTTTAATCCCAACACTTGGGAGTCAAAGGCAGGTGGAGCGCTGAGTTTCAGGCCAGCCTGGTCTACAGAGCAAGTTCCAGGATTGCCAGGGCTACACAGAGAAACCATGTCTCAAAAAGCAAAAAAACAAAAAACAAACAAAACAAAAAAACTTAAAAAAAATATTAAAAAATAACACCAAATATCCATAAGCCAGGTGGTTGTGGCACACGTCTTTAGTCCCAGTACTCAGGAGGCAGAGGCAGGCGGGTCTCTGAGTTCAAGGCCAACCTGGTCTACACAGTGAATTCCAGGACAGCTAGGACTTGGAAGAGGAAGAAGATAATGACCCCAGGGGGAGGTAGTTCAGTGGTTAAGAACACTTGCTGCTCTTGAGGACAGGAGTTTAGTTCCCAGTACCCGAAATTGTAACTCCAGCTTCAGAAAATGACACCTTCTGGCCTCCTTGGGCACATACACGTAAATTTTTTTTGTTTTATTTAAACTTCCTGGAAAAGTTTACATACGGATAGATGAGTATATACGTATGTATGTACACAACTTTCCCTATGGGAATATATGTATATAGTTATTTCTAGGTGTTGCTGTGCCAAACTGTCCCCTTTTTGTTATATACCTTAACTCATTTATTGCGAGCTAGAGATCTCCAATGGTAATGCTTCTACTGGCCTTTCAGTTCTTCAGTCAGTCCTCTGGTGGCAGACTTGACTGTTGCACAGATATGGCATTGTAGGTCTGAGTCCCTCCTGTCACGATTTTCATGCAGGATCCATGATGCCAAGTCCCCACATCTCATCTCTTCTGTTTGGTCTTGCCACCAAAGGAGCAAGTAAACTTGGTGTGCTGGCTGGATTCAATTTTCTTCACTATTTTCCTGGAGGTACCAGAGTGGGTCCTGTATTTATCCATGATGCTTTCTTGGTGCATTTGCTGTGATGTCAGCCTTATCCCAGACAACTGTCCTTTCTTAATTTAGATAGACACTGCCAAATTTGATAATCCGGAAAGTTGTGTAATGCTCTCCAACAATACAGGAAAATTTGTTTTCAATAATCATAATTATTCATTTTGTGATAAAAGTAGCCTAAGGTGTAGTAAGATCCCCCCCCCCCCCGCCCATTTTTAGATAGGGCCTGCATAGCCCTGGGCTGGCTGGCCTGGAACTCTGTATAGATCAGGCTGGTTTTGAATTCAGAGATCCCCTTGCCTCTGCCTCGAGAGTACTGGGAGAAAGTGTTATCACACAGGGCTTCATCACTCAAAAAAAAAAAAAAAAAAAAAAAAAGTTTTAATTATGTGAATGTGTATCTCTGTAATGGCAAAAAGAGGATGTCAGATCCCCAAAGTTGGAGTTGCAGACATTGTGGACCACCCAGTGTGGGTGGTAGAATCTGAACTCAGGTCCAATGGAAGAGCAGCAAGTGCTCTTATCTCTGAGTCATCTCTTCAGCCCCAGATTTATACTTTTAATAATCCTTTTTCAAGCTGGGGATAGGCTTAGTATGTCTTAGTATTCGTTCAATCCCCAGCATTGCAAAACTGCACAAACTAACATGGTGGTGCTATGCCTGTAATCTCAGCACCGAGGTAGAACCAGAAGGATCCAAAGTTCATTCATCCTCAGCCACCTGGTGAGTTCAAGGCCAGCACCTAGCTGGTCAACATCTCAGCTCAGGTCAGCAGAATGGTATGCTGAAGTGTGGCACATGACAGTGGCTGATGGAGCTGTGACCTATCCACTAGAGTCCACAGCCAGGATCACTGTTCAGTGGTACACTTCAACATGCAGGAATTCCTGCATGTTGAATTCCCAGAGATTCCAAAGCAGCAAATGTTACCAGTGGGCCAGTGCAATGGCTGTCGGAGGCGTTGGGAACAGATGCACCACCTGGGGAATTTGGAGAGACAGGACCACACGGGGCTTTTCAGTGACCTTCCTTGGTTTTTATATTCAAATTCCTGTCCCTGATGATTGAATTGTACCCCAGATTCTTATACTGATGAGGGAGAGCACATCATGATCAATCTAGTGATCATTTTGGGCTTTTCTTAAGAGTCCTTAAATTCATAATCCCAATGGGAAATCAAGCATGTACCACCATGTCCAGCCTGCTTTCTGTGGGTAGATACAGAGATCCTGAGTCACATGGAGAATCAGCAGTCATGCCCAAAGCCAAGGCGAACCTACTGCAGACGAACCTTCAATCCAGCTCTCAAAGCACAAGAAATTCAAGGCTACATGCATTTGGCAGGTCCTGTTTTTTGCTCTGGCAGCCCCAAGGACCTATCTGAGACCACAATTCTCTCTACACACACCCATAGTCTTTTCCTCTATTACCTAGCCCTACCCCTTGATATATTCCACCGATACTGGGGTCATTGGTGACTTCCAGAGTGACTAACTTGCAGAGCTATCCTGTCTCACCCTCTCCACATACATTCATGGTGCATCTGTTTTGTTGTACACAATTTGCTTAGTTCAATTTGTTAATAAGAACATTGCTTGTAAAATTTAACTAGATAATTTATTACATACTTATGTCAAGTTTGTACTTGTTTGAGGCAGCTTTTAAAAAGTAAAACTGTCAGATACAGGTTGAGTCCCTTATCCAAAATGCTTATTATGGAAGGAAGTATGTCAAATTTAAATGTTTTTTCTTCTTGTTCAGTACACAGTTTATTGAATAAACTGACAAAGTGCAATAAGCTAGGCTGATTTTTAAGATTTTGGAAGACCTACCGATCCAAAACAAAATGTCTTAGAGATCTGACCTGAGTCTAGACATGAACTTTCTTTGTTTTATATACACCCGACACACACAGCCCATAGGTAACCATACACAATATTCTTAGTACACCTGTGTTTTGACTGGGACCCTCATGGAGCTCAGAAGAGAACTCTCTTGCCATGCTCATGCTCCCAGCTTCAGGCTGTGGGTTGGGGACACTCACCTGTGTCCCTTCTTCAGTGTTTTCCTGCACAGGTGAGTGGCCAAAGCTGCTGTTGTACTATCATTCATAAGTCAGCCTGCAAGTGGAGCATTGTGGGAAACTGAGTGGCAGTGAATGGGGCTTGAGCTCTATTTTCCAAGAATGTTTTCAAAAAACTGTTTTATTTTAGAACACACAGGTTGACATGAATGCCAGCAGTCATCATGTCAGGAAAACCTCACTGACACTCTCACTGGTCATCTCCTCCTCCTCTTGGCAGAAGCATGGCTCAGGTCTCAGGGAGACAGAAGACACATCCTCCTCTCGATGCCCATTTGTGGCAAAGTAGTTCCTTTGTGACTGTCACTATGGAAATGTGTTTTCTACAACTGCTTCATGATTATTACAGTTTTGCAGTGGCTGGTTTTCCTATTGATGTCTTGCATCCTAAGACAAAAGAGACAGCTAATGAGATAATGGTGGTCTTGCTTGTTGCTATAGCTTTGTATCAAGGTTGTGGTCCACTCTGCAAGGCAAGCTGTAAACACTGAGACCTTACTGATCACTCCCCTGGATTCTATTGACCTTTACAAAGCCAGTGGCTGCCTTTTCTAGATGCTACTCTTTCTTAGTCTACAGCATCTAGAGGGTTCTTAGTTCCATCCTGTACTAGAAAGTGTGTGATTAAGGAATCCACCACTAGAGTATCCAAGACTGAAGGGGGGACAGTAAACATCACCACAGATGAGTGTAACTGGGTCAGGATCACCGTGACTTTGAAGCCACTCCCAGCTACAGAGTGAGTATAGTGAGGGCTAGATCAATCTGGGATCCAGTATAAGACCTTGTCTCAGAAAACAAAAACAAGGCCAGGTACGATAGCACATGCCTTTAGTGCCAGCACCTGGAGGAGGGGGCAGAGCAGAGGCAGGCAGATTTCTGTGAGTTTGAGGCCAGCCAGGGCTACATTAAGAGGTGCTGGAGAGGAGGCTCAGGGGTTAAGTACACTCTCTGCACTTAAAGAAACATAACAGCTCTCTGGTCTAGGGAATCCAATGCCCTCTTCTGGCCTCTGGATACTGCACACATGGGGTACATATACATGCATGCACGCAAAAAAATACCCATACAGATAAAATAAAGTCTTTTATTAAAAAAGAAAAACAAAAATCAGCCAGAACAGAATCATCCTTACTGCAGCTGAACACAAACAAGTGCATGTTGGGCCAGATGAAGCCTGAGCAACTAACTGTGCTGCAAAGCACTGCCCACCCATTTTGTGATTGCTGTGTCTTCTTGCTTAAATACTCTTTGCTGTGCTTTCTTTTCTTTCCCTTTTGGCCTTTTTTTTTTTTTTTTTGGTTTTTTTTTTTTTTTGGTTTTTTTCCAGACAGGGTTTCTCTGTGTAGCTTTGGAGCCTATCCTGGCACTCGCTCTGGAGACGAGGCTGGCCTCGAACTCACAGAGATCTGCCTGCCTCTGCCTCCCGAGTGCTGGGATTAAAGGCGTGTGCCACCAACGCCTGGCTCCTTTTGGCCTTTTAAAAGTCTGTTCTTTAAAATTGGTAAGCAGGGTATAGCAGTGTATACCATTTTAAAATCTTCCTCCATTTTTCTCAGTCCTCCCCAACTCCTACCTCTGTTTGGTTTTCACTCCTTACCCATCCTCTACCCCATTTGTTTAGTTTTTTAAGACAGGATCTTGCCCTGGAGGGCCTGGTACTCACTATGTAGCCCAAAGTTGGCCTTGAACTCACAGCAGTCCTCCTGCTTCAGCTCCCAAGTGCTGTGATTGGCACTTTTACTTAAGGAAATTCTGGCCTATACCAGCTTGTGTATACGCTTATCTACAGCTGTTCCTTCTGATAAGAATACTTATGGCAGGGCTGGAGAGATGGGCTCAGAGGCTAAGATCACTAGCTGCTCCTCCAGAGGTCCTGAGTTCAATTCCCGGCAACCACATGGTGGCTCATAGCCACCTATAATGAGATCTGGTGCCCTTGTCTGGCATGCAGGCAGAACACTATATCTATAAAATATAAATCTAAAAAAAATATTCATACTTTAATGTCTATTTACACAATAGAGAAAATGAGTCTGAGCCTATTCAGCTGCACTTACCGAGCATTTCTTGTAATTTGCTTGTAGCAGGCTCATTCACACTAAACACGTAGTTATTATCTCTAAAGAAAAGAAATGCTGTGTTACTGTGTGAACCCGGACAGAGACACCTTTTCACTACAACTTCTTCCTGACTGTAATATTCTCTCATGGATTGTTAAAGGCCTGTGTCATGAAGCTTGCTTTTTTTCTTCTTCAGGCCTGGGGACCAAATCCAAGTCTTCACACATGCTAAGCCACAGCCCCAGTCTGAAGTAGCTGAAAGGCTTTGTGCTCCTGTTCTGACCACAGGAGATACACAACTATGACAGTTTGGCTTCAAGATACTTACTCATTCAGGAGATGCTATTACCAGTGGTTCTCAACCTGTGGGTCACACCTCCTAACTCTTTCACAGGGATCAAATATCAGATATTTACATTGTGACTCAGCAGCAGCAAAATTACAGTTATGAAGTAGCAATGAAATAATTTTATGGTTAGGGTCACCACAAATGAGGAACTGTATTGAAGGGTCACAGCATTAGGAAGGTTAAGAACCACTGCTCTACACACACACACACACACACACACACACACACACACCCCTACCTTCTGATCACATAGGATACAATTCTGAGTTTGGCTTCAACTTTATCACTGGGATACTCATTCAGTTAGGAGATCTGTCTTTCTTCATCTATATACATTCATGTACACACCCACACACATTACCTATACTCTTTTCTGTAATTAATCTAGGAAATGCAGTCTAAGGTCAAGCCAAACCTGGGCTAGAGTTCATTCATAATTTTGTGACATGGAGGTTCCCTGGAAAATTGTACTGATCTGATCTTGAGGGCAAGAGGAAAAGAAACAGCACTGTACTTCATGAAAGACACATTCCTGTGTCACTGGGTCCTGGGCTTCAGTGTCATTCCTCACCTTGACCCCATTAGCACCTGGTACTTACACCTTCTTCCTTTCTACCACTCCGAGTCTCACAAAAGCTGCTAAGGCATTTTTCTGCAGGTCAGAAGACAGTGCATCAAAACACTGAGAGGCGCCTGCAAAGAGGGGAAGAGGGCAAACGATCATTCCTATTCTTAGCTGAGAAACCACCACCCAGAGATGAGATGTGACTGACCTTGATCTAGAAGCTGACTGGTGAACTTCCTAACTGCAACCAAGTACTGTTTCTCAGTGAAGCAGTCTTCTTCTTCATGTAAGAGGTATTTGGAAACTATCTGATTTCAAGAGGGAGAATGAATGGAACACAGAGAAAGGGGGTAGCCAAATACAAGAGCATGATGGCCAAATTGCCCTCATTAAGAATAACACCTCCACAATCTGCAGAACTTCTAACATAGCTCTTTTGAACTTTCAGCAGCTTTTACAATTAGAAAAGGACAATTTGAAATGACATTTGTCAAGAGTTTAATTTCTCATCTCAGCTGATTGCAAGACAATCACTTCCAGTTTCATATCTTGGGCTGCCTGGGGAGAGGACCTACTCGTCCTTCTGAGTGCACAGAGTGCAGGCCCTCAAGCACTGGCTGATTCCCAGTTTATCAAGTGCCCATCCCATGCTAGACTTTGTGGGAAGTGTGGGACGAGGTCAGCTCTGGGATTAGTCACCATTGTCCACCCATCACAGGTGCTCACAGTCAGTATATAAGCAATGAGTTAAGAGTCACAGATGCCTCTTTTCTGAAATGCCTATATACCCAACCATATGCATTTCAAATTCCCTCCCTCCCTAGAATACTGCCGCAGTGCAGTGTCTGAAACCAGTCCTATGCTCTTTCCTGGGTGTCTGTGCAGGATCTTGCTCTTTTTCTTCTGGAAGCAGAGTGAGTGTTCAGTACAATGAAAGGAGAAGGCATTCAAGTCTTGTGCTCACTTAGTGACCACTCTGTATCAACATTAGCCATACAAAGAACACAGGAAGACACAGCATGAATGTAGTTCTGTGTGCAATCATGGGTTCACAGGGGTGCTACCCTCAGAAAATGACAGGCCCAGCCCCTCCTGCTTGTCCCTGAGTAGACATGGAACTTACTTATCTGGGCCCACTATTCAACTGGCACATGCTCACCCCCCACACCAGAAGTAATTTCAGGAATAAAGTCTTACAATACTAATGTGGAGATATTCAGCATTTGCAAACTTCACATACCTGGTATGATTCTACAAAAGGTTTAAAGAGCCCTATGAGAAATTCTAACACAGCATTCCCTTTATTTGTGATGATGATGGCCTTCCCAGTCATCTGTATAGCCTCAGTTTTACACAGCAAGTAACAGCCTTCCTCGAAGTCCTAGAAAGGGAAAGGGGAGGCACATATGTATGTGTACCCCAACATCACTAGGCCCACAGCTCCGCAGGACCACCTGACTATGCACTGAAGCTGGGAGCATTTGTTCCCACACTCAAGTGCCAACCCTCAAACATGTAAAAATACAGCATCTGTGAAGCTGTGGCCCGGGAGACAAGACAGACAGAATCTCCCTCTCTCCCTCCCTTTCCCCCTCCCCCCTCTGTCTCTGTCTCTGTCTCTGTCTCTCTCTCTCTCTCTCTCTCACACACACACACACACACACACACACACCAGGTGTTCTTCACTTGACACTGAAACACTTCCTTAAATTTAATAGCAAAACCAGAAAACCTGCCAGTCCTCACTTCTCCCAACCCAACTCCCACAGAGCACAGGAAAACCCTCTCCTTAACACACATATAGCACCTTCTGTCTATCTGCCTGCCTCTGCCCATACCAGCAAAGCCACAGACCACACAGCTGTCCCATTGCCAGGCAGGCCCGCCACAGGCCCACTCTCAGAGGAAATGTGCTGTTGTGCTGGAGCATGCCAGGGATCCTCACTTCTGGAACATGCACCGTGGCATGCTTGCTCTGAGCTGTCAGAACTTACCCTGAGTGTGTTTCCTGGAAGGAAGATGAACTCATCTGAAAACACGTTGCGTAGAAAGGAAAAGCAACTGAAGACATCCTCTGGAAAGAACCCATTTCACAACATTAAGACATAGCTTTTGATCTTGTAGTCCTTCAAATGTGTGTGTACGAATGTAACAAGGAAATAATTAAGTCCTTAAAGGAAGCTGAAGTTAACCCAAAGTTTATCTGAAGGACAGACTAGAGTCCAGCAGAGTTTAAAAGGGCTGAATTAAACAAGGCCTCAAATCCCTCAATCTAGAAATGGGCAAGATGCCATCATCCTTAGAATTTCCTCAGCTGCCTCCTATTCTCCTGTCTACCATTTCTTTACTGTGACTGTGTTTCTGGGTCAACACACACACACACACACACACACACACACACACACACACACACACACACACACACCAAGGTGTGCCCCCGAGACAAACTGAAGGATATTCTCTGGGGTGGAACCCCATTATCCTCAGGCAGATCTAGGTAGGCCCAGCCTGCATAACTCATTTCACCTCATTGTGATCTGACACCACTGTGCATTGTACAGTGACAGTGGTGGTGTCCTATCTGCCTCTGCTAGGGCTGTCACAGCAAAAACTGCATCGGACCAGGACCTGGGCAATGGTGTTCCTAATTCGGAGCCTCTCTAGTAATTATAGGACTCTCTGGATCTAACTGCCCTTATTTTTAACAGGCACAGCTAGTGCTAGTTTATTGTGTGTGTATGTCTAAGGATACTGAATGCACCAAACATGCATATGGAAAATCAGAGGGCAACTGTCAGGAGTTGGTTCTTGATTCCCACCTCATTGCAGGCAGAGCCCCTCTTGATTGCTGCTAAGCTGAACATTCAGGTATAACTGGTACACAAGATTAGGGGCAAGTCTCCTGTCTCTGCCTCCTATCTCCCTGTAGGAATGCTGGGATTTCATATATATGCTACCACATATAGCTTTTTACTTGAGTTCTAAGAATCTCAACTCACTCCTGTTCTAGAGGATCTGATGCCCTCTTTTGACCTCTGTGGGCACCAAAAACACACAGTGTGGGCATACATGCAGGCAAAATATTCATAAACATGAAATAAATACATTAAAAAAAAAAGAATCTCAACTCAGCAATCAAGCTTGCCTAGAATTTTTTTTTTTTTTTTTTTTTTTTTTTTTTTTGGTTTTTTTTTGAGACAGGGTTTCTCTGTGTAGCTTTGGAGCCTATCTTGGCACTCGCTCTGGAGACCAGGCTGGCCTCGAACTCACAGAGATCCGCCTGCCTCTGCCTCCCGAGTGCTGGGATTAAAGGCGTGCTCCACCAACGCCCAGCTTGTCTAGAAAATATTTACCCACTAAGCCATCTTCCTAGCCCAAATGTAAAGTACAGATTAGGGAGTGTCATTAGTTCTTTCCATTTCTGAAGTTTTATTTTTTCTTAAAGATTTATTTTCATTTTATTTGTATGTATGCATGTGTATATGCCCTGTGTGTGCAGGTAACCATGGCGGGCAGAAGAGGATGGTTGGAGCCCCTGGAGCTACTGTTGTTGGCAGTTGTAAGCTGCCCAACATTGGTGCTGTGAACCTAACTTGGCTCCTCTGTAAGAGCAGACAGTCTTAACCACTGAAGCATCTCTTTTGTTGCTATTGTTTTGAAACTATATTTTGCTACATAGCCCAGGCTGACTCTAAACTGGAAGCTGCCCCTGCCTCAATTTCCTGAGTATTTGGGGCTATGCCACATGCTGTTACACTTTCCAACTCTAGACCTACAAATGGGCGGGGCAGCCTCCTTTATCAGAACAGAGGGGGCCACACTTTACAGGGCTTCAACACTACTCCCCTTCTGGGACTAGAGAGCCAGTTTTCTTCGGAAATTCAAGGTCATGCTCCTAAATGTTACCTTTTCTAAGCCCAGGTGTCATGTGCAAGGCTACAGCTACTAAGGAAGGACGGACAAAAATATTGAGCAGCTGGTTCCTGTAGGCTGAGCACATAAGGAGGTTGATGTGTCGGAGCACAATTCCTTTGACCATTTCTGAGCATCCAGATTCCACTTTCAGAACCACCCTGTCATTGACAAGGCTGGCCAGGTTGGAGTGCAGCAAGATGCTGGATTGGACCACTTCCTCAGGAAGCTGGTTATCTACAGAGAGAGCAGCAGAGTGAACTCGGTGAGAAAACAGTCGTTAATTCAACCATGCTTCTCAGAACCTACAGGCTCCAAGGCAGAAGACTTATATGGTCTAATATACCCCTTTCTGTCCCAGAACTGAGAAGCCAGCTTTCTAACATGCCTACACTATCTGAAGGTCACTCAGTGCCAGCTCTTGCCCCACCACTACTTCCTCACCCATGAGCCAACCTGCACTCTGTCCTCACCTTCTGAAGATCTCCTTTCCATCAAAGCCACAACTCCAAAATCCCTGAATACAAGTTCTTCCCCAAGGACTCTCAGTAACCTATGTTGTGTCCACAGCACTAAGGCTTATTCCACTGACCCTAGCTAGCACTAGCTCACCATCAACCAGTGTCCTACCCTACAGGAACCAAAAGGCCCAGATCAGCTGGTCCACTTCTGTGAACTGGGAGGTGGTTGGCTATAAATCATGGCCTGGTCTTTCAGTAATTATACTCTGTAGTTGTAGTCCCTGTGATTTTCAATTTACACTAAACACTGTCACAGGTTCCCATTCCCAAATTCACAGCATAGTATCCATAACTCCAATGAGGGGTGTGTATTCACATGGTGTGTACATAGAGGTCAGGGGACAACTTTTAGGACATGGTTCCTGTCTTCCAACCTTGTTTTGAAGCAGGATCTCTCTACATTTTAAAAAATATTTTTATTTTAAGTGTATAAGTATTTTGCCTGCATATAAGCATACCACATGGGTGAAGTACCTCAGGAGGCTAGAAGAGAGGGTCTGATCCCTTGCAACTAGAGTTACAGATGGTTGTAAGCTACCATTTGGGTACTAGGAACTGAACCAGATCCTGTGAGAGCAGCAAGTGCTCTTCATCTCGGAGCATCCTTCCAGCCCCAGGTTTCTCTTTTAGTCTCTTACTCTGCACTGTGTACACCAAATTCTCCTAAATGCTGAGCATCCTTCCCTCTGCCTGGCCCATGAGCGATTCTCCTATCTCCTCTTCTTCTCATCTTGACAGTAAGCATGCTGGGATTGCAGATGCATACCACCACGCCCAGTTGTTTACCTGGTTCTGTGGATTGAATCCAAGTTGTGCCATGCTTGTGTGGCACACACCTTTAGTCACTGAACTTCCCTGGCCCTCCAGTGAAGTTTTTACTAAGCTGTTCCTCCTCATCCTCCTCCTCTTCTTCTTTTTCTTCTTCTCCTTTTCTTTTTAGAGACAGGGTCTCTTCATGTAGCACTGGCTATCCTGGAACTTGCAATGTAGACTAGGCAGGCTGGAACTCACAGAGCTCTGCTTGGCTCTGTCTTCTGGAATGCTGGGATTAAAAGGTGTGCACCACTACACCTAGCTTGTTTTTCTTCTTCTTTTTTCTTAAGACAGGGTTTCTCTGTGTAGTCCTGGCTATCTGGAACTCACAGAAATCTGCTTGCCTCTTTCTCCCAAGTTCTGGTGATTAAAGGTGTGCATCACCACTACCCAGCTCTTCTTTATTTTTTTGTAATAAAGACTTGGTCAAATGTACCTGTGGTTGCCCTTGGACTCTTGTTCTCCTGTTTCCATCTCCTGAGTACTGAGATGATGGGCATGCACCACAATGCTTGCTCACTGAACTAGTATCAGAGAGCTGCAGACCAGTAAGCAGCCAGGCTACAAACACAATGAGATTTAAAGAGGACTGAGGATGCAGCTCAGGGTACAAAGCATACACAGAACCTTATATTCAATTTCCTGTACTGAAAATATCAGAACAAAACAAAACCAGCCCTGGGGCTGGTGAAATGGATGGTTCGGTGTAAAGGCTCTTGCCACACAAGCTCGGTAAACTTGAGCTCAATCCCTGGAACATACATAGAGGTGACAGAAGAGACTGACTCCACAAAGTTGTCCTCTGACCTCAACACCTCCCATCCCCCAACAATAATTTTTTTTTATTTATTTTAAAGATTTTATTTATTTACAACATTCTGCTTCCATATATATCTGCATATCAGAAGAGGACACCAGATCTCATAATGGATGGTTTTGAGCCACCATGTGGTTGCTGGAAATTGAACTCAGGACCTCTGGAAGAGCAGTCGGTGCTCTTAACCTCTGAGCCATCTCTCCAGCCCCCCTCCCAACAATAATTTTTAAAAGCAACTACAATGTAGCAAACGGTACATTTGCTGGGTATGCCTATAATCCTGACACAGAAGAACTGCTCCAAGTTTGAGATGAGCCTGGGCTATAGTGAGACCCTGCTTTAAAAGAACAAAATTTTGAGTCTCTGAAGATGGCTTAGTCAGTCAAGTAGAACTTGCATTTGATTCCTAGAATCCACATAGAAGTCAGAAGAAGCCAAACACACCTGCAATCCCAGGTATGTTGAGGTTACAAGGGGAGGCAAGGGTAAGAAAATCTTCAGGGCTTGCTGCTTAGCCAGCCTAACCAAATTGGCCAGCTCCACAATCAGTGAAAGACCTTGCCTCAAAAAATGAAGCAAAAGTGGGCCAGGCGTTGGTGGCACATGCCTTTAATCCCAGCACTCGAGAGGCAGAGGCAGGCGGATCTCTGTGAGTTCGAGACCAGCCTGGTCTACAAGAGCTACTGGTTTCAGGATAGACTCCAAAGCCACAGAGAAACCCTAACTCGGACCAAAAAAAAAAAAAAAAAAAAAAAAAGTGAAAACACCTGACTACAATCTCTGGCCTCCCTGGGCTCATGTACAACATACATGAGTAAACACACACACACACACACACACACACACACACACACACACTCAAAACTATAATTAAAAAGAGGTAGATGTGGAGGGGAAGGATTTATGTCATTAGTCTCTGGTCTGTAGCTACTAAGGAAATGGCACTGTAGTCCTGGATCTTTAGTCTCAAGGGTAAACCAACGCACAAGCAATTACTCTCAAGTAGCCCCCTCACTGGGTCTCAAATTAGGAAATGAAAAGGCTAGTTTACAAACCATATTCATCCCATATACATACCAGGCCAAAGCAGGAATCCTCCAAATGCCTGAGTTAAGCCCTTGAGCCACAGAGTCTTCTCCACCAGAGTGTCCAAGTCCATGGATAACTGGTTTTGAAGTAGAATGGCAACTACCAGAAGCCATGGGTTCAGAGCCAGGTTTTCAATCTGCAGAAGCTGGATCCTATAGGCGACTTCAGTGACAAAGGAGTGAACATCCTCTGACTGCTTCTGAGGGATGTATCTGAAAGGAGGGGCAGAGAAGGAGAGGCTCAGCTACCCACATGTTGGGTGGGAGAGGGCCTGACTAGCAGGTGGGCCATGCTTCTGCCAACCAAATTCTCTCAGACCACATACTAGCAGCAAGCCTAGCTTCACAGTGTGGCCTGCCTATGTCTCCAGAGTATGCAGCTGAAATTAAACAAAAACATTAATTTCCAGCCCTAGATTATAAAAAAAAGACCCCCCTTTTTTACTTTATAAACAGATTTCATTGCCACAGGCACAGCTGCTTGGACCATGGGTCTGTACTGCAAGAGCCACATGGTCACCACCTATGCTGTCCCTTCTGGGAGTAAGCAGGACTCAGAGAACTGGCCCATCTGCATCTGACAGCTAGATGCAGAAGAAATGTGCAGGGTTTCCACAGACAGCTACAGAAGAAGGTAAATCAAGGAAAAGGGGACAGCCAAAAAGAGGCTGTCCTGCACTGGAATAACTGGTCAGGGCTCTGTGGTAGTGAATGGCTAACATTTCCTTCTGACTCCAGTTAGAAGTGAGGCTTCTAGCCATGCACCTCACTGTCAGACAACTGCTAGAGCTACAGTGCCATTTGAGGGGCTAACTGGGAAGAGGGTATGTCTGCCTCACTTCCCGAGGGGACTCTAAGAAAACACAAATGCTTGGGCTGGTGAGATGGCTCAGTGGGTAAAGGGGCTTGCTGCCAAGCCTGACAACCTGCATGCACCCACAAACATACAAAATAAATCAATTAATCTAATTGAAAAAAAGAAAAAAAAACCACAAATGCTCATCTGTGCCCTGAACCCTTAGACAACCCAGTGGGACTGAGAACAGGGGCACTATCCTGCTCACTGCTACTCTGTACTTCTTCCTAGGGTCTAAAGAAGTGCTTCAGACATATTAGCTGGCCCACAGTTGTGTCCATAATCCCTGTGTGTGAGCTTCTTAACTATGGTGTTGTTTGTCCCCACTGTTAAGTTGGAGCCTAAGGAGGATGTCCAATCATCTGGCTACACATTGGCACACACAGTTTGCAGCTTATCTTTTTTTGTTTGTTTGTTTTATGGGTGAGCACTTTGGGGATGAAGTGTGTGTGTGGCAAATAGTTCTTTGGGTTTGTTTGCTATTTGAGACAGGGTCTCATGTAAACCAGGCTGGTCTCAAACTTGCTATGTAGCTGAAGATAACCTTGAATTCCTGATCCTCCTGCCTCCACCTCGTGAGGGCTGGTATTACAGACATGCCCCACCATGCTGGCTTCAAACATGAGGTTCTTTAATTGAAGCTTTCCACTGATGAACATGTAATGCCAGGGCTTCCCTGGCAATTTGCTGGGAGAGCTCAGACAAGCCAAGGTTTGGTCTCAGAGGCCGTCAACTCAACAGTCCCGATTCACACTTGTGGATTTTACTTCTCATTTCTGTGTCAGGTATTAAAACACGGGCCTTGCACCTTGGCACCAAGTTATATGGGTTCCGACAGAGCCGCCCTGACGCTAGAGAGCGCAGTGACACAGGGTCTCCAAAGTATACATGGATGCTTCCAAAGTTCTCAGAGAGAATCCGTCTAGCTTTCAACAACCCCTGGTGGCATCACAAGAGGGAGAAAGAAAACAGGAATACATTTGTAAATTAGTGGAGGGTAAGCCAGGGTATTCTCTACATTCAAAGAAAATCAAATTTGGCTATCTCACTTACAGTGGTGGATTCCTTTGGCTTAGGAATTCCTAGCAGCTCATAGGCATAAAGAGTTTCTTCTAATATTTTATCATAACTGATGCTAATTGGGACAAAGTAGGTATCAAACACTTCTCTTTTAAAAAATGGTTCCATCACAATATTCAGGAGACCTGTAAACACAGGAAGCAATATTTTACCATGTATACTAAAGAGCAGGGCACATGAGGGCTCATAAATAATATATCAGCCTCCCTCTTTCCTTCTACACTGAACCTACAGCCTCCCTCCCATAGGGTTTAGAAGGTGAATCCTAAATCTGTTTCCAACATGTCCCATTCTTGGCTAAGAATAAAATCTGGCATTGCCCAGCTAGTGGTCAGTCTTGTTACTGATCCCACAATGAAAGGAGAAATAACCCAGTTGGGAAGTCAAACCAGGAACAGATATAGCCAGCCTTCCACAAAACACACCCATACCACCTGAGTTTCTGCCTCTCACTAACCCAAAACAGACAGAACCTGGGCATGGCAGTTCACACTTATCATATCAGCACTTGGGAAGCTTAGGGAGGAGGCTGGCAGCAAGTCTGAGGCCAGATGAAGCTACAATGAGTTCCATGCCAGCATGGGCTACTGAGTGAGACACAAATAAACCATATATGTATATACATGAAGATTACAACCGCAATCCATGTTTCCAGGAGAGCCCCCAAACTTCGTTAGTGATGACAGGCAGTGTCTGCTCTTGCTACATGTGCCCAGTGCTTTGATTCTCTATACTTCTGCTATATCCTATTCCCAGCCAGGAAAAAAAAAATAAAGAAAAATAAAAAAGATATCTAAAGTGCCCCAAAATAGCTACACTTAAGGGAACAGTTCTATTTATAAAGAAAACAGTATCTTGTCAAAGAAGTATCAAGTTCTATTTGGCAGCCACAGCGACACCACACCTGAGGTCTGAGGGTTTATGTGATTCTAATACATAAGGAACCTACCAAATTTAGGAATCAAGGTCTTGGCAGAGCGACTCCTTGTCCCTTCGAGGAAAAATTCAACAGGAGCATAACCATTCTTTAAAAGAGAACACAACAAATACACAAAACCCATTGTCTACTCTCAAAATAACACAAGCCTCTTTTTATGTCCTGCCCCCTCCCCGTGTGTGTGTGTGTGTGTGTGTGTGTGTGTGTGTGTGTGTGTGTGTGTGTGTGTGTGTGTGTGTGTACACACTCTGGGACTGAACCCATGACCTCTCATATACTATGAAAGCAATCTACCACTAAGCAAACACTCTACCACTAAACCACATCCAGAGCCTAAGAAATAGCTTTTTCTGATTCCTTATCCCAAGTGCCCTCTGCCATTTAAACAAACACTGCTCACAGAAACTTAAACAAGGATGCCTCTAAGATGAGGGACCACTGGGAGTTTGTATGCTCCTTGAGGGGAAATGACAGCTAAGGGGCTATTCAGAAGTGAAGAGCAAGACAGCTCTGCAGCTCCAGGTCCCTGGAGCACTTGCATTTACCCGTAGCATGGTCTTCACATATTCAGAGAATACAGCCCAGTACAGTTTATTTCCGCCAAAGGTGCGCCGCATGAAGAAGGCCCCAGACATTCTGAGTAGCTCACCAACCAATTTCATTCCTAGGAAGTCTACAAAACAAGGAAGGGGCAATATGCAAACAAAAATCTATATGTAAACACTATTGAGAAGTTCATGAATAAGACATGTGCCCTGTGACAGCGATAGTTAATATTTGTGAGATTAACTCAGAAAAAGAGCAGAAAGGGAGACGGCTCAGTGTAAATTGTCTGCCATGCAAGCATGAGAATATGAATTCAATTCCCAGCATCCACATGACAAGCAGGGTATGGCAGCACACACCTGTACTCCAATGCGGAGTGGGGAGGCAGTGATTAAAATCTCTAGAACTAACTGGCCCCTTAGTCTAGCCAAATCAGTGAGCTCCAGATTCAGTGAGACCCTGTCTCTAAAAATAAGGTGACCAATAGAAGACATTCAATGTCAACCTCTGGTCTACATCCCCCATACTCCAATGTCACCCTCTGCGCCCACCCAACATGCTCACACATACAGACAAACATGCACTCACATGCACATACATGCATGTGCATCCTCATACATGTATACAGATGCACACAACATATATACACAAAAAATAAAAATGGGCTGGGTGGTGGTAGTGCACACCTTTAGTCCCAGCAACTTGGGAGGCAGGGACAGACAGATCTCTGTGAGTTTGAGGCCAGCCTGGTCTACTGAGTGAATTCCAAGACAGACCCCAAAGCTACAAGAGAAACCCTGTCTCGAAAAACCAAAAATATGTAAATGAAAATGAAAACAAAGGCCATCTAGTAGGACTATGTAAAAGACTCTGAATCAGGTGCCTGCTGGGAGGTGACCTTGTACCTCTTTTGTCACCATGGTATTTACAAGCCACCAGGGACAAAGGCAATGGCAGAGCAACATGACCACAATGTCAGAAGGCCAGTATCCTCAGCCATGCTTTGAAACTGAAGTGGCATGTGCTCCCATACTCTGGAGTGCCAGGACAACCTACTCTCATCTCTCCACCACCAAGTAAAAATATCAGCCTACTTTTAATGAAATGAGTTAAATAAAGCAGGTCTACAAAAAGCCAAGGTTCCCCCAGCAGTTTAAATAGTTTTCATTTTTTCTGGTCTTCAAATCACTTCCTCCCCTATTTATTGAGAAGAAAGCACTTTTTAAGGCCTGCAAGTCCCTGCAGCTTTTAACCTTATTGATTCACTACATTTATTAACACTGGAATCCCTACTTTCCTAGAGACCTTGAAAGGGAACCAGTACAGTACAGATTCTATGAATGGATTCTACAAAAGCATGGATATACATTTACAAAGCAGTGTGGTTTAGAGTGACAACGCTTATACAGTACACAACCACACAGTGTCAAGGTAAAATGAGACATGAACTCTATGTCAGTATAAAATCAACCAAGTGGTTCAAAGAGCCAAATAGAGGCATTGAACTATAAAACTCTTAGAAGGGGATCACAGAAAATTTACACGACACCGGATGTGGTAACAAATTCTTGGTTATGACACAAAATACTCAGGGGACAAATGAACAAAAAGATTAATTGGACTCTATCGAAATATACAACTTTTGTGCATCAAAGGACACAGTCAACAGAATGGAAGGGTGACCAGTGAAATGGAGATGAACTGGCCAATCCTGTATCTATGGTCAAGTGTTCAGGACACAGAGGACTCCCATGGCTCAATGGCAAAAAGGTGGACAACCCAAAACTTGGGAGACAGACCCACAAAGACATCTCCATAGGGACCGATGTGCCTAGCATCCGGAAAGCTGAGGCAGGAGGATAACTACAACTGAGAAATTCAAGACCAGTCAGGGCAATACAGATCCCATCTCAAAACTCAAGCAGCCAAACAACCCTCCTCAGATAAAACACCTCAGTGATGATGAAGAGTACATGAACAGGTACTCAGCATCAGTGAGAAACACAACAAAAGCATGACAACCATGCTATACCCACAAAGACAGTTACTCCCGATGAAACAAAAGCATGTGCATGCCATGTCCTGGTGGACACATGATCTCACTTCTATGCAATACTGCTGGCAACACAGAGCAATATGGACACAACTGAAAACAGTATGGTGGGCCTCAAAAAAGTTCCCACATAACCCAGTGATGTATTTATTGAGGGATCAGATATGTGTACTGTTCAGCTGTTTTCTGTCAACTTGACACAAGCTAGAGTTTTCTAGGAAGAGGAACTTGAACTGAGAAACTGCTTCCATCAGATTGCTGTGGGCAAGTCTGTAGGCCATTTTCTTGATTAATGATTGATGTGGGAGTGCCTAACACATTGTAGGCAGTGCCATCCCTGAACTGGTGGTCCTAGTATCTATAAGAAGGCAGACTGAGCAAGCCATGGAGAGCAGTCAGTAAGCAGCACCCCTCCACAGCCTCTGCATCAGCTCCTACCTCCAAGTCCCTGCCCTGTTTTAGTTTCTGACCTGAATTCCTTGTTTCTTCAATAGTAACCATCTTCATCGGTTGACATGGTTTGTCAGTTTTGATGTGTCTGTTTATCACTTCTCACAGTGGTACACTATGATGTGGAAGTGTGTAAGCAGAATAAACCCTTTCCTTCCCAAGCTGTTTATGATCATGGTGTTTATCATAGCTTAGAAACCCTAACTAATACATGTACTCCCATGTTCATAGCAATTGCAGAAACAGCATTCATAGTGGGGGCTTCCTTAGCATACCTGAGGCCTTGGGTTCTATTCCCTGAACCAAAATAAGTAAGTAAATACTTTTAAACCCCACATTCACAACAGTGTGTCCTGGCTGGTTTTGTGTCAACTTGACACAAACTAGAGTCATCTGAAAGGAAGGAGCCTCAACCGAGAAGATGCCTCCATAAGATCCAACTATAAGGCATTTTCTTAATTAGTTATTAATGTGGATGGTGCCAGCCCTGGGCTGGTGGTCCTGGGTTCTGTAAGAAAGCAGGCTGAACAAAGCCAAGGGAGCAAGCCAGTAAGCAGCACCCTCCATGGCCTCTGCATCAGCTCCTGCCTCCAGGCTCCTGTCCTGTTTGAGTTCCTGCCATCACTGCTTATGATATATGTTGTTATACAGAACTGTGAACAAAATAAACTCTGTCCTCCCCAACTTGCTTTTGTTTCATCACAGCAATAGTAACCCTAACCAAGACAGTGTTACCTGAACTCACCAAATGACAGAAGCAAATAAAGTGTCCACACACAGGTTAAAGGATAAAATTAATGTGGTACATCCATACAATGGACTATTATTCAGCCTTAAAAGGGAGGGGAATTCAGACACAAGCTACAACACTGAGGTTGCCAAGCTAAATGAAATCAGTCAGTCACAGGAGAGTGTGGCTGCAGAGTGTGTGGCTGCAGAGGCAAGGAATAGAATGGTGGCCGCCTCTGGTAGGAGAAAAGCAAAGCAAAGTTAGTAAGTGTCAGTTTTGCAAGATGTGAAGGATTCTAGAGCAGACAGGAACAAGGGAGCTGCAATAATATGAATGCACTCAGTTCCTCTAAAATTGCACACTTAAACAAGTCAAGACTTTGTTATATATATTTTACCAAAACTGAGAATATGTTTTAAAAGCCCTATCTATTTGTGATCTAGAATGATCACTATGACTATATTATCAAAATTTAAAAAGCAGGAAATATGACAAAGTGGGATAGCCTCCTTTTCAAACCTAATCCAAAGAATCCCATGTGCACAGATGCCTTTCATGTCTGCTCAGTCATAGGACTGCACAGCACAGGGTCCAAATTGGGCCACCACACCATGGAAGACAGGAACTCAGAAAAGTTGCTGTTGGTACCCTTCAAATTCTTTAGTACTCTTGTTGTCATTCTAGTGAATGGTAAGTCTGTACAGTTTAAAATCATGGATGAAGACTATGCACGCACCCATTCCTGCCGCAATAACTGGCACAGGTAGATCATAGTTGTACAGAACAAAAGACAGCATGAGGAAGTCAATGTAGCTCCGATGACTGGGCAGCAGGACTACAGGGTGCTCCTGGACAGCTCGTTGTAGCTTGAAAAAAAGGTCAAATTTTCAAGAATTTCAGTTGTCATGTCACTAAAATCATAGCTTAAATCAGAAAACAGAAAGGTAAATCATGGTAAAGGTAAAGCATGGTAGCTCACATCTGCAATCCCAGAACCTGAGAGACTAAGGTAGTGCATGCCTATTATCTCAGCATTTGGGGCATTTGGGAGATGAAGGTGGAAGGATCAGAAATTCAAGGTCATCTTTGGTTACACGGGGACTTCAAGGACAATATGAGCTAGAGATCCTGTCAATAAATAAAGACATCTAAGGAAACAGGGGCACAATACAGCATATAACCAGGGCAAGTGATGAGCTGGCAGTAAGGTCTATACTACATGTGTTATAATCAAGTTAACTAACCTTGACTACTATATCCTAAGAGAATGTCTGTTTATAGGAAATCACACCAGCATAGTAGGACGTGACAGTGGAAATGCTGGAAAGGAATCTGCATGTGCACAGACAAAAACTCCTTCTCTTACTTTTGTAACCTGTGAACACACATGGGACACACAAGTGGTCTAGACGTCTTACTTGACTAACTTGGAAGTCTGCAAGTCTGACATTAAAAGGAAGAACAAGCTGCAGACAGCATGTCCCCTGGGGCTCACAGTGGATGCCTGACAACCTGCCCTCAGGATTCAGTCTAAGTGGGATGTCTTAGAATCAATTATACCACAGGATAGGGACAAGATGTCTGTACAAGCAATCCTCACCTTTTGAATGCCGTCTTCGTTCACACACACCTTTGAGAAAATCTGCTTAAAAATTTTGCTCAGGACAAAGGCAAAGAATCGAATGGCTCCCACCCGCAGTTTGTGGCTCATTTCCTCCAGGATCGAACTGGCTTCCTCTCGGAGGGTATCAACAGATCTAAGGGACTCCCTGGAAAGCTGAAAGGAAGGCAGAGCAGGGATGAATTCTGAAAAATAGAAACCAGAGCTCCTTTCACTCAAACCAATGTGATTAATTCCGAACTGACCCTATGATGTGATTCTAAGACAGTGTGTGCTCTTCTTGACTAGATCTGACCCAATTCACTAATGGTAAATGATGTTAAGTCATTCTTTATCCTGCTTTAGGCAGTTTCTCTATGGAGCACAAGCTGGCCTTGAATTCACCTTCCTTCCACCTCCGCTTACTGACTGCCAGGACTGTTAAGAGTCCACCATATTCAGTGAAAAATGATTCAATTTAAGCAGGTTTAAAGACCAGAAATTCAGCCAGGCAGTGGTGGCACACGCCTTTAATCCCAACACTCATGAGGCAGAGGCAAGTGGAACTCTGTGAGTTTGAGACCAGCCTGGTCTACAAGAGCTAGTTCCAGGACAGCCTCCAAAGCCACAGAGAAACCCTGTCTAGAACCCCCCACCCCCCCAAAAAAAGACTAGAAATTCAAAAAGAATCCATGTGGCTCCTGAGAAATGGCAACCAAAGTTAACCTCCTCTGGCCTGTGTACACACACACACACACACACACACACACAGTTCAGTGTTGCCACATCCCTTATCTACTCCTTATCTGTTCTCAGTTCAACAGCCCAGAAAGGAGGGGCTGGGTAACTGTCACCTCTTACAGTGCTCCTTCATTTTACTCAAGAGGTTACATCAAACAGTGGCTCAGCAAACAAAGAGCCTACATTAACCCAAGTTACCTAAGAATTAAATAAGCAGGAGGCAGGGAAGAAAAGAAAATGCCAGAGTCACTGAAAGGTGTGGATGACAATAGGGAGGTGAAAGTTCAAGCAAGAAACCAATACAAAACAAAGAAACACAAATAAACAAACAAAACCCAAAATCAAATGCTTTCCTGGGCCGGGCATGGCCATTCAAGTCTGAAATCCCTACACTTAGGAGTTGGAAGTGAAGAACCCAGAGCTTGAGGCCCTCCTGAGCTATACAATGAGTTCTAGGCAGGTCTGAGAAACTGGCTCATAAACAAAACCAATCAAGTGAAAACAACAACAAAAAATGGGAGGATTACTTATGGAGTTTTACATCCAGAAGGGGAGGAAGATGGGATAGAGAGAGAAGAGAATGAGTAAGAGTTGAGGAGAGTGAGTTCGAGACCAGCCTGGTCTACAAGAGCTAGTTCCAGGACAGCCTCCAAAGCCACAGAGAAATCCTGTCTTGGGGAAAAAAAAAAAAAAAAAAAAAAGAGTTGAGGAGATCTGGGTTATGTCCCAGCCCTGCTGCTTCCATCTCTGTTTACTCAGTGTCCACCACACAAGAAGCACTGGGACTATGGTTACAAAGAGGACAAAGTGCCTGACTTATGGAGCTTTGGCTCTAGATTACAGAAGCCAGGTGTCACATAAGGAATAGTTTTGATCAATGACTAACCACATACATCCATGAGAACAATTCTGTAAGATTACAATGGCAATGAAAACTTCCCATCACCCAGTGCCATCACAGTTGTCATGGAGTCATAGACAACATTACTCAAGTGTGTGGCAACCCACAGAATCACCAGCCTATAAAAGCAGAACCCCAAAATTATGCCTAGTATGCAATGCTTAATAATGATAAACAACCATGCTATTGGCACTGACATATATGTACTTACTATAGCACACTATTTATTATTCAAGCACACACCTACCTATATAGGGAGGAAAAAGTTACTCAAAGTCAGGTTGGTGATGCACACCTGTAATCTCAGCACTGAGGAGGTAGAAACTAGGACTAAAGAGAAATCTGAGCTACATGAGACTTTGTCTTGAAGTCTCTTCCCATGCACATGAAAAAAAAAAAAAAAAAAAAAAAAAGACATACATGGGGCTGGAGGATGCAGCTCAGTTGTAAGGCATTTGCTTACCATGTGAGCAGCCCTAGGTTCCATTCCTAGCATGGCAAAGAAACCAAACCAAAAACAATCCGTATGCTACTTCCCTAAGGACACCCTCAGGTATCAAATATTTAATTGGGACAGACAGAATCAATTTTTTTGCTGATTTAATCTTATGTTTTGTTCAACTTGGATCAAGAAGCAATAGGCTCCACCATGTATGCACACTACCTAGCCTAGGTACATGCAGACTGTGCTCCCTAGTTTCATGTAAGAATGCTACAGTGCTTCAACATGATGATATGCATCTGAGAACCCAGCCCATCCCAACCCACTCATGCCTGACTGGACTTAACTTGGGTACTATAATGCCTTGGGTACTATAGTAATGTCCCTGAGTGTTAACTGGAAAGGAAAACTTGTCTTTGGTCATGAAATAATCCTAACCACAGAGAACTGATAGCATCTCCATGATGTTAGTGGCCAAGCAAAGTACAGGGATTAAGGGCATGGGTCAAAGTCCACATCTAAAGTTAAAACCCGAACCGTGACCTGTGCTCCTGTACTCCATCTGCATGGCACTCCACCTGAGCATCTGAGGACGTGACACTGTGTATACAAAACCCAGTCCTTCCACGTGGCTTCCAAGCCCCTGGTGAACCTCACTCACCCCTGGAGCTCACTGCATTTCACCACCCTTCTGTCTTCTGCTGGTCAGACTGAACCACTTTCAGCATTCTACATGAACCTTCTCTTTGACCTGTTCTGAAAACAAATCGTGGCTCCCAAAGTGTGGGCTTCTGCTACTGCTACAGCATCCCGAACCCAACATAATAATGCAACTGACACACATGAGACTAGGTCTAGGACTCCTCAGAGCTTCTCATGATGTTTTAATGTGGAGGTCTGATCAGCTAAGGACTCTCTTCACCCCTTCACTAGGAAGACCTGGAGTTTCTGGCAGATAGTGTTAAAAACAAAACCTTCCTTATTCCCTACACCAAATTAGCTCTGCTCAAATTGTGGGTTCTTCACTAGCAAGTTGTATCTTCTATTTTACTATGCTACTGGCTCCATGCTACTTCTATGGCTGGCCTACCGGTCTTAACAAAAGGACAGCATACATTTGAGTGTCATGTAGCAAAAACTAAAAGTACATTTGAGATGATAAAATAAATTCATGGAAACAAGAGAAGGACCCGTTTTCAGTGGAGGAGGCTGGCTGTGCCTGAAGAACAATGTTCTTACCTGTTTAATGACGTAGTGAATCTCTTCAGAATTAAAAACAATGGACTTGATAACACTTGGCTTGCAGGGAGTGACCCCCCTATACAAGGTGGGTGTGTAGCATTTCATGGCAAACTTCAAGTCACTGACATGCCTCCTCTCCTCTAAGATGTCTTCAAACTCATCCCACTTTTTGAGCTCTTTCTGTGAAGAAGGAAGTGAAAGACAGTGAGGTGAGCCCACTGGGAATTACTAAGGTTCCTCTGCCCAAATGTTCACTGCATGACACCTGAGCAAGAGTATTCTAATATTAGATTCCTAGACAGAGAAAAAGAAGTGTCAACACCATGACCAATAAGTTTATACTCAACTATTGTTATTGGATACTTTGTGACCCCAAATTATTATTATTTATTAATATTAGGCAGGACTATTATGTAGCCTCAGCTGGCCTCAAACTCTATGTAGCCAAAAACAACCTCCAACTCTTCATCTTCATCTTTACTTTCCACCTCCCAAGTGCTGGGATTATAGGCTTAAGCCACCAGGAAGGGGAACCTATGGTTTTGTTTTGTTGGGCCAAGAACTGAACCTAGCTTTTATATGCTTTACAAGCACTCCACCTCTGAGCAGAGGCCCTGGCCTATTGATAAGCATATTTCTGATGGCTTTCTTTGTAAACTCAGTACCATACTGACAAACTTGCTTTGTCTGCCTCTATTTAGCTTGGACCAAACAAGCCCTCTGAATGTGGGTGCCAGCTAGGAGGTCAAGACAGTCTATGGGACCTCTAACAGTGGAGCCAGTCTTTATCCCTAGAGCACAAATGGACTTTGGGAGCCCATTCCCTATGGAGGGATACTATTGCAGCCCAGATACAGAAAGGAAGGCCTAGGCCCTCCCCCAAATGATATGACAAACTTTGAAGGTCCCCCATGGAGGGTCTCACTATCCCTGGGGAGGAGTTGGGGGATGGGTTGGCGAGGGTTGGGGGGAACATGGGAGGATGAGAAGGGAATGGGGGGGGGATGGACATGTAAATATGCGTAGTAAAGAATTTAAAAAAGAAGAAAAAAATAAAAAATAAATCAAAACATGTATTAGAAGCCTCAAACTAAGTTGGGTGTGGTGGTGCAAACCTATATAGTCCATGCCTTTTAGAGGTGGGGAAAAACCATCAGGATTCAAAGCCAGCCTAGCCTACATGAGATTGTCTCAAAACAAAACTATGTCAAATAAAATAAGCAGTCTGTTCTGCCTCATCACCTGTGCTCAGCTCTTGTGGGCCCAGCTTGTTTCCATCCACCAAGCACTTGCACTGCTTCACAGTCCAGTGGTGCTTCTAGAACAGTGCTTTCCTGACCAAGTAATTAGTAGTGGTAATGATAATGATCACAATGAAGGCTGCCAGCTACTAAGTGCCAGCTCTATTCTGAGAACTTGGCATTCTGAAGAACAATCTTCACTACAACCTCTGAGCAGCTGTCTTCACCAGTCCACAGGAATCCCAAGGCCCTAGGCTTCCAAAACACTAGAGACATAATTTGGTGGCATCTATGGCTCCTTACACTGATTGCCATACTTGTTTATGGCAACATGGTAACACGAAGCACTCACAGCACTATAGCCCAGGAGTTTCCTTAATTTTTTTAATTTACACCTACAGAAATATGTGTATGTCTTATTCAAAACAGGGGCCCTACCAAATATAATTTACCTTCCCTCTTTATCTGTATTTCCCTATAGTAAATACTGTTCTAAAATATCTTAGTTGTTACATAATTACCAAGTGATTTGTACTCACTTAAAAATCCAGAAGATTCAGGGAAAGCACAAACAAAACCAAACAAACAAACAAAAATCTAACTTTATGTGTAAACCCCTAATGTAGAGACTATTCTAAGGTATGCTTGCTCCTAAGCACAGGGACATGTCTCTCCCAACAGACACATTGAGACTGTCAACTTGATTTTTTCACATAATGTCATAAACACCCCTCCTTGTCATTTGTCATTTAAATTTCTTCCATTATTTTTGTCTTCCTCTGTTAATGTGGCACACTTAAGTTGTATTTCACTCCTTGGAATTATATATAAGGCACAATTGTTCTTAAACACAACCACACAGCATTTTCAGTGTGAGCCCTTGCTTTGGCTAAGCCAGCATCTCCTAGTCTTCTTTCCCTACCTCCAGTGAAACTTCCCCACTTTGGTATTTTCCAGTGCTCTCTCATCAACAGCAGAAACATACCTCCTTCCTTCAATTCAGTGACTTTTAACCTGGGGGAGTTTTCCCCTCAAACTACAAAAAATACTTTTTCTTCCTTATAGGTTCAAAAGCTCACCTCCTCCAGCCCTTGTCTTTTGCCTTCCACGACTGCTGGACACACTCACCTATTCCACTGGATTTTGTTGCTTGTGGATTTTTTGTTGTTGTTGCTTTGTTTCTCTCCTTTTGTCTTATTAGTGGGGGGTGGGGGACTACAGATGAAACCCAGGATTTTTAGTATTCATACTAGGCAAATGCTCTACCACTGAGTGACTTCCACGGCCCTGCAGCAAGCTTAAAACACTAATTACATGTGCTTCCAAATCGTCCACCTGATTCTCTTCTCCCATTACATATTCTGAATTCCCAACATTGCTCCAAAACCTATCCACTTTTCGACTGGGTTCTACAAGATTATTTTCCTGAAATCTTAACTGCCACCTCAGCTACACCTTTGGGCATCATTCCACCCAATCCTATTACTGTGGCCTTTGAGAATGTATAGCATCTACTCGGCACCCACAGGCCCTACCCTCAGCTAGGCTACCCAGCAAGCCTGCACTCATAATCTCAATATTCTTCTAGATTAAATGTGCCCTGAGTGAATCTTTCTGCCAGCTAATTGTATGCTTTTCAAAACACAGGTTAGTCTTCACTTTTTAAAATACTTAAATGAGTTCCACCTGCTTAGAATAAGGCCAGTCACTTCCAGAGTCAAGTAAGATATGTTATGTCTGATCTCCTGTCCGCTGAGACACAGTTCACTCACGGTTTACTCCCTGGTTAGTGTGCTGTGCTGCCACAAGAGGACTTGCCGGCATCCTTCTAAGCATGTAGCCATCTGTCTGGGTGGTCCTACTGCTCTGCTGTACCTGCTGCAGCATCATTTCTCTGAGAAGGCTTTCGGGAACTCCCCATAGAAGCACTCACACCTTGTTCAGGACCTCTGCCTGCCATTCACATTTAATACATGTGTGTTCACATGCTGTATCTGCGTATCTATGCATGATAACAATTATTCCAAAGGTAGCACATACCATTAGCATCTGGCCATTTTGATAATTGTAGTCATCCTAACATATCATAGGCTTTTGCTCATAAGACTGCAAAGTCTTCTCCAATTTTACAGTTCTCATTAATAAAGTAACAGCTCAAACTTGGACTCAACAAACTATGATTATATAATGTAAGGGTAACTGAGATCTTAGAAACTTCCCATTAGTGGCCTTAGGAGTGGACAGAGGACAGCATCATTATCAGCAGGAATGCATTGAGGGCATGGTCCAGGACAACTAAGAGCCAAAGGCAAGAGGACCGACCATATATATATTTTGAGAAAGCTTGACAAGTAGGTTTAGTAGCCCCCACACCTGTCTACCCCCACCACCTTATTTCTCTAGTTCCTGTAAAGCCAAGCCCACACCTTTTATGAACCCAGGTTAGCTGATCCCCACCACCTGTCCTCCTGTGCAAAGGATTGCAGCATGCAGGAGCAGCACTTACTGCCAGCAAGTAAACACATTTGATGGTTACTTACCCAATATCACAGTGCAAGTAGAGTCCAGCAGGAAGTTGGATGACACACATCCCCACCTTAGGTTGTACCTTGGGCCCTCCCACAGCCTCCCTCTCCACTGCTTTCCTTCAGCAAGTGGCACCTGAGAGCTATCTGTACACCAAACTCCTTGCTATAGACGGAATACAACAGTAATAGGGCAAGCAGACACTACCCAGAGAGAAGCATGTCCTTCAGCATAGAAGGTCAAGTTCAAGGTCACTGAGTGATTTCACTGGCAGACACTATGCTGGTCAGTAACCTGCAATGGAGCCCAGGTTTAGGCACTCTGTAGCACATGTACTCCCACCAAGGTCCGCTCACACCAGAACGACCTCACCAGCACTGGCCAAGATGCACAGCAGCATGAGATGATACAGGAGTATGTGCCACCTTCCCCTAAGAGGCCAACTTCCAAACAGAGATAATAGTAATGTTCAGTAAGTAACTGGGAAATGCTGTTTGGTAATACTTATCTTTATTTTGTATAAAATGTATTTAAGTATAAATTTATGTAACTTTAATCTTCAGTTTTCATTAATAGCAATATTTACCAATGGGCTTACAAATGCCATAAATATTTAGCTATCAGCTCTGACCAGCCTGTACAAGGACTGCCCTGAGCCACCACTAAATGAGCTCAAGATAAAAGCAGGTGTCAACAAGGAAATACTTTATACTGAGTGGTTCATGAAATTTTGAAGAGACAGCACACTTCCTGAGAAATACAAAGTCAGAACAGTGATGTCCAGTGAGCAGGATTAGACTGGTAAAATCAGAGCAAGAGCAATGTGCAGTCTGAGGTGGGATATCCTAAGTATCTGGACCCTTCACTGGAACTCTAACAAGCAACCAGGGTTCTGAATTGTGAACTTGGGCCACACACACACACACACACACACACACACACACACACACACACACACACACACACACACGGGGGGGCGGGGGGGGGGGCGGCAATGCATGCCCGAGCACACAAAATCTCAGAGGAAGATTGCATTTGTAACTTCAGCTACATCTTACCTGCCATTTACTTGCCAAATCCACATTCTCAGGCACACCCTCCTCTTTTGCTTGGGTACCACAGTCCTAACTCTACTTAGATGCCTCCCAAACATTTAGGATGTATCTGGTCCAGATCATGATAATCCACAGCCGACAACCTTACATCCTAGACCGAAACTGCTCTACTACCTGACTAAACCTGCTCCTCCCTGGTACTTCCTATCACTGAGAGATCAGCATCTGCCCAGTTGCCAAACCACAGGAAACCAACAGCCTACATCTGACTGCCACCACTTTCCTCGGGTCCTAGATACAGCTGGTTCCCAGGGCCAAGGATCTCCTGACCTAAGTATCAAATAAAACCATCATGCTGTGTGCTTCCTGGCCTCACTGGGCTTCACCTCCTTGCCTGCATTAGCCATTTGTCCTAACTGATCTCAATACTTATGAATCACACATCTTCCCCAACCTGAGTTTCTTTCTGCCTACAGCCTTCAGAGGGAAAGGCATGACTAATGCAGATAATCATGCTAGAAGTCTAATGATTTTCTTATTTTCAGGAGCATAAACCAAAAGAGAAGAATTAATCCTCAATAAAAGCCACAAATACTCAGATACCCATGATATGTGAAATTCTTTTAGGAAACACCTTTTGCTTATGTTCTTAATTCTGTCTTATGTTTTCTTTATCATTAATCATTAATCAGTTTCCCCACACATGCAAGGCAGTGATTTTCTTAGGTAATTACTTCAGCAGTCCTCACTTCCCAGCATTCATACTACAGAAACTCTGTTTTGGTATCATTTCTTAGAAGCCTTCTCAAGTCACCAAATGAGCCAGATGTCCTTTCCCTTGACTCCAACAACATTCAATGCATGCTTTAATCACCGCCCTTATTTATCCCACTTAATTGTGCTACCTATTTACATTTGCCACTTCCTGTGTCCTTAGAGGCAAGACAGTCTTTGGCACTGAGAATAAAAACTGGGACACTGCAGGCACTCCTAATGTTTGCCATCATTAGCAATATCTTAATATCACTAAAGAACTACAGACTAGACAGAAAATATTGCACAATTAACTGTGGTGGAAGAAGTTAGGCAGTCACAAAGATTAGACAGAACCACTGTTAAAGGCTACTGAGCCAGGCATTGGTGGCACCAGAGGCAGGTGAAATTTACACAGAGTAAACCCTGTCTCAAAAAACAAAACAAAACAAAACAAAACCAAAGGGGGGGGGGGATGTCCAGCTTCAAAAGTGGAAATGCTCGTGACCAGCTGTCTTAATTATTCACACATAAAGTTGACAAAAATCTTCGGACTAAAAAAAAAAAAAAAAAAACACAGATGAAGTAGAAACTAACTCCTTTTTATTAACACACGCAAGGAAAAATCCAACCCCCACACAAATCCATTTAAAGGCCAAGGAGTTTCTTGAATTGGATCTACCACAACAATTCCTCCTTTTAGAATAACAAACTATAAAACAATGGTCAAGTATTTCCACCAAAGAACTGTGTGGTGAAGTCAACGACAGGCTCCAGCCACAGCAATCATAAACGTAAAGTTCTTAAGAGACAAAGAAGTTTGCCCACATTCCAAAAGATATCCTATTCTCAAGGTAGCAATATTCTCTTAGAAACCCAGAAGTTTGTTTGCTTTGCTCTCGTGTGTGTGTGTGTGTGTGTGTGTGTGTGTGTGTGTGTGTGTGTGTGTGTGTGTGTTTTCTCTTTTGACATTTCTACACAAGCTAACGCTACACTGGACTTAAATCAGAGACTGGTGTTAACTGCCATACTATGGAAATATCCTTTTAAAAGCATTATTTGTCAAGAGTGGTGGTGTAGACCTGTAATCATGGCCTTCTGGAGGTTAGGGCATGAGGATGGCAAGGTCCAGGACAGCCAAAGCAGAGTACAAACCATGAAGATTGTTTCAAAATAAGCTATTAAAAATAAATTTCCCCAGGGCTAGAGAAATGGCTCAAAGGGTTAAGAGCAATTCCTTTCCCAGCACACACATGGCAGGTCACAACAATTTTAACTGGATTTCCAGAGCTGGCCTCTGATGCACCAGACACCACCACATGGTGCACATACATACATGCAGGGAAACACTGATACACATAAAGTAAAAGTCAACTGTCTCCCAGGATTGTACAATCTCACAAGGTGAAGAGGTACAAAGCTTCTACCTTGATAATGAATATTGTAAGCTCATGAATATTTTAAGCGACCACCATTCTGTTGGAAACCAAACTAAGCAAACCACCAGTTAAAACCAGAAGAGGAAGTAATTCTGGAAGAGGGGTGTAGAGAGGCAAATTGGAGTGAAGCCAGTGGCAATGGGAGTGATATCCAACAACTTGTGGAAAAATAACTAATAGGAGACAATTATTTTCCAGAAGTTTCAAGTCTTCCTCAATTAGAGTGTTAAAACTCTACTCGAATATTCTAGCCGAATGTTTTTCTCCCAAGAATACTTCAGGGGGAAAAAAAGGCGGGAGCCACTGAAGAGCCAAGTCTTCGCAGGCTACGTCAGCCCGCAGGTTTCTCAAGGGGCAGAACTCTGCAGACACGCCCTCGGTGGACAGGGGAGTCTCCAGTTCTCCCCTCGTGCTGATGTGCCGGGCTCCAGGCCTGATAGGGGAAAGGGACAGAGGGGTCACCAACGACAGAAACTTGTAAAAGCAGACATGTTACCGAGACGCAGGCACATGGTTGCTGTGGATACCAAGCCAAGTACCCAAATCCTACACAGAGGGGCGTCGGGACACGCTCTCTAAGACAAGGGTCGTGGGCTCGGGGGACAGGGTTCAGGAGGAGCTGTCCTTTCCCAAGACACAGCCCCGGGCCTCAGTGCCCCAGGTGCCTACCGCATATTGGAGCAGAGTGCCGGGATTGGCAGAGCCGACCGAGAAGCGGGAGCTGGAAGAGCTAGGAACGTCCATGGCGCGGCTGCCGTCCCGGGCGGGGCCTGGGCTCGTCTGCTACGCGGCTGTGGTGCAGCGGCTGGGGGCGGTTCTTTCGAACGGGGCGGCTCCAATCCGCCCAGGGCGGTGGCACTCAGTACGGCCACCGCACGGGACCCCGGGCGCCACCATCTTAGCCAGGATGGAGGCGGCGCCGAGCTCAGTGGAGCACGCGCAGAAGCGCCGGAAGCGGAAGCGGTGGATTGTGGGCTGAGTTTGGAGTTCCGTGCTGATTCCCATGGCGGAAGAACGAGAATCGGACTCGACAGAGCCTGCTGGCTCAGAGACACTCCTGGATGCCGTGCTGAGGACCCTCTACGACCTGGGTGAGCGTGGCTCTCTAGAGGAGGCGGCCAAGGGCAGCTGAACTCATCCCAGACTCGGCAGAACCGCGTGCCACCCGGAGGCGGCTCGGGTCACCCGATCTCCTGGCGCCTTGCCGGCTGGCCTTACCCCTGCGGCGTCTCCCTCTCTGAGGCCTTCTCACCCACATCTTGGCTCTTTCTCAATGTGCGGGAAAGAAAAATCAGAGCGTGTTACTAAAGACAGGCAACTATCTGGCACTTTGACAAAAGGACAGTCACTCGCAGGCTGAAGAGCTCACATAGATTGCCTGACTTTCATAACCAAACACGTTACAAACGCTTTGTTATGTTTTAGAGCGCTTACTCAAAATCTAAACTCACTTATACGGTTAAAAAATAACTTAGAATGTGGAAGAGCGTATCAGGTGTACATGCTCTTGTGCGTTCCCCCAGTAACTGTCAGAGCAACCCTTATATATCCCTGCATTGATCCTTTGTTACAAGCACCAGAAGCTAACAGAGCTTGTTAAAGGTTGCCCTTCAGAGCTCGGATAATAGGCCTAGGGCCTAATATCACATTTTTCCACGGGTTGCCTTGTCCTGTGCAGGTTTTCTGTGCCCACGGAGTGGAAGGCAGACAAGACTTGGCCTCCGACTTTCACAAGTCTGAGGACTAATTTTTAAAATCCTAAATACAATTTGTGTCCACATGTGCTGGAATTCATTGTTAGTTGCTCCATTGACCGGACTCATTTTTATATGCATACTGCCAGAGTTAAATTGTCTCCAAGGACACATTTAGTGAGTACTCAGCTGGTGTTTAGAAAGCTCTTGTGCTCATGCTGTAGGTCAGTAATGAGGCCTAGAATTCTGGTTCAAATTCCAGGTTTCTGTTGAGAGTCTGAGCAGAGGAAACAAACAGAAGATGAGAAATTCAGTAGAAAGTAAAGGTGTTTAAATTAAGGCAGTTTTCCTGGGTTCTACTTAATTCATAACTGAAAGAAAACAGGAAGACTGGGACATGTACTTGTTACCCTGCAGTGTGGTAAAAAGGAATACTTGTGTAGAGGCAACTGAGTGGGTGACCTGTGAGTTACAATCCTGGGAAATATGACTTTGATGCCACTAAGTAAGGAGCAAGTGTGAGGACTAGAGCAATTGTATTAATACAGGTCAGGAATAGATACACAGCTACCTAGGCAAGAAAGACAGCATTTTGATTTATAAAAATTGTGCAAAAAACCCCACCTTACTTGAAAAACAATCTGTTTCTTTTTTAAAAAGTTGTGTTTTTACTTTTCAAGTTGCACCTATGTGGAGGGAGTATTTGTATGGGTGGATGTTGTCACCCTCAGCATGTTGAAATAAGAAAACAACTTGTGGGTATCAGTTCTTTGCTTCCAAGTTGGTCCTGGGGATCACCCTTAAGTCATCAGGCCTGGCAGCAAGCACTCTGGCCCCAAACACTTTGTTTCTTTATTTGTACAGATGGGTGCCTATGTCTGGGCCATATGCACAGTGATATTCATTTGGTATTGGTGTTAACTCACCGAAATACTTTTTAATTTTTTTTTTAAATGTTGAAACAAACAGGAGAGACAGAAGGTGAAACAGAGCCTAAAAGGATCAGAAAGAAGAAAGAAAAAAAGAGAGGCGAGGAGACAATAGCAGATGAGACAGCAGAGCCCCTTCCCCTGCCTGAATGTCCTGCAAGAAGCCAAAAGAAGAATGCTTCCAGCTTTTTCAAGAAACTCAAAGCAGAGCTGCACTCTGCTCCTGCTGTCCCTTCAGCTCCCCCTTCAGGACCAGAAGTCCCTGCTACTACTGCAGTGTCGCTCTCTCCCCTGAAGAACAGCGGCAAGCTAGTAGAAGTGGTCGAGTTTCAAAGCAGAAGTAAAAAAAGAAAACCAAAGTCAGATCAAGATGAGCACACAAAGGTAATGAATCAGCTGGTCTGCACCTGTGTGGTAAGGGTGCTTTAGGTGACCATAGACCATAACTGAGACCCCAAGGCTACCTTCAGGCCCCAACATTTGGTAAATGACTCACAGGACTCAGCACTTGGTTCTTAGCCATCTTAGGCTGACTGACTGACCGGAGTTCCCAAACCCAATAACCCAGAGCAAACTGAGCACTGACTATAAATCTCAGCATTGACGTAAATGCTAAGTAAACTTAGGACGTTAGTACCTTGAGGCCTCAGGTATACAGAAACACTCTGGTCAGCAGAGTATTAATTGCTCAGTGCTTGGGAGGTAGCCAGTTGTAAATAAAGGATCTAAAACTGTCTTAAGAGTTTCAGGTTTTGCCAGGCACGGTAGCTTACACTTTCAACCCCAGCGCTCGGGAGGAGACAGGAAGCATTTGGGTCTCTGAATTCAGGGCCAGCCTGGTCTACATAGTGAGTTCTAGGTCAGCTGGAGCTACATGGTGAGACCCTGATCTCCCCAAAAGAAAAGGTTCCAGGTCTTGATAAGCCCAGACCTGCTTAGCTAAACTTTCCTACTTAATAAGCCTTTGGGTTGTTAGTGCTCAGAAGAAAACCAGGTTTCTCTCTGCCATTCCTGCTGTGTGCCAGCCACTATCCTAGGACATAGCACTGACCAAAATGTACACCAACTCTTGCTCCATGAACTCACAGTCTAGTACAAAAGTAATTTTATTTTCCTGTGCAGCACTCTCCTTCAGATAACTATAAATGTTACCCCAAATTTAGTTTGTTAAGGTGAGGTGGCTACTCCTACAAATGGTCTTCCTCCCCCCTCCCCATTTCCTTGCAACAAGAATATACTAATGGGTTTTTTCAAATTCATTCCTAAAATCCAGATATATACCATTCTTTAGCCTTCCTCATGCCCCATAAACATTTACCCTTACCTATCAAAAAAGAAAATGTCATTTTCTTAAGGCAGCTGTTAGAAATTACCACACAGTGCCTCAAAGCAATAGAGAATTATTAGTCTTGTAGAGGCCAGAAGTCCAAAGCCACATATGGTAGGGCCTGTTCCCTCCGAGGACTCTAGGAATAGAGAAGCCTTCCTGGCCTCTGGCCAGGGTGGCCCCGTGCATCCCATGGCTCTTGATGGTATAACTGTAGTCTCTGACTTACCTTTAAATGCTTCTTAGCCCCATGGGTCTAAGCCTATAGTTCCTGTACCTCCCTCTCTCTCTGTCTCAGGGCACCTATCATTAGCATCTATCATTGGTTTAGGGCTTCCCCTAAATCCAGGGTGCTCCTCGACTCTAGAGAGCTTTAATTGCACTCTTAAGATCATTTTTCCAGATATGGTCCCATAAACAGGTTTCTGAGATTAGAACATGCCATTATCTTTTTGATAGCTACAGTTCAACTTTATTCTTTATGGCTGTGTAAATGTGTGTTAATGTCAATTTTTGCTACATTCTTATTGTTTTAAACAGCATTCTTTGGACTGAAAGGTTCAGTGATATAGCCCTTGCCTAGCATGCAGGAGGTTCTAGGTTCCTTACCCAGTATTGCAAAACACAAACAAATCCATTAGTGGTTTTGAATTTAAATGCCATTTCATACCTAGTGCTCACAGCACTTCCTCAGATTATTAGTACACTGGGTTTTGCAATCAATAATACCTGTTCTTACTTTAGGATACTAGGTCAGCTTCCCACTCATGCTTCAATTATTAGCACTGGGACCATAATAGGTAGGCCAAGGAATGGCCCTTGGCCATCTCCTTTACTCCTTTAGAAGCCTACAAGAATATGTCTTTTATGTTGTGCCACAGTGTAGGAAGGTAGGAAAGCATTATTTTCAGTGTTAACCAGATTCCAAAACTAACATGACCTATCTCCGTACACTTTCTCCCTGCCTCAAATGTTCCGGGACCCAGTTTCTTGCATTCACTCTTGCCCCCTTTTTTTTTAGAGTGGAAAGTTTTGCCTATTAATAGAATGGGCAAAAGAGTTGGCATTGTGTGAGACTGGATTTCTTCATTGCTCAGGACTAGAATGACTGCAGGCTGTCAAGTTGAGCCTTGTTCTCTCAAAGCAGGACACTATCATAAGGCATTCCAAGGCAGGTGGCAGAGAAAGTGACTGATGATAAACTCCATTTGACACTCATGGAATTGGAGAACTTGAGAAAGGAAGAGGTGGTAGTGAATTTTGGAAATTGTCCAGCTGTCTGGCCCTACCTAACCCCTGAAAATGATCTTTCCCTCAGAACTTAGACCCAAGCCATAAATTCTACAACCAAGCTATGTGTCGTACATCGTCACAGGCTTAATGGGCTTGTCTGGGAACATGGCACCATTTCAGAAGTCTTTTCACAGTAAACTTAGATAAGCAATTCTTTATTCTACAAGTCACTGTGCACCTGCTACCTGGCTGTCCCTAGAGACCAGCAGTGGAATGTGAATGCTGAACTGTCTGCTGTGGTTATAAAGTTATAAATGTAAAGAGTTGCAAACACAGAAACAAATAGCCTACTCTAGGTAGAGTAGTAGTCAGGGAGGAAGGCCCTGCCTGAGCAGGTAGTGCTCAGTATTAAATAGTAATTGGAGGGAAAGAAGAGAGCCACATAAGCAGGAGAAACAGCCTTGCCAGCCCCCATGGGTGCAAGGTGCCTGACTGGTTCAAAGAGCTGGAAGACCAGCAGGAGTAGGACAGAGGGGACGGTGGCATGAGATGGCAGCACAGAAGCTGGGAAAGCCAGCCCTTCCCAGGTTTTAGAGGCAACTGTGAGATTTTGTACTTTAAAGTACATGAAGACAGCCAAGTATGATTCTTATTTCTATAATCCCTGGACTCAGGAGGATTAACATGAAGGCAAGTCAGCCAGGGTTACAAACAAAACCAAAAAGAGTTCCAGGCCAGCCTGAACTACATGATGAGGTCCTTCTAATCAAAACAAAGCAAAAATCAATTAAGTATGTGGGGAGCTATGACTCTGGATGGATTTGAAATGGGGTGGCCTAGATTGGGACTTGAGGAGCAAATGAAAGAACCTGTTTTTTTAATGGGAGTGCAGCTTTGCAAGATGAAGGGCATTCTTGGGCTTCTAAGCAGTATGTCAGATAGCCTGAAGCCATTCAGGTAGCACTTGGCTCCTAGGCCAGTATCAGTAGGGTTGTTCTCATTTCCCTCAAGCTGCTAGGTCTCTACTGTCACTACTCTATAAATCTTAGGCTCCTTAATGACCTAACCAAAATGGGACCAAAACAGGGCATGGTTGTACTCATCTTCAATCCCACCCTCAGGCAGTTCCTTGTAATTCAAGGACAGCCTGGGCTACATAGAGAGACCCAGTTTCAGAACAAAAAGGTGGGGACTGAAAGCAGGAAGAGAAGGGGACCCTGTGTCCTCACTCTGCATAGGAACTGCCATTGCCATTGCACGTGGGTAGCCACGTGCTGGGGCTTGTGCCCACCCATTGGCCCTGGGGCCTGTGAGGTGAGGTCATTGGTCTGCAGCTAAGTGTACTTCGTACCACCTGTGCCATTCAGAGCTTGTGAGCACAACTTGACAGGGTTCTGTTTGGTTCTTTAAATTAATGCAAATTTATTTGGCAGACAAACATCATAAGGCTTCTCAAAAATCACTTGTGTTTCCTCTGTTTGACATGAATTTTACAGGTAGTGGTTTATTTCCCTGGTGCTAGGGATGGAGCAGGGAGGGGCCTTCCACACACAGGCAAGCCTCTCCCTCTGAGATATGCCCCCAGCTGTTGTGGAGGTATGTGCTGATGGGTTCCAGTCCACCTGAAGGTCCTGGGCCTCTCAGTGTTTGGTATTGCAGACAGAACTTGACCCTGACTGACCATTCAGATAAAGGATTGTGGATCTGAAGCAGCACAAGTCGGGTTCTGACCTCAAGCTCTCTGGCTTCCAGGCTATGTACTTAGCTGCTGCTTGGGAGATAGAATACAGGTTATTTGGGTTCTGTGGCCTTTGATAAGACCAGTGGGAAGAGCCGGAGGCATCACTAGACCTGAAGACAACTCCCCAGGTCATTGCCAAATAGCCATGACAGCAGAGTGCTATGCAGCTCACCCTCTTCATTCTGAGCTCCCAAAAGGCCATGTTTTTAGGAAGAGAGTCATCTAGTTGAGGCACTTCACACTGGCCAAAGTGAATAAGTCCTTAGTGTTTTGGGTTTTCGTTTTGTTTATTTGTGGTTTCCTGAGTGGTGTTTTTTGAGACAGGGTTTTTCTGTGGCTTTGGAGGCTGTCCTGGAACTAGCTCTTGTAGACCAAGCTGGTCTCGAACTCTGGTCTCCACCTGCCTCTGCCTCCTCAGTGCTGGGATTAAAGACATACGCCACCACTGCCCTGCATTCTTAGTATTTTTAAAACTGCCTTCATTTGGGAAAAAAGTGTTTGTTTACCCACCCACTCTAATTAATAATTTTAAATGTTTGTCTACCTAGATTTTTCTATTACATTTTATTTGTTTGTGCACAGGGTAGTGGCTGCCATGGTGCACCTGTTGGAGGTCAGAGGATAGACAACCTGTAGGATTCAGTTCCCTCCTTTTGCCATGTTGGACCCACTGGATAAACTCAAGTCATTAGGCTTTGTGGAAAGTGCCTTTACCCAAAGCTGAGTCATCTCATTAGCCCACTAATAACATTTTCTTTTCTTTGGTTGGGGGCGGGTTTTGTTTTATGGTTTTCAAGACAGGGTCTCACTATGTAGCTCAGGCTGTCCTAGAACTCACTATCTAAACCAAGCTGGCCTTGAACTAACAAATCCTCCTGCCTCTGCCTCCCAAGTGCTGGGATTAAAGATGTGTTTAACTATACCTGGCAGTTTTTTTCTTTTTTAAATCTAAGCAGCACAGAACGAAATGCTTTGGGGCAAGTCAGCTAGCCCACAGGCTGGTTTACTGAGCCTGGAGCACAGCTCCTATATGGAGAAGAAAACAGGGGACGGGGTTTGCATTGTGATTGGATATCCTTACTATGTAGGGCAGGGACTGTGCCCTGAGAAAGCAGGACAGCCACTCTGGCTGTCACCATTGGCCCCTATGTGGCACAACATCTTTTTTAGAGGTTGTATGGAATTTATAACTCTCTTGCTGCTGTGACAGATGGAGCCTGGGATTAGATGGTAACTATTGTTGGCCAAATGTCTTTGTCTTTGACAATAGTCTCCTTAAAGTCTCAAGCATCTAGAGAGTCCTGTAGACCTGAAGCCACAGCCAGGGTGTGTGACTTAGAAGCCACAATCTTGAAAGCCTTTGCAACAGCAGTGTCACCAGAAGTTAGGAACCAAAGTTTCACCACAGCCAGGAAGCTGATGCTTCTCAGAGAACTGTCGTTCTAGCAGATGGGGAGGGAGCAGGAGAAGAAAGAACATGGAGGCAGTGATTTAAGACTTCTGCTTAGATGCCAGTGCTTTGCCCAGCTTCTTGCCAAGAAGAACTTTCTGTCTGGTCCATGAAAGACAGATTTGTTTTTTGCTTTTTCTTGTTTCATCTTCCCTTAAAGCCTTGAGTCCTTAAAACACATGCTCTTGGAGTTGAAGAGATGCAAGACCAGTCACTTACTGCTCTTGCAGAGGACCCAGGTTCAGTTTTCAACATCCACATGGTGGCTCAGAACCATCTGTAACTCCATTCCTAGGGTAGACAACATCTCTTCCAACTGCTTCCTGTACACACATGGTGCACATACACACAACTAGGCACACATAAAATAAAAAATAACATTTAAAAACAAAAGCATGCTCTCCACCTCTACTCTGCAAAGTGTTTGTAAAGATTTTGTCAGCATGTGGAATTTATACCTAGATGTGTGGGCTGGATTCAAGATTTCTTTTACAGTTTATCATTGTAATAAAATACACAAAACATAACAGTTTGGTACATAACTTACTAGTGGTGAACAGCCATCGCCACCTGCCATCTTCAAAGTGTCTTCCTGCAGTTGTCCCCATTCCGGCCCAATATCTCTGTTCTGCTTTCTCTGTCTTTTTTTTTCCCCCAATATTTACTGAACAGTTTATTTGCCTGCCTCTCCAGGCAGGCCACTCCTTGTGAACAGGAGAAATGTTCATAGTTGTACTCTGCTTGAATGCAGCTTGTGTCCACAGGAAGGAATGGTGGCCAAGGTAGCCCTAAGCTCAACAACCTGAGAAGAAGTCCAGACTAGCTCCACTTGATGTTCTTGTCCTCTTCGGTCATGGCTGGTATGTCCGTGCCAATGCCAGTGCCAGTGGTCTTGTTGCCATCCCTCAAAGTGAAATGCTGGCCTTTCTCTAAGATCATGGGCTGCCACAAAACTAGGCTGAGCCTCTTAAGTCCTCTCCAGGCATGGGAAGCTCCTTCCCTGGAGGCAAAATAACACAACAGGCCATGTCCCAAGTCAGGGAGAACACGGCAGGCATAAAATGAGATACAAATGGTTTGTGGCGGCCACCCTCCTCCTTGGTGAGGATGTAAACCTGGGCCTCCACCTTCTGGTAGGGCTGGATGGAGCCTGGCTTGACCATGACCATGACCAAGCCTTGCCTCAAATCCTCCTGCTTTAAGCCTCGGACCAGAGCACCCAGGTTATCCACTGCCTCAGCCCTCTCAAGGCTTTTGTGGAACATCTCAATGTCATTATAGTGGGAATGTTCTTGTTATGTCCCAGCAACTCACACTCATCTCCCTTCTTCAAAATGCTATGCTCTAGTGTACCTGTCACCACTATGCCCCGGCCAGCAACAGAATGAACTGACTATGGGGAGCAGAAAGGGCTTCTCCAGGTCCCAGGTGGGCACTCGAATGTAAGTGTCCACTGCATCCAGCAGCTTCTGTACTGACTTCACACCTAGCTCAGGGTCACGTTGCTCAAGGGAACAAAGAGCAGAGCCTATGATGACTGGGCCTCCTATCCTTTATATCCAAACTCGGTGAGCAGCTCCCAGATCTCCAGCTCTACCAGCTCCACCATTTCTGAGTCCTAGACAGTATCTGCCTTGTTCACGTACACCACAATGTGCTTCACCCCAATCTGTTTAGCCAGTAGTAAGTGCTCTCAGGTCTGGGGCATGGGGCTGTTATTAGCTGCCACCACCAGGATGCAGCCATCCAGGGCGCCAGTGCCTGTGATCATATCCTTTTTTTGTTTGTTTTGTTTTGTTTTCCGAGACAGGGTTTCTCTGTGTAGTTTTGGAGCCTATCCTGGCACTCGCTCTGGAGACCATGCTGGCCTCGAACTCACAGAGATCTGTCTGCCTCTGCCTCCCAAGTGCTGGGACTAAAGGCGTGCACCACCACACCTGGCTGTGATCATATTCTTAACATAATCTGCGTGACCATGGTAGTCTGTGGGCATAGTGGCAGGCAGCAGTGCTATACTCCTCATGAGCTACATTGATGGTGATACCCCGAGCTCAATCCGCAGGGGCATTGTCTATCTCCTCGTACTTCTTGAACTTAGCTCCATCTCCCTCAGCTAGAATTTTTGTGATGGCCATGGTTAGGGTGGTCTTGCCGTGGTCCACATGGCCCATGGTACCCACATTCACCTGGGGCTTGTCGTGCACATCGGTCTTCTTGGCCTCCACGGCTAGGCCATGACACAAGAAGGGTGGTGCCCAGGCCTTCAGCAGCCACAGCCAACCTTGCAGAATTGGGGTCGGGTTGGCGCAGAGACCGCTGAAGAGGGGCGTTGCTCACAGTAGGGTAGTGGCCGACACTGTGGTGTAGTACACAGCGACGGGGACCGAGAATTACCTGCTTTCTCTGTTAAGTGACAATGCCCCTTGTGGGATGGAGTCACTACTTGCCCTCTGTGACTGGCTTATATCACAGTGCCCTCCTATGCGTCTGTGACATGGTATGTATCAGAATTCTGCTCTTTGGTTTATTTTTTGTAGTGTTGACTCATGTTTGCTAGATTAGCCCTCTGCTATGGAACTTTACCCCCCCCCCCCAAATGCCTCACTTTTAGAGGCTGAGCACAAACCACTTAACCTGTTCATCTGTGGGTAGACCCCCCCGGTTGCCCTTGTATTTCAGCTGTTGTGAACACTGCCACTGTGACTTTGGTGTCCAGGTGCCTCTGGAAACCCCTGCCAAGGCAGAACGACTCGATTATGTGCCCACTCTGTTTTTACTGTTCCTAGGAAATGCCACACATTGTCCATAGCAGCTGCACCCTTAGCATTTTTGCCTACAGTGTGTATAAGGGTTTCAGTTTCTCGACATCCTTGCCAGCGCTTGTGGGGGGGGCGGGTACTTTTGGGGATGTTGTTTTGCTTTGTTTTTAATTTTTATTTTATATACATATACACAGAGTTGTTGGGTTGTTTGTTTTGAGACAAGGTTTCATGATGTAGCCCAAGCTGGCCTCACATTTGTAGCCACTTCCCACCTCTTTTCTCCTTAGAGTACAGGTGTATGTTACCATACCTGGCTAATTGGTAGTTTCCAATAAGAATTTGTTTTCTTTGCAGAATAAAACAAAGGCCTTTGAAAAAGATGTGGGTATTCAAGAATTTAACCTAGAAAAGGTAAGCATTTTGAGGTAGTTTTTAGTTCCTTTTTAAGGTTTGCATTGTTTATTATGAACTGACAGCTTTCACGCAGTACCAGCCTTCTCCAGAGAGTCTTGTCTCCAGGCTAGGGAAATGGTGAACCTCATCTCACGATGTCCACATGGCTGACCTACTGACTAGTACAGGGTTACAGTACAATGGCCAGTGATGCGGTGGCAAGTCAGAAAGATGGGGACATGTGTCCACAGTGCAGCAGGTTTCTAAGATGCCTGAGAGAAGGACAGGAGGAAGTCAACAACTGAGAGTAGATACTGGTGACCACCTCTTCAGAAAACAGCTGTTTGGCCTGCTGTGGTCAGCTTCTCTGTGTGGACAGCATGTTTGGAGAGGCGCTTTTGTCTAAGTGGCTGCCCCTCTGGCACTGGCTTGATAGAGGGCATCGAGCCGGAGTACTGAGTGCTACCTGAGTCCCCGCACTAACTAGTTCATTCAGAGATAATCCATTGCTTCAGCTGTGAGATTAAACAAGGAGGAGACACTGAGAGAGCAGTGGTTCCAGAGCCTGCTGGTGCTCCCTCAGCCAAGGCAACACTGCAGTGCCACGGCTGTGGGGCAGCGAGGCCGAAAGGCTGCTGGGAGTTGTTGGGTGCTAGGTCTGACTGTTGTGCATCAACAGGCTCGTCTGGAAGTACATCGCTTTGGGATCACAGGCTACGGCAAAGGAAAAGAGAGAGTCCTGGAACGGGAGCGGGCTATCATGCTGGGGGCTAAGGTGAGGGCTTGCCTACTGTGGCCAGGCCTGAGGGGAAGGGGCAGCAGCACATGGGCACTGGGACTGCCCTTTTATTTGTGTGAGAAAAACTGATGATGTGCCTTTATTCTTTCCTTTCAGCCTCCCAAAAATAGTTACGTGAATTATAAGGTTTTACAGGAACAAATCAAAGAGAAAAAGGCAGCACTGGAAGAAGAAAAGAGAGTGGTGGGTGTGATGTGCCTGCATTTTACTCTGTTAAGCAGGTGGGCGGGGGAGGGGGCTGCCTCATGGCCTGCCTGCTGGCAGTCATGGCTTGCCAAGCAGTCAGGACACCAGACACCAGCATTGCCTAGTAAATCCTCCCCCCCTGCCCCAGTTGTATCAGCTGAGCTTCATCAGGCCAGCTGAGGCATCTGGCCTGGCCATGGGTGAGGTAAGGCTGGCTTTGAGGCAAAAGGTCATTATCATTGCCACATTGTCTGTCTGCCTAGTGCCCACCATTTACCCAGGAGGTGTTGGTGCTCGGCTGTGGTTGTCCCAGGGGAGCCCTGTCCTCCAGGGGTCATGGCAGCGAGGGAAGCTACAACCAAACCCTTGGTTTTTTGTGACAGGGTCTCAGTATGTATCCCAGGCTGGCTTAGACTTGTCATTCCTCCTGCCTCTGCCTTCTGAGTACAGTCACGGTACACATCACCAGATTCCGATAGCCTGTCACATTCTGTAACGGTTCAGGGTGAGGCTTTTGGGTTATCTTTAATATACCCACTTGAAAATGTTTTAAATAAATGACATTTATGTGGCCTTTTGTCACTAACCTATTGCCCTGTTTTTGAGTATTCATTATCCATTACTGACATATAGTCCTAAATGTTAATTTAGGCTCGGGACACAGACATTTTCAAGAAAAAGAAGAGGAAAGGACAGGAAGACAGGTGAGTGTTGGCCACAGACGCTGAGTCATCACTAGCCAAGCCCTGTGGTTCGTTCCCTCATGTTGCCTTGAGTGTGTGTGGCACCCCAGCCCTCTCGGTTACCTGTTTGGGCCTTTAAACAGGGGGTAGGTTAGGAATCTGCCTCAAATCAGCCAACTGCATGAGACTGAATCCCTCATCTTCTCTGGTCTCTATTATCAAGACTAGACACCTCCAGTGACTCATGAGAGGTGAGGTTGGCGTGGCTGGCCTGACATGCCACACTCTCACAGTGAGACACCTTGATGTGTCATGGGGAAATAGCAGGCAAGGGGCCTGGGACTTGTCTTAGCTTTGGGTGAGTATTCCCCTCTCCTCTGGGTGCTCCACACTGGGCTTTTCATCTTAGCCCTTTCTCACAATGGTGTCTTTGTCAATTGAGTGCCAGGTAAATGTTGGTGCTCAAGTGTAGTCATCCCAGGGTAGTCCTGTCCCTCAAGGGACTTGGCAGTGAGGAAAGCATCCAACTGTGAAAAGTTGGTGATGCTGCAGTGGAGCTTGGAGGATGGCTGGGGGGTTGAGCTGGAGGTCACTTCAAGGAGGTGCTGTCTGTCAGGAACTGAGCAGGGCGAAGGGTCACCCTGGAAATAGTGTTCCACACCTTCCTGAAGCAAGAGACCAGTGCAGTTGTGGTGGGGCCTGCACAAGAAGAGGAGGCCGCAGGCTGTTGTCTTGCTTGCTCTAACTGCCTGGCACCTTTTTCTTACCCTCAACACAGGAGATCCAAGAAGTTGGCTCCCAGCATTTTGTCAAATGGACGAGTTGGACAAGTTGGAAAATTCAGAAATGGGACATTGATTCTAAGCCCCACAGATATCAAGAAAATAAATTCTTCCAGGGTAGCTAAATGATGCACTTTGTCAGCACCAGAGAGGAGTAGGAACACAGGACCCCACCAAACCTGCAGACTGCTCTTTCATGTTCCACAGGATCTTTTTTCATTTTGAGGAGCAAGACTGATAAACAGGGTGGTGGACGCCTCCCAGTGCCCAGGCTCCACTCCCTTGTGCTGTAGAGGTTGATCTCTCTACAGTGTTGGTGACCCTGTTGGACGCCTCCCAGTGCCCAGGCTCCACTACTGTTTCTGGTTGCTGGTGTCAGCAACTTGGTTACAATCCATTTTTTTACAGTTTTACTGTCTCATGAATGTTTGTGACTGAGATTAAAGTGCCTTTTGGGCTTTTAATGACAGTGTTACTGTGTCATGAAAGAACTAAGAACTCTTGTCATTTGTTGGTTTTGTGGAAAAGCAGTCCTATTGGCAGCCTGCTATGTGTGTAAAATCTATTTTGTATGAATTTTCAAAAGTAGCTGGGTATTGGTGATGCACACCTTTAACCCCAGCACTCAGGATACAGAGGCAAGTGGATCTCTGTGAGTTTGAGGCCAGCCTGGTCTACAGAGCAAGTTCCAGGACAGGCTCCAAAACAATACAGAGAAACCCTGCCTCGAGAAAAAAAAAAAAGAGAGAGAGAATTTCCAAAAATACACCTCTGTAGTATGTGTTAAGTAACACAGGGCAGTTCTGACTGGTTTCCCACACATACTAGCAACTGTAACCTCACAAGCCTTGTTTACAGTGGTGTTGCCCCTACCTGGGTGTCAGTATCTTCTTAGAGAGTGAGGTGAATTAAAGGAAAAACTCCAGTGAGAAGAACAATTCTGGTATTTCCCACCTTGGGAGTTCGGCTCCTTGTCCCCCAAGCAGTGCTATATGGATTTGGAAACTTGTAGATCATTGCCAGCAGGCTGTCAGGCGGCTCTGAAAGCATTGCCAAACCAATTTAGATGGAATCCAATTTGTCAGAGTTTTTTTTTTTTTTTTTTTTTTTTGGTCTTTGGAGCGTATCCTGGCACTCACTCTGGAGACCAGGCTGGCCTTTAACTCACAGAGATCCACCTGCCTCTGCCTCCCGAGTGCTGGGATTAAAGGCGTGTGCCACCAACGCCCGGCTTGTCAGAGTTTTCGAATGATGCTTTTAAAGCTTATTTTGTATATGTATTAGGACACTTATGTCACAGTGTATGTGTGGAAGTCATAGGACAGACTTTCAGGGGGCCAGGAATTAAATTTGGATTGTCAGCCTTGGCAGCAAGCACCTTCACCCACTGAACCCAATTTCAAACATGACAGACAACACTAGGAAAATAAATCTTAGGAGACAGAGATGACCTATTAAAGGGGGCACTGGATCAATTGACTCCATCTTTTCAAGGAGAGCCTGGGGGCAGTGTAGTTCTACCTCCATGAGCCATCAGGGCTTAGACAGGTGAGGACTCTGCCAGCTTGGACCACAGCCAGGCAGAGTCCATTTTGGGAGAGTATACAGATTCTGCTTTTTAAATTTGCTGTGTAAATATTTGTGCTCAACACTTAACAAAAGGCAGAGGACTATATTGCATAAATACTTAAAGCTCAGCATGCTGACCACTGAGCAGTCTAGAAACACCCAAGAGGTTTGAAGGCAGAATGATCCACCAACAGTTCTGTATTCCCGGTACAGATCAAGTTTAAATGGGTGACCTGGATGAAGCCTCCTGATGAGGTCTCCTCCAGCAAGGTTAACTACAGCAGTGGTTCTCAACCTGTGGGTTGTGACCCCAAGGGGTTGGGCAACCCTTTCACATATCAGATATTTGCATCATGATTCATAACAGTAGCAAAACTAGAGCTAAGTAGCAGACAAAATAATTTTATGGTTGGGGGTCACCACAACAGGAATTGCACTGCATTAAAGTGTCGCAGCATTGGGCTGGAGAGATGGCTCAGAGGTTAAGAGCACCGGCTGCTCTTCCAGAGGTCCTGAGTTCAATTCCCAGCAACCATATGGTGGCTCACAACCATCCGTTATGAGATCTGGTGCCCTCTTCTGGTGTGCAGATATACATGGAAGCAGAATGTTGTATACATAATAAAAAAATATATTAAAAAAAAAAGTGTCGCAGCATTAGGACGATTGAGAAGGACTGAACTACAAGGAAGTGACCATCAGAAAGTCATGCTAAGGGAAGCAGGTCATGTCTGAGTTCTTGCTCTAGCCACCAAGGATGGGCCCTGGCTTCAGTGTACCTCTTCAGAGTTCAGTCCATGTAGCTGTACAGGACACATGATACAGGTGGTGTCCTATACAGGAGATGGAAGTGGCCTATACAGGAAACTCCTGAGTTGAACTTGCTAGGAAAGGACTGCAAAGCCAACTGCTGACAGAGTCCCCTAGAAGTGGAAAGATGCTGTTGGGTAATGCTCTTAACCATCACTGATTTGAACCAACATGGCAAAGAAGCACTGTATTGATATCGAATTAGGCTGGTGGGGAAAGCTGACATCACCTCTAACTGCACCTGTTTTACACTGCCACCATCCAGAAGCAGTTCCTGTCCCCAGTCCTTCTATTGTAGTCATCTGACTGACTTCCTTAACTACAGTGATTTCTCCCTCCCTCTCTGCATAATCCACCTATCTGTCCTCAGCTCAGGTATTTCTCTGGAATTCTTATCTGTCTTGTATCCTACCAAAGTACTCCCATAGTTCACAGCATACTTTTGTGTCTACTACAGCTGTCCATCTGTCCACAGTACTCCTCTTGTATCCCCCACTATACCACTCATGACCACTTTTGTGTGTGTTCATGTATGTACGGATACATATATGTGTTCAGGTTTGTGTACACATGTGTGACCAGAGGAGAGCCTCTGCTGCCATTCTTAAGTACTATCCTTGCTGTTTGTTTTGTTTTAAATTATCTTACTTTAAAAGTTTTATGTGTGTATGTGTTCTTTCTCCTGTCATGTATGTTTGTACCACTAGCATACTTGGTGCCCAAGGAGGCCAGAGGAGGGTGATGGATCCCCCAGAATGGGAATCATAGATGGTTGAGTGTTGTGAAATAGAATATTTGTTTACCTATAAAGATGTGTTGCATTTGTTTTTGCTGTAGAGTATTTGTTTAACTATGTAAAGATGCGTTGCTGTTTTACCTTGCCTGCCTAAGGCACCTGATTGATTTAATAAAAAGCTGGATGGCCAATAGCTAGGCAGAGGAGGGATAGTCAGGGCTGGCAGGCAGAGAGAGAAATGGGGAGCCAGGGGATAGACAAACAGATACAGAGGAAAGAGGGAAGCAAGATGGACAGTATGTAAATGAGGTAAATGAGCCTCAGAGTAGCACATAGAAACAGGTTAAGTTAAAAAAAAAAAATAGCTAGCTAGAAACAAGTCTAAGCTAAGGTTGAGCGTTCATAATTAGTCTCCTGTGTCATGATTTGGGGCTGTTGGTCCAAGAAAACCTGCTACAGTTAAGCCACAGTTAAGCACATGTCATGTAGGTGCTAGAAATGGAACTCAGAGCAAGTGCTCTTTGACTTTTGAGCCATTTCTCCAGTTCCACCTTGTGTTTTGAGACAGTCTCTCAGTGACCTGGAGCTCAGTGTATAGGCTAATGAGTCTCTCCAGCACAGGGATACAAGCTCTGGCTACCATGCCCAGAATTTGTTGAGGGGCTCCTCAGCCTTCCTCAATGAGAAATTCCAAGCCCTCAGAGATAAAGGAAGAACTTTAATTAGCACATAGCTTATAGTCTCTAGCTATTATTTAAATAGGTTTCAGCCTTGATCAGAAATAGTTCGTGGTTTATGCTGGGTTAGACATTATCACTAGCTTATGACCATCTTAAGGAGGTCTTTTCATCCCCACCCCAAAGAGATTTTTCCTAGAGCTAAGCAGGTTTTACAGAAACTAAAATTTGCAAGTTTCTAGTTAAGATAGATCCGAACATTAGCAAACAGAACTTGCTGTCTAGGTGCATATTGGTGGCAGTCACTTTTCATAGGAGAAGAGTACATGTGGCCCTTTTCAGAAATGAGGAAGGGCCAAGCAGGCTCACAGAGCAGAAGTCAGCATTCGGTGTTAGCTCTGCTGTCTCAGATCAGTGTCTTGTTCCATTTTCTTTCTTTTTTTTTTTTTTTTTTTTTTTTTTTGAGACAGGGTTTCTCTGTGTAGCTTTGGAGCCTATCCTGGCACTCGCTCTGGAGACCAGGCTGGCCTCGAACTCACAGAGTTCCGCCTACCTCTGTCTCCCAAGTGCTGGGATTAAAGGCGAGTGTCACCAACGACCAGCTTTGTTCCATTTTCTTATTCTCATATAGCTTAGTGTTTCCTAAGTGAGCTTGGTTATCCAGTGTTAAAGCTTGCTGTGTCCCTTTCTCCTTCAAGCTCAGCTGTAAGTGTCAGAACAGGTTTCATGGAGGAGGCAACTCTGGCCAGGTCTTCGCCAACACAGTTATTCATTTGCCTTTGTGCTGCACACTCAGGTGTCATACTTAGCACTGTAGCCTCATGGTGAACATGAGGATAGTAGAGACTGACATGGCAGCAGGCAACTGGAATACAAGGACATAGGTGAACCGCCCAGCCCTCAGAGAGCATGGAGGAAGCACAGGGGTTAGGTCTTCAGAGAGCTAGCTGTTGGTTCTTTTGGTTTGGTTTTTTGAGAGTTGAGTCTCTCACTCCATAGCTAAAGATGGCCTGGATTTCATTATGTAGCTCAGGCTAGCTTCAAACTCATGATGACCTCCTCCTCAGCTTCCTGAGTGATAGAATCACAAGAATAAGCCACTATGCTCAGCTTTTTATTGGGTCAAAATAGTTTCCTTGTTGGGTCCTGCTTCCTCCCAAGATAACCCCTAGGAAATATACTCCAACGCCATAGCTTTCCTCTCTAAAAATCTAACCTACAGGATTGGAAAGATGGCTCAGTGGTAAAGAGCACTGGCTGTTCTTCCAGAGATGCTGAGTTCAATTCCCAGCAACCACATGGTGGCTCACAACCATCCACAATGAGATCTGGTGCCCTCTTCTGGCCTGCAGGCATACGAGCACTGTGTACGTAATAAATAAATCTTAAAAAAAAAAATCCAACCTACAGCCACCCCCACCCCACCTACTGAGCCCCATCCACTAGTCTTAGGAGCAACTGGACAGAAGACTACTTAAAGGTGGTACAGGCCTTAAATTCCAGGACTCAGGAAGTCAAGGCAAACAGGTCTCTGTGAGTTTGGAGAAGGTCTAGTGTACATAGTGAATTCCAGGCCATCAAGGGCTACACAGTGAGATCCTGTCTCAAAAAAAAAAAAAAAAAAAAAAAAAAATTAAAAATCATGGCACAAGGAAGGCAATAAAGGACCTTCCAGACCAGATGACTGCTTTTGGTCATATTGCTGAAGGACATTGGTCATGCTTGATGCACAGCTTCCTCAGAGCTATCCTGGAGCCCACGTCAGTTTGTCCTGGGTTTATCTTGTTTCCCAGACAGGGTGGTCTTGAACTTGTGACCTTCCTGCACCAGCCTCCCAAGTGCGGAGATTACAAGTGTGAGCCACCACACTGGCTTAACATTATGTGGACTGTTAATCTTAACCCTATATAGAGTGTTACATATCTCCAGTCTTCTTGCCTTTTACAAAAATGAATTCATGAGGGCTGGCGAGATGGCTCAGAGAGGTTAAGAGCACTGACTGTTCTTCCAGAGATCCTGAGTTCAATTCCCAGCAACCACATGGTGGCTCACAACCATCTTGGATGAGATCTGGTGCCCTCTCCTGGCACACAGGCAGAAGATTGTATACATAATAAATACATTTCAAAAAATGAATTCATGAAGTAGTGAACTGGCTCAGTTGGTAAAACGCTTGCCATATAAGCATGAATAACTTAGTTTGAGCCATAGAACCCATGTAGACAAAAGCTGGGGGAACAAGGTACACTTAGGATCCTAGCATTGGGGTGACAGAGACAGGTAGATTCTTGGGGCTTGCTGCCCAGCCAGTTTAGCTGAAGTGGCAAGTGCTAGGCCCATAAAAGAACCTATCTAAACAACAACAACAACAAAACTAAGTGGAGGTTGACCTCTAGCTTCCACATATATGCACAAATATGCATGTTCTCTCTCTCTCTCTCTCTCTCTCTCTCTCTCTCTCTCTCTCTCTCTCTCTCTCTCTCTCTCACACACACACACACACACACACAAATAAACATTTTTAAATGAAACCATAACTTCACTGTGGAAATGATACCTTATAATTTGAAACCCCATCTTTCCTTTGAGATCTGGGAGTCCACAAAACTAAAACTGATGACCAGTAGTCAGCCAGGGACAGTCTGTGGAAATGGGGAAGTGGCCCCTCACCAGCGACTACAGATCACACCTGTCTTCCAGTTGTTGGCAGTGTCAAAAGAATTTATTTCAAATCTGTTTAAGAATGTGGTAAAACTCAAGTTTTCCAAAAAGTAATACAGGAAGTTCAACCAACCCCCTAAAGACCAGAAAGCACAGTGTTTGCAATTCAAAAAATACAAACGCTTGTGGATACCTATACAAAAATTAGAAAAAATTACTTTCCTTACCACTGCCCACCCCTCTGTGTTTTTAGTAAAACATCAACAGCCACAGGACCAAGAGCTGCCACCAAATACCAACCACTGGGGACAGAATCAATATGATGGGGAGGGCGGGGAAGAGAAGGCAAGGAAAGGCAGGAAAATGGGGCCAAAACAACAGTACACAGCTTTCTGTTTCTGTTAAATTCCTTTGCCAACATTGTACAAACACCTTTCATGCTCAGTGTGCCGTGTAGTGCAAAGGCGGCGATTCTAATCATGCATTCATGTTTTCTGTTGTGTCTACACCCCACTCTCTGCTGGTGCTGAGAATGTGGGGGGCTCAGGAAGTCCAGTCTCTGGGGGGTTGGAGTTGGAAAGGCCACTACAGGCCACTCAAGGAGCTCCAGCAGTCATCCCAAGGCCTGCATAGCATCTGCTAAGAGCCGTGCACAAAGGCTTGGTGCCCAGTGCCAGCCACACTGCTAGCCCTCAAACTCTAGGCTCTTTTCCAGGGCTGGGTTGACAGCTGGGTCCTCAGTGTGCTGCACCACTCAAGGGAATTACCTCACTTATAGTCAAGTCCCAGCTCCTTCCACTGAATTCAGCACTGGTCATAGAAAAGACCAGGCTCCCACCCTCCACAGCTTGTGCCAGAAGTCCCAGCAGCAGTCAGTTGCTGAAATTGATTTGTCAGTAGCCATACCCTCGAGGTCCCAGTTCAGCTGTATGTCATACACTCTGAGGTGTCTTCCAAAGCCACCCCCAATGTTGGGGAGACAAAAGTGAAAGGCCATGGGTAGGGGGATTCCTTAGAGACCAGAACTGAAGGAACAGGAGGCAGAAGCCCCAATAACATCATCTTTTTCTTGGCTTAGCAGACACCACATATAGATGCTTTTAGCGCTCAAGAGAAGGTTGCTGACAGGTTTGGCCTGTTCAAGGCCCTGTAACGTGGCATTAACCCAGGCTCTCCACTAATGGATGTGCTTGCTGTCATGTGAACTGTCTGAAATGCCAGGCAGCTATGTGAAAAATATTTGCCTGATCACAGGAAGCTTGAGTGGAAGACGTTGTGGTTAGAGGACATGGTAAAGTCACCCAGGTTTGAACCACTGAATGTGAGCCATTTAGCCTGGACCTTACCAATGAGACTATTCCATGATCCACACAATATGGAGAGGAAGTAGGTTGGTAGTACCAGTTCTGTTTTCAGGTGGAGATACCGAGGCACAAAACATAGGATATTTGCCCTGTGCATGCCATGAGCCAACTTCAAAGCCAATTTAAGAGGTAAGTGCTGAGAAACTTTGCTGTCATGTCTCTGCTTCAACCCTCCTCTTTAGCTTAGCTCCCCTCTCCAGCTTTTACCTCAGCTGTCAGGACTCCCTTAGTCAGGAGTCTATACCAGGCTGTTCATGACAACTGACTGTTCCTGGGGTAACAGAGTTCCTGAGACCAGTGTGGATTTTGAACATCTTCTAATATATGATGAGATTTCTTTAAGACCTCGAGATCCCCAAATCCATTAAGATGTCCCTGTTCCTTCAGGAAAGTGTGGCCAAGAAAAATGAAGGGAGGGAGCTTTTCTTCCCAAGAATGGAGGTGGTGTTGGCCTCCATCTTCAGTGAGCAGAAATGTGAGCTCTTTTTTCCTCACATGCTCCACTGAAGACTTGTGAATAATTCTAACATTACATGAGGCCAATGGCTTTGGGATAGACCTCCTATGTGACACAAGAATGTGTACCAACACTACAAATGTCACCACCCAACAAATCAATATGACCCGGATCCAGGTCAGCCCCAAGGGGGCATCTGGATATCTCTAGCTATTTGGGATTGTCACACTCACTGGGGGTGCTCTTGGCATCTTGAGGATAGAGATGAAGGGTGCTTAATGCTTTCCAGCACTCAGTCTCTACCCCAGATGTCAGCATTAAGTGCCCCTGGGGTCACTCTCACAGTCCTGTGATGGTGTTCTTCACACTCTCATATTGCGATTCTCCTGGATGATTTTATCCACTCTTTTTGCCTCTCTGCAATGAGAGGCTATAGGGCCTGGAGTCAGCCTCATGAAGGGAAAACCCAGACCACCTGCACTGAATCATGTCTCCATTCAAGGAGCAAGCCTTTCACTCACAGAGTTAAGGCTGGCATGTTGCCCCTGGGAAAGTAAATTCACATGGACACTGAACTCTGGCCCTGACTTGAGAGGGCCATAGAAGGGGTAGGGCAACACTAGCAAGATAGAGGACTCAGTAAAGTGGGCATTCCCCATCTCTTGCAGAGATTGCCCATGTCTCAGTGCTCCCCTTGGTAGCATATTGCTTCCTGGCTCTGAACTCCTTGGGGGCTACAGGGCAGCTAAGGACATTTTTGGAATCACAGAGCACACAAAGGACTGAGTGCAGCCTGACCGCAGACAGTGTGAGAGTGCCAAGACCAGGCAGTTGCCCTCTAAAACTGAGACCCTGTCTCCAGATAGGACAGAGGAGGAAAAGCCTGGGCTGTGGGTACTGCTGTCCTGCTGGGAGGGAGGAGGTGCTGTGTGTAAAGTAGGTGCCAGTGGGTACTTGTCAAGGACATTCATTTCAAAGGGATTGGCATTCACCAACCCACACAGACGTCAGGCTTAGAGTTGAATTTCTTTCTCACAGACTTAACCCAAGTTCCTTCTCAGTGGCCCACCAAGAAAGGCCTCATCTTGATCTTGCTTATACACAGCAGTGTCACCTCAGTGCCAGCTGCTAAGGACTCAGTGTGATAAGACACCATCATCTGTCTGTCACTCGAAATTCCTGGGTGTTGCCACTGTGAGAGTTAAGTTCCTTCACTTTTCTGATTGCCTCAAACCTCCAAGGGTGTGGTACTGCCCTACTCTTCTCTTTTCCATGCATCCTTGTCCCTGAAAGGTGCCCTGTGCAGAAGGCAAGGGAGATGGCTGTGCAGGGCTGCCTGCATTGTCCCTGGCATCAGCGTATTGCTTCTGGGTTCTAGTGAGCAAAGGGAGACATTTAGCTCCCCCACTCATGCTGCTGTGGAAGCTGGGGAGCTGGGTCTTCCTTGTTCAACTCCAGGGAACCTCCTTAAAGAGGTCACCTGAGTTGGGTGTGATGCTCACCTCGGTAATCTAAGTACTCAGGAGGCTGAGTCAGGAGGATTGCTGTGAGTTCAAGACCAGCCTGAGCTATATAGTGAATTTCCAGGCCAGCCTGGGCTACAGTGTGAGACCATGTCTCAAACAAACTAAAGAGGAGGAAGGAAAAGAGAGGAGGAAAGTACCCTCCTAGAGCGCTAGGGGCTCCATGGTTGAGCACTTTCCTAGCATTTACAAGACCAAGGCCATGGGTTGGATTCTCCAGCACCAGAAAAAAAAAAAAAAAAGTCACCTGGAATTGTGGTCTTTTCCTTATCTCCCCAAACAAAGCCAGCCACAGGTCTAGGTCTGCCCAAGTGATTCCTGCTCCCCAGGCAGCTGCTTGACCCAGGCTTTGAAGACTGTGGGGCTCCCCCTGGCCAGCCTTTCTTCTTGTTCATACTCCAGGGTTTCTGGGCACTTCCATGAGAGAGCCAGACACCTGGACCTCCACCACTCTCGACCATGGCCACATGTGGCTTCCTAGGTCCAGGAAGCCAGAGGTTTATCTATGTTCTTCACATTGCAGCGTCCGTCCCTCCCTCTGCTGGGGTCTTCCAGAGTTGTGGCTGTGGGACATCAGGACCTGCTGAGCAACTGAGGACATGGTAGCCAGGGTCTTGTGGGCTGCTCTGAGGACTCTAGATAGAGTTAGGAGCCACTGAGCCAGAGACCACTTAGCAGGAAGAGTCTAAAGAAACCAAAGCTACACCTCTACAATGAAGGTGGCTCCAGGGCCCAACGTGGAGGCTGGACATTGCTGAACTGCTCCTGGTGACATCGGAGTGTCTGAGGAAACAGGGCCACAAGCAAGAACTCTGAGGTAGGACTGGTGGGTTTGTTCAGCCCAGTGGTGGGTACTTGGGAACAGAGGGCCTGTGGACAAAGGCGGTGAGGAAGCACAGTTGGGGCCGGTGTGCAGGTGCATCTGATTAAAAAACAAAAACAGCCCAGCTGATGGGCAAGTCATTCCTCTGTGTAAAATGAAATACCTGATGAAGTGAATTCTTTCCAAAGGAGAGAGCAAGGTTAGAGCTGGAGACTGTGGGAGACAGGAAGTGATGGCACAGGACCTGAAGGCAGGATGACTCCGTGTGAACCTCACCAGTAAGGGCAGTGCTCCTCAGAAGGAGACCTTCCTGCACCCCAGGGGATCTTCGATCATGTGGAAAGAGTTGCAGGGCATCATCATCTAGTTTTAGCCTTTCTCCAGGGTCTCATCTGTCCCATCATGATAGAGCCACCCATGTTGCCATCAGGGCCACTTCTCATGTTCATGATGCTTCCAACAGGGCATGGGGTGAAGCCATAGGGTCTTGCTTTGATGAAAGGCCTTCCCGGGGTCTGCTGCTTCTGTGCTCAAGGCCCAGCCCAGGAAGGCAGTGTAGCTATATTTCCATCAATTTCCAGGGAAACGGATTCTAGAAAAAGCTACCATATCACTGTCTTGGATTCCAGTGTTTCCATTTGTAAATAAGAACAGAATGAATAAAATTTAACTGATTGTTACACACACCGTGTATGTGTGTGGGGGGTGTGGGGGTGTTGATAGCACATGGTTAATAATAAAGGCCTCACAGAAGCCCTTCTGAAGCGTTCTAGTAATTCATAAATGATTAATGCTCCATCCATTAGTCCTGAATTAGTTTGCAGTGTAGTGAAGACTCCAGATCCCAAAGGCTCTCGGGCAGTTTCTCCCAGCAGAGGTGACAAGCTGCCAGCTTGGTACTCCAGAAGGAGCAGAGTCCTAGCAACGGGTTACATGCAGGTATGGCGTGACATCACAGCGCTGACTCCTCTTGGGATACCGGTTTCAAAGTTAGCTTTCCTCTCTCCCTCCAGGAAAAAAAAAATGTAAGGGGAAATCAAACTTTTCAAAAGATATCAGGAAACACAATCCTGAAGCCAAAGGCTTCCTTCTGGAGCACTGTCTTGAGGGCACCCTGGGGACCATAAGCTCTGTGGCATAGAGGTGAAAGGTCATTCCTGACATAGGCAGCCACAGTATGGCTGTGTGGCTCACAGCTCATTCACTCTCCATTCCCCACAAAAAAGTATCTTCAGATGTTCACTGGCTGCTGGGACTCAGGACTTCCTGTTGGCCCTTGTCCTTTGTGAAGGCCTCCACAACAGTCAACTAGGCAGCAGGAGCCATCAGGCTAGTTGCCTGACAGCTTTGGCCGTCCTAGGTTTGTTGGCACCTCCAATCCTGAATGCAGGGTGACCTGGAAAAGATGATGAAACAAACAGGGGTTGGCTCAGTGGCAGAGTGCTTTGCATAGTGTGCCCAAGGCCCTGGTTCCCATCCCTAACACAGGAGAGAGGGAGAGGAGGAAGAGGCCGGAAGCAGAGGAAATGGACAGGAACAAAGGACAGGAGAGGCTGTCCATAACACCAAACACTGTGGCAGCCCTGTGACCACATGCTGTGCCCTGTCTTCCCTGGAGAACTTATGCTACAAACTTTGCTACTCATTTGTCCACTTCACATTGCTAAGGCGGTGTCACCTGTACATCCTTCCTTATAATAGGAGCTATACTAATGACCAGCTGGTTTCCCTGTTTGGCTAGAGCCGTCAAGCCCCATAGCAGAGGGGCTCTGGTTCTCATAGGTGACTCTGCATCTCCTGTCTCTTCTAGAAACCTGACAGCTCATATTGTGCTCCTCAACTCCCCTTTTCAAGTAACCAATGCCAGACTGTAGTGGACCCAGTTGTAGGGCAGTAGACATAAATCGAGTCCCTTGATGGCCCCAGGGACAGAAGGAATATGCAAAAAGTGGAGGATGCCCCTGTCCTCTGACCTCTCATTTGGCCGGTGTCAGGAGCTCCTTTGCCATCCCATTCCCCTGGGACACTGAGCCCCCTGCTCCTCCCCAGAGCCCCCACAGAGCTTGTTTGCTCCAAGTAATCAATAGTACTTAGGACCTCCTCCATGGATTATCAGAGAGGCCAGAAGACAGACTGCTGATCTGGTGAATGAGGTGGCCAGTTTCATCACAGTGCACATTGTTTAGGAAGCAGACAAGTTGCAGGGACTGGGCAGGCCAGCCATGGCTCTGAAGATACCTGCACATTTCGGTTGAGGCTGAGAGCAGGCATGAAGACCCCATCCACGTGGCTGAAGGCTGTGGGGCCCTGCTGCTGCCCATTGATGAAGAAGGTCAACGTGTGCTTGTTCAGGTCCAGCAGTACGCCCACAGTGGCCCCCTTGCATACACCGCCTTCAGTCCTGAGAAGATAAGCCAGGAAAACCTGTCACCACACCCAGATCATGGTATCACAGTAACTGAGAATTCCTCAAAGGATGTTGGGAACACCCTCATCCAAAATTGGCTTCTAGGGGTATGTGTGTCAGATACAAGAGAAGACAGCTCTGAGGGACCAAGACTGCTCTGCCCCTTCTTATCCATAGTGTCGGAGACCTACACACACACACACACCAGAGAATGAGAGTTTGGGTGGGTGGATCCCTCCTGAAACCACAGGGCACCAAGCATGAGCACAGAGGAAGAGTGACAGGTCATCTTTGTGTCCTCAGTCCCATGGTGCTACTGAATGCAGTGGGGAAGGGTACAACAGATGGAAAGGGAAACTAGAACTGGATAGTCAATGCATTTCTAAAACTAAACACCAGGTGGCAGTGGTGACAATTCTGACCTGCTGGCTTTCTACACAACCACCCTTAGGATCAAGGTCACAGGTCTGAGAGCAGTGTGGAGCTTCTTCTGGGAGGAAGGTCACCTGTATTTGCCCCACACCTGAAACATGGGAGGAGCGTAAACAGGTGTAGTTCCTCTCTTCTGCTGTCTTTTGGCTCTTGTCTTCCTTCTGGTACTCTACTGGGAAGTCGAGGGGCTGGCTAGCAAGGACTCCAGATCATTTGGGTACTATGACAGCCTGTGCCCTGGGGATTGAGGAGTCCCCACAACAGGAGACTCCACAGATGTCCTCTCTAAATCCTAACAGCACCTCTTATTCTACTCGGGTCTGAGCAAAGTCCAGCCTGCCTAAACTTGCCTCATAATCTACAAAAGCGATAGAGCTTTTGTGAGGATTAACGGCACTCATGTAGCCCCCTTGAATCCTACAGTTTCAAGCATAATGAGCACACAATGTGTGTTTGAGCTTATCTCTGCCACCATCACAGGGCATCTAGGTTCTTAGTTAGCCCACAGTTAGTTCAAGCCCACAGACACGGTATCACAGTAATGGAACTGGTAGGCCAGGGTGATCTTGGTCCCTCTGAGGGTTGGAGGTGGAGGGAGGTCAACATGTAGCACCCAGTAAATCCACAGCACCTGGTCAGCCTGCATCACCAGGTCAACCTGCATCACCTCGTCATTCTGGATCACCTGGTAATCCTGGACCACCTGGTTGGCCCGTGCCACCTGTTTAGCCGTCAGCATGCAGTCAGCCACTTGCATCACCTAGTCAACTTGCATCACCTGGTCAGCCTGTGTCACTTGGTTAGCCTACATCACTTAGTCTGCAATACCTGGCCAGGCTGCTTTACTTAGTCAACCTGAAGTGCTTGGTCAGTTCCATAGCTCAGCTAAGAGACTACAGGAATAGCTGCTGCCCTTTCCATAAGCCTGTGGAGAGGAGGACATTACCAGTGAAAAGATAGTGGTCAGGTAGGAACCTGAGGGTCCTCGGCAAGTTCTTGGCCAAACTAGACCTGGCTTTCCTGGGGGAGAAGCTGGGTTACTCGCTGTGAAGAGAGCATTCAGAGCTTTTTGTAAGAGCAGTAGGTTGCCAAGAACACCGTGCCTCAGGTATAAACCAACCCTGCCAGGAGTCCAGTGAGGTCAGCTCCTTGAGGTTGAAGTTCCTTACTTTTTCCCCAGGGAAGTGGCAGGGTCATTCCAGGCAAACCACCAGCCATGGTAATGACTTCTGCTCTTGCTGTGGGAAACAAGTCTCTTATTAGCTCTGTGCAGTGACTCAAGCTTAGCTTGATGGTTGTAAAGGAAATTGGAGTAGGCCCAGTAAAAAAAAAAAACACAAATTAAGCCCCCAGCAGAAAGCCATTGTGAGGCCAGCTGGGGGATGGAGAACCACTGGGCCAGAGCTGCTCCTGCCATCAAGTACTTTCATTTATGCTGTAGGCAAATGGTTTACTTTTCCCAGTCATTGTTCAAGCCCCCTGGAACTAGAGTGCCAAGTACGCTAAAAACAAACAAACAAAAAGCCCAACTCCTCTCCTAACTCTTGGGGACAATCAAAGGGACACTGATCTGCAAGACACTTATCCCCAGTCCCTGAACCCTTGGAGGGCAGGGTGGCTACGCACCTGTTGGTGTGGGAGTTACAGTGCAGAAACCAGCTGCGGTTGTTGTCCACATACATGGCCCAGGCCTTGTCGTCCTTGCCCAGCATCATGTCCTTGACTACGCTGGCCCTGGCCACCCCGAAGGCAGGGTCTGGGTGGTTGTCATACCGATCCACGTGCAGCTCCCAGTAGTGCACACCTTTGGAGAATGCAGCTGTGCCTAGCACCACCCGGTCATCATAGCTGCTGCAGGTGGCTGTCTGGTTGTCATTAGACAAGATGATGTCCCGGTGGCCAGAGTTGGGGTCAAAAGTGAACCAGGCCACTGGAAAGGATGAAGTCAAAAGAAACAAGGTCAAATAATCTCTCCCTCTCTTCTTTTCCCCCTCTCTTCTTATCCCTTCTTCCCTTTCTACCACCACCCCCACAAATTTTGCTGTATAGCCAAGGGGATTGACAGACTCACTTGCTGTTACCAGAGTTAATTCACTGTGGGATTCGTACACACTCTCACACACTCACAGAGAAGCTTCTGCTTGTTCCTGCCTCCAGGTTCCTGCCTCCAGTTCCTGCCCTGACTTCCCTCAGTGATGGACTGTGACCTGAGAGCTCTCTCTCTCTCTTTCTCTCTCTCTTTCTCTCTCTCTCTTCTCTCTCTCTCTCTCTCTCTCTCTCTCTCTCTCTCTCTCTCTCTCTCTCTCTCTCATGCTCCCTTCTCTGTGTTCCTTCAAATTTCCATTCCATGGATCTATCCTTGCTAAGGAGTACAGGCATGCAGGCTGCCTGGCCCCACATTCGGGTGCATTTCCTGGAGCCCCGAGTCCTAGCATCTCTCCAAAAGATGCAGACTCTGTTAGAAGTGACAGAGGAAGTGGTTATCCACGGCCCACCTAGTAGGGAGGAGATTGAAACACAAAGAGGTGACATGATGTGGCCAAGGTCACAAATCTCAGGGCTCATTAGATGGCACTGTCTTCTGCTAACCCCAATCCCCCACCAAACCCAGCATGTGGGAAGTAAAGTCTTGCTCTGACATGTGACTGCACAGCTGAGGATTGCTCACCATCAGAGGTCTGTAGGACCACAGTCTTGCTGTAGGGACCGACGCCAGAGGAGTTGAAGGCTTTGACTCTGGCATTGTACGTGCTGTTAAAATGAAGCCCGTCAATGGTGCACAGGGTCTCCTTGCCAACATATACTTCCTGCAAGAGCCAAGGACTTTCATTACACCTCAGCACTGCCAGAAGTTCCCCTGAGGTGCACATCAACACCAGAAGTGCCCTCACACCTACAGAAGTACCATATAAGAGATGTTACAACCCAGGCTAATAACCCTGGTGGGGCCAGGCTTTGTTCCTTACTCTCAAATTGCTGGCTCCTGTCTCTGGGATGCTGTAAAAGGAATAGGATCCTGGAAAGATAGGGTTGCAGGTGTAAAGCTGGCTAGGATGTGCCTGAGAGCTCTCTGCCTCCACTCTCAGCCCTGCCAGAAGTCTGTGAACCCTCTTGCCCTGCCCCATCAGCATCTTTTGCTCTTTGACACCTGTCTGTGCTGGTTTCTGGTTCTTCAAGATGGCGAGTTTCCATGCATTGGAGCTTGGATCTTATTTCCTATGGTTTTTACTTTATTCCCTATTCACTTTCAAGTTTCCTTTGTCCTACTCAGCCCAAGTTTGTATTGGTTTGTTTGAAACAAGGCATTTCTCTGTAGCTCAGGCTGGCCTCAAACTCTCAATCCTTCTGCCCCAGCCTCTCAGTGCTATCATTCCAGGCATGAGTCACCACACCTATGTAGCATTCATTTTCATGTGTCCTCATGAACCAGCAGCTTGCCAGGTTCTGAAGGGCCCAAGAGAACATCTTCCACTGCAAAAACAACATGCTAACAAGACAGGATCCCACCCCACCATCAAAGCCAGAGAACCAGACTAAAGGCAGTGTGGAAAAGCCCAGCAAAGAATTGTATGGGAGGTATGTAAGATGTGGGCTAGCCTGTGGAAAGTGTATATGTGTAAGCAGTGCACTCTCTGAATTGTCAGCTCATATCATCCAGACTTCTCTGGCAGATACCTCTCCCTGAGGCTGTGGCCACAGCTACTACCATAGGAAGTGCTACCTCCCAAGAGCTCAGGCCAGCAGACTCTCCTTGTCTTGGTGGTCAAGGTGCTTGTCTTAGGGTAACAACAGGGTTAAGACTCACAGGCCAGTCCTGTCTGGGCCTGTGCATTAGGGTTCTTAAACAACAGCAGGCCTCACCTGCAACTGCCCTCGAGACAAGCAGGCCTCAGCAAGCCTCTGTTGTGGAATATTAGTTAAAGATTATATATTCTTTTATGCTGTGGAACATTTGTTTAATAATGCAAATATGTGCTGTATTCTTTATGCTGCAATCTGTTTAACTCTGTGAAGCTCTGTTAACTTTGCCTGCCTAAAACACCTGATTGGTCTAATAAAGAGCTGAATGGCCAATAGCTAGGCAGGAGAAAGTATAAGCAAGGCTGGCAGGCAAGAGAAGATAGAAGGGCAGGAAAAGAAGAAGAGGAGGACTTCAGGGGCCAGCCACTCAGCCTCACAGCAAGCAATGGAGTAAGAAGCAAAGAAAGGTATATAGGATAAAGATGAAAGCCCAGAGGTAAAAGGTAGATAGGATAATTTAAGTTAGAAAAATTGGCTAGAAACAATCCAAGCTAAGGCTGGACATTTATGAGTAATAATAAGTCTCTGCGCATTTATTTGGAGCTGGGTGGAGGGCCCCCGAAAGAGCCAAAGAGTAAAAAATAACAACAGGCCTTACTGGAAACTGCCCCTGAACGGCAGCATGTAGCTCACCCGGAACTGCCCCCCATCGCCATCGTCCAGCTCCAGGATGTAGCCATCAGCAGGGCTGTGAGTGAAGGGTGGTGTCCTCCAGGCCAGGGTGACACTGTTATTGCGGGTGCAGCACTTTTCCAGCTGCAGCAGGGGTACAGGTGGCACTGTGACAGGAATTGTTCTGGTCAGCACGCAGCATCCTCTTGCAGTCCCAAATCCACGCCCAACCCGTCCAACCCTTGGGACCCATTCCCTGAGGAAGGAAGTCCTCTTTCCCATCTTCCCACCAAGATCCCTGGTGTTGGCTCCTGGGCCATGAGGCACACCCAAATGACCTCAGCACCATTCATACTGTACATGCTGTAGAGTCACCTATGTGAGGGCAGATGGCAGGGCAGGAAACCAAGTGAGAGCTGGCCTGCAGCTTACACTTGAGCTGAAAATGGAGATGCTTTTGCTTGGATCTTAATGCCCCAGGATGGCACTATTCGGGGTGGTAAAGTCTTTAAGAGGTGAGGACGAATGGGCACATTGGTGGTATGCCCATGAAGGAGACGGTGGGACCCTAGGGCTTTTCTCTTTCTCCTTTCTGCTTCCTGGCCACAGGGCAAGGGGCTGGGCTCTACCATGGCATGCTCACCACAGGCCCAAAGCCACAGGCCAGTCATAGATTAACACTTGCAAAACTGTGCACCCAGATAAATCTTTCCTCTTTTATATGTTGATCATCTCGGGTGTGACAGAAAGATTACTGACATGGATGAGGGACAAAATGCACAGGTGGTTAGAATCTCAAAGGAAGCTTTCTTTGCAGGGTCAGGGGACCAGACCATGGCACCAGACACAACTTCAGATGGATAGGTAGCCAACCCATGGAGCAAGGGACTGAATGGAGCATGCTCTGAGCTCACTAAAGACGGACAGGAGAACCTGAATATGTTCCAGCTCTGCTCAGGTTCAAGAGGGTCTGGAAGGTGACACAGGACACTCTGGCCTGGTTTGGAAGGGAAAACGGCAAGACTTGTGCTATAAACCTGCAAGTTTCATTTTGACTCAGAGTGAGCTTATTGTCGGTCCAGGGTTGGCCAGATGGTCCAGGAAGGGGAGTCTGTGTCAACAATAGGCATTTGGCTCAGCCCATCCCTCCCTCCACTTGGCTGAAGGAAACCCTTGCCATCCTCTCATTTCTTCATCTCCCACACCCTAAAATTCAGCATCTATACTCCCAAGCTTTTTGCCCTGGAGCCCCCACTTTCCAGGACTATCTTCCCCAGCTTCCCCACCCCACACCCCACACCCCACACCCCACACCAGGCCCCTGTTCCTTGCCACCGTGTCTCATTTCCAACTGGGACAGGTAGGATTTCCAAACCTTACCCTGATACAGTCTGTAAGGGAATGAGCCTCGGGATGACCTGGGGCCAGTGATATGGCTCCCCTAAAACCACACTGCCTGTCTTCCCTTCTGGATGAACCTGGGGCACCTTGGGGAAGGTGGTGCATAGGCCATCTTTCATAAGTTCTGACTAGCCAAGTTGTGCAAGTTTCACTGACCCTTGGCTCTGGATCCCTGCTGACTCTCTGAACCCAGTTCCTATCATCCTCCACTCGTCCATTCTTTTCTCCCTCTTGGGATAGAAGCTGGTTCCTGACTTGGGGCCTTGGCACTCACCACCCTCTTTCACCTGCAAAGCTCTACCCCTATTGCTCCTCCTCCCTGCCCTCATCCCTTCCCCCCTCATCCTGTTTCCTTCCTTCTCTTCTCCTTCCCTCCTTCCTCTTCCTCCTCTCTTTTCTCCTATCTCCTGTCTCCTAATTCTTTTTCTTCTCCTTTTTCCTTCCTTCCTTCTTTCCTTCCTCCTCCTCCTCCTCTTTCCCCTAGTCTCCTTCCTCCTGCTCTCTTACTTCCCTACTTCCTCTCCTCCTCTTCCTTCTCCCCTCTTCTTCTCACTTTTTCCTCCTCTTCTCCATTCTCTTTTTCTTCCTCCTCTCCCTCTCCTCTGTTTGTTAGGATAACAGGTGCACCACCATACCTGGCTCCTCCCCTTCCTCTTTGTTCTTTCCTCCCATCTCTTCTTCTCCCCTTTCCTCCTCTTCTCCCCTCTCTCATCCTCCTTCTCCTCCTCATCTAAGAATATACTCTGATATCTGCCCTTTCTCCCTAGCTCCTGCTGCTAACATTGATGTGTTCCTGCATTGATGCTTCAGCGAGTGCAGTCTGGGTGGGAATCTGCAGCCTTGCTCACATCTGCAACCTGAGTGGCAGCCCAGGACATGATGGCACTGCCCTGTTCATTCTGCTTCCTGTCCTTGTTCCTTGGTCTAGGAAAAGGAGTTCAAGTTCATCTGCAGCTCTCCCATCCTGGCCAGGACCTGAGATTCTCACCCTTTCCTCTGCCACCCTGCACAACAGGCCCCTGTCACCATCAAGCTGCCCTTAGCCTCTGTGCCTCTTGGGGAGGCAGCATCACTAAATGGGTCCGACCACGGCTCACCCCTACATTTCATCTGGACGAAATCCAGCTGGTGAATGGCTTGCAGCAGCGGTTCGCTGTCCAGAGTCAGGTCAAACTCCGCAGATACTTTGGGTTCCAGGGCACCTTTGACCCACTGCTCCTGAGACACCTGCACACGCTTGATCAGGGCATCTGAAATCTTAAAGGGGGCACAGAAAGAAGGTTTGGGCTTGCAGAGGAAGAGCTAGTAGCCTTTGTGAGGAGGGACTCAGCTTTGTCTATAGCTCATTAAAGGGAAGAGGTGGCCTGAGCCTGAAGCTGTGAGCCATGGTGAAGCTTAAGTGAACCCAACCACCTAGACAAGCCGTGCTATTTCAGCCACAGTTCAACCACATAATCATGTTAATGTAATTTTTATTTTTTTTATTTTTGTGATCATGTTAATGTGAAGAACCACCAAGGAGCTTTAAAAAAAATGTGACCCAAACTCTTTTATGAAGTCATGGTGCTTTTTTTTTTTTTTTCAGATAGGCAAATACATGCTGGAGCAATGACCCTGACAAGGCTGTGCCATGTCTGGGGAAAAGTAGATTCTGCCCCTCATCTCTCTCTCTCTCTGTGGAGTCTGCCCCACTCACGTGGTAGAGACTGTGTTTTCCCATTACTGGGAAGAATACTGGAACATGGCATTTGGTCCCAGAAATAATGCCTTTTCAACTTCTTGTTTATTGGCTGAAGCAGCATCAGGGTTCTTCCTAGTGAGGGTCAGAGCCATGATGACAGCCCAGGTCTTCTGGCCTCACAGAGCAAAGGAGAAGCTATTCAAGTCCCATCCAGGGAGGGAGAGAACCTAGAGGGAGCCCTGGTTCAGGAAGAATAGGGAGCATTGGTGGAACTGAAGGAAGTTGCCTGCAGTGGTCCTCCAGGGGCTACTCACCTGCAGGAACCCAGAGGGGTCATCCTCCTTAATCACCTCCAGGCAGTACTCCATCAGGCCTGTGGACTGGCGCAGCTTCAGTGTGCAGTGATTGATCTGGTCCCAAACCATCTGCAATGGAGAGAGAGAGAGAGAGAGCTCTGAAGAACCCACTTGTGAGGAAAACTAATCAGTTACAACAACAGTGTATGAGCGGGTCCCTGGGAGGCTGGGAAGGGTGCTGTTGATCTGCTCCACCTCGCTACCAGCACGCGACTCTGCTCCTGAGTTTTGTAGTCATCACTGGGAATCAACGGACCCACTTCTAACACAGCAAAGCTCTCAGAGTTCTGGGCAGCTAGGCACACAAAGCCAGAAACTCACTAAAGATGTGTTAAGTTACTAGATTTGAAAGACATTAAAAGATAATTTGTTAGTGCAAATTAGAATAGAAAGTAACTTAGGTACAAGACTTTGGACTCATCAAGAAAGAATAGATATGGAGTATTTTCTCTGAATTTGTCAAACACTATTAGACTAGACATTGTTGATGCACTTATTGCCTGTATATATTATGTATAGTTATTATACTTCTTGTATATAGTTTTTCTTATGTTAATTAATTTTAGACAATAAAGGGGGATATGTGGTGTTATCTTGCTTGGACAAATAAAGCCTGTCTGAAGGTCAGAGAATGGAGCTTGCTACTAGCTAACCATAGAGGCCTGGAGGTCTGTACAGACAGACAGGAAGTGAGGTAGCTTCATAGAAACAGGATATGAGCAGGGAGAAACAGGAACTAGCTGTCTTGTCTGAGGAGAAGCAAAGGAGATAAGGTGTGGTGGTAGCTTGTTCCTTCTTTCTTTCATCTATATCTGACTCCAGATTTTTATTACTTAGACCAATTAAAAACTCCATTTACATTTTTTACCCACTGAATCTAAGTTTATTTATTTTTAGTTTATATTTTCTTTATTAGTATTATTATTAGTAGTAGTATTAATTTATTTTTACATTCCAATCCCAGTTCCCTCTCCCTCCTCTCTTCCTGCTTCCCCAACCCCCTCACCTCCCATCTGCTCCTTGGTGGAGAGGGTAAGGGCTCCCCTAGGAAGTTTACTAAGTCTGTGGCATCATCTAGTTGAGGCAGGACCAAGGCACCTCTCCACCCCCACACCCCTGTGTCTAGGCTGGACAAGTTATCTCTCCATATAGAATGGAAGAACTCCATTTACAGCTGTCTGCCCCAGCTAGGCAAGATGAGAGGAGACTCCACAAACCCAACAGACACAGAAGTCCAGAGCAAGTGGGAGACGGGAGACTGATTTAAAGACTGCAGGATTCGGCAGGCCACCTGGCCTGGGAGACTGCTTGAGAGTATCCCCTGAGTCCTGAGTATACCTGGACCAGCCAACTCAGAGCCCCCCCAGCCATATCTCACTTACCATCTTTTGCTCAAGGCAGTGCCACCCTATGTTGGGTGCAGGCGACATAATAGGGACAGAGGAATAGGCTACTTGGTCCTTACCTTCAGCTTGTGCTCCCTCTCTTTCGTCACCTTGGTGAGCAGCTTAGCTTTCTGCCGAGTCAGTGCATCCACCAGGGCATCACACTGTGCCACCAGGCAAGCTTCATAGTCCAATCCATTTTCCTGGGGAAGCAGAGAACTGTGATGAGGAGGGGCTGGCATCTATGGTCCAGAGGTAACAGCTCCTCCCAGAGCTCTTTGTACTTTTTCCAAGTTGGGGGCAGCATGAATCATGAATGTGCATCAAGGAAGGGTTCCAAGAACCATGACACAGCTACATGATAAAACAGTTTATAGTCTGTTCATAGAACATTTTTGATGCCATGGAGAAGTAGTCATGGGAGATGGTTAAAAGGAGAAAAGCCTGAGTGAGATGGGGCATGCCTGTCATCCCAGCACCCAAGAGGCACAGGGAGAAGGATCTTGACCTGAAGCTTACTTAGTCCAGAGACCTTGTCTTTAGAAAGGAGAAGGGAGAGGAGGAAGAAAGGAAACAGGACACAATAATTTCCCATATACATTAAGTGTATGTGTATATGTGTGTGCATCTGTGTGTCTGTGTATCTGTCTATATGAATATATGTGTGGTGAGGTTGTGTGTATATGTATGTACACATGTGTGTATGTGACAAGCATGGTTACCTCGGATGAGGGATTTGGTGAGCTTTTTATCAGTTCTATCTTCCATACTCTCTAAAATCTCTGCACCACACACTTTGCAGAAATAGTAAGGAAAACAAGAGTGTGTGTCTGCCTCAGTTTCTGGGTCTCTAGGATCTGGGTAGATTCTGACTTCTGGCTATGAGCTCAATTGTCCCCCTCAATCATATTCTGAATCACAAGCCCCAGGACCGCAGAGTGTGGCTGTGTTTGAAGCCAGAAGTTAAAATGAGGTCATCAGGGTGGCCACAGTCCAATCCAAATGGTGTTCTTATGAGATGAAGAAATCAGGACACAGACACACAGAGGGACAGCCACATGAGGACACAGGGAGGACTGCCATCTGCAAGCCAGGCAGAGATGCCTCAGGAAAAGCTAGGTGACCTTGCACTTGCAGCCTCTGAGCTGAATGCACTTCTGTTGCTGCCTCTGCTCCATCTCTGATCTCTTATGGTGACATTCACTGAAAACTAACACATCTTGTGCTCATGAAACATCAGAGCCCTGTGACTTAAGATGGGAATCAGGCAGGGCGTGCATCCCGTGTTTATCATCTTAGCACTTTCGAGACTAAGGCCAATTTGGGCTTTGTAATGAGACCCTGTATAAAATACTAATAATAATAACAATAATAATAATTTTTAAAGGAGGAAGAAAGGTAGGAGAGAAAGAGGAGGATAAAGAAGAACAGTTCAGAGCTCTTAGTCCTTTGCTCCAGCTGGGCATGAAAATGCCCTGGGCCTTCCCCGTGCAGATGGACCCTGCATGTGCACATGGTTGAACTCTCTCTTCCTTGCCCATGGCTCAATGAAGCAAGACTCACTGATTTCTGTATGTTTTTCAGGCTCAGTGTGGGATATATCATAGACACTCAGGTAACACATTTGTTTAGGGAACTAGATGTTTATATTTCAGTGCACTGATTACACAGACATGTCTAAGTACAAAAGCTGTTAACCTGCATGCAAATAGACTGAGAGTGGCACTTTCAGCACCCAGGACTACACAACCAGACAGGTCAACCCTTAAAAAAAAATCATTACCGAAAATCACTTGTCCCCAGACCAGCCCTCCTTTTACTCTGAGTTTGGCAAACAGCCCACACTGTCTGTCCAGAATCACAGTCTGCTCACCTGGATCTGCTGCAGTATGTTCTTGAGCTGAACCAGAAACTCCTTCGCCTCTTTGGCTTTATCTGAAACCCCATTTAAGGCCTGAGACAGCTGGGCCTGGAAAAGACATCACATTATGGAGAAGCTAGTTAGTGTCGAAGGCATGCACCTGCATCCATCATGATAGCCTGTGTTTGTAAGCGAGGCTAAACCGGTCCCACTGGTGAGTTTGTCCTCACTTCAAAAGAGGCTACAACTGACTCACAAATCATACCATACAAGCCTGTTTTCCATTTGTTGTTGATGTTGTTTACATGAGGGGCTGAGAGAGAAACTCTAGACCTTGTGCATGCTAATTAGGCAATCTATCACTGAGCTATATCCCTGGACCAACATGTATCGATTTCCCAGCAGGGCTTGTTGAGTTCTAGTTTCATTTCTATTGCTGTGATTAAAAAACAAAAACAAGCAAACAAACAAAACCCTAACAAAAAGCAATGTAGGAGGGGGGAAGCATGTATTTGGCTTGCACTTCCAAGTTACGGTCCATTATTGTGGGGATGTCAAAGCAGATCATAGAGCACTATGTCCACAGTTAAGAGCACAGAGAATAAATGCATGGATCTGTGCTTGCCTGCTTTCAGCTAGCTTCTTCCTCTTATGCAGTTCAGGACTCCTTGCCTAGGAAATGGTGCTGCCCACAGTGGACTAAATCTCCCCACATTCATTAGCTTAATTAAGACACCACCGCCGCCGCACACAGAGATAAGCCTACAAGCCAACCCATGTAAGTGATCCTCATTGAGAGACTCTCTTCCCAGGTGATACTATCTGTGTCAGGTTGACATTTAACCTAGCACCTGAGTGTTGACTAGTCCACAGTCTACCACCGAACCCCAAAGCTGCATTCAAGTAGTGAGCTAATGGGTTGAAACTAACAGCCTGTCCCTGATGGCTGCAGTGCTCTGGGCAAGAAGACAGATGGGCCTTTGCCTGGGCAGTGCCCTCTCTTTCTGCCATATACAGATCTGTCTCCCATCAATAATAGTGTAAATATTTCATATGCAGTCAGGCTCCACCCTCTACCTGAAAGACCCCTGTCCCTTAGCCCTTTCTTTCTCAAGTTTGTCTCCTCTTCCTCCTGTCGGCGGCTTCCCCGATCCCCACCCCCGGTGGCCTTTCCCCGCCCGGCCCGAGAACAAGCACCGGGTGGGGCCGGCCCGAGAACAAGCACCGGGTGGGGCCGGCCCGAGAATGAGCACCAGGTGGGCCAGCCCGAGAACGAGCACCGGGTGGGGCCGGCCCGAGAATGAGCACCAGGTGGGCCAGCCCGAGAACGAGCACCGGGTGGGCTGGCACGAGGGCGAGCACCAGGTGGGTCAGCACGAGGACAAACACCGAGTGAGCCGGCCTGGAGCTCTGCCCCTGAGCCCCCGCCCCGCCCGAAGAGAAACACTCCGTCCCAAGGTCTCCGCCCCCAAGGTCAGCCATCAGGAAAAGGGGGGGGAATTGAGTCTGCTGTACCAGACACCAGACCTTGAGAATATGCTGATCTGGAATGGCTCTGTGTCTCATTTGAACCATCCAATGGAAATGATTCTGTATTTCGCCTCATTTGAAAGACTCTGTGTTTCACCTCATTTGAATAACTCTGTACTTTGCCTCATTTGAATAACCCTGTATAGCGCCTCATATACATTGACCAATGGGAATAGCTCTGTATAATGCCTCATTAGAATTATCCAATAGAATCCCTGCTCCTAGCTTGCGCCTTTTTCCTATATAAGGACCCCTTTTCCCTTTGCTCGGCGCGCTTAGCCATACAAAGGCTGAGTCGCCCCGGGTGCCCGCGTCTCCAATAAAGCCTCTTGTTTTTTGCATCCAGTTCGTGGCCTCGCTGATTCCTGGGTGTGTGGGTCTCCCTCTACGAAAGTATCCCTTCGGGGTCTTTCATTTGGGGGCTCGTCCGGGATTGAGACCCGCCCAGGGACCACCGACCCACGTCTGGGAGGTAAGTGTTGTGCGGATCCGCTGTTTTGTCTTGTCTGGTCTGAGTCTGTCTTGTGAATTGCGCTTGCGTTTGTAGTATACAGCTGTGTACATTTGTAGGCGGATCCGAGGAGGGACTGACGGGTCCGAACTCCCGACCGCGGCTCCAGGAGACGTCCTGGTAGCGTTTGAAGCCCTCAGGAAGAGGGATTTGTATTTTGAACTTGGGAAGCCCTCAGGAAGAGGGATTTGTATTTTGAACTTGGGAAGCCCTCAGGGTGAGAGATTTGTACTTTGAACTTAGATCTATGACTGGACATTTTCCCAGTCTCTTTGGAGAAGGCCCTCGGCTTGAGGGATTTGCAATCTTTACTGGGGACGAGGAAGGAGGGCCCCCTTCCTCGACTCTCTCTCAATTCCTTCTGTCGACTCTCTGTCGAAACCGCGCTGCGAAAGTCTGTTCTGTGTTATTCGGTCTTTGTCTTGTAGCTGTCATTTGTGCCCTCCTAAGCCTAGAAACTATGGGGCAAACTGTCACCACTCCTTTGTCCCTAACACTCTCCCACTGGAAAGATGTACAGGAATATGCTCATAACCAATCTGTTAATGTGCGTAAACGCAAATGGATTACTCTTTGTTCTTCAGAATGGCCGACCTTTGACGTAGGCTGGCCGCGAGATGGTACCTTTAACCCCCAGACTATATTCCAGATAAAAGAGAAGATTATGGATCCTGGACCACACGGGCATCCCGATCAAGTGGCTTATATCGTCACTTGGGAGGCTTTGGTTCAGGACCCCCCTCCCTGGGTACGTCCTTTCTTACATCCCAAGGGCCCCTCTCTCCTTCCCCCCTCTAACCGCTCCAACCGACCCATTCCTTCGGCCCCTACACCTCCCACTCCTTTGATTCCTCCCAACCCCCCTTCCCATTCCAACCTTTACCCTACCGTGGTGAAAGACACTAAGGCTAAAGAAAAGAAGACACCTAAGGTACTCCCTCCGGGAGAAGACCAGTTGGTTGATCTATTAACGGAGGAGCCCCCGCCATATCCGCCACTGCCGCCCCCACCAGAGGCAGAAGCGGACTCCGCCGCTGCCTTGGCGGAAGCGGCCCCTGACCCTTCACCAATGGCTTATCGACTAAGAGGTTGTAGGGAGCAGCCCGTTCCAGATTCAACCACTCTGCCCCTCCGAACTGGGCTGAACGGCCAACCTCAGTATTGGCCATTCTCAGCATCGGACCTCTATAACTGGAAAAATAATAATCCTTCTTTTTCTGCAGACCCCGTGAGGCTGACATCTCTCATAGAGTCGGTACTCACGACTCACCAACCCACCTGGGATGATTGTCAGCAGCTTTTGCAGGTCCTTTTAACCTCGGAAGAGAAACAGCGAGTGCTACTAGAAGCACGAAAAAATGTCCCAGGAGTAAACGGGCAGCCCACCCAGCTACCCAATGAAATTGATGCGGCTTGCCCTCTTGAAAGACCTGAATGGGATTTTACCACCGAAGCAGGTAGGACCCACCTGCGTCTCTATCGCCAGTTGCTGGTAGCGGGACTCCGGGGGGCAGGACGCAGACCCACTAATTTGGCCCAGGTGAAGCAGATAATACAGGGTGCGGAGGAATCACCTGCCGCTTTTCTAGAGAGATTGAAAGAAGCGTACAGGATGTATACTCCCTATAATCCGGAAGATCCAGGTCAGGCCACCAACGTTTCTATGTCCTTTATTTGGCAATCAGCCCCGGACATAAGAAACAAGCTTCAAAGGCTAGAAAATCTACAGGGATATACACTCCAAGATTTGTTGAAGGAAGCAGAACGTATTTTTAATAAGAGGGAAACACAGACAGAAAGAGAAGAACGTTGGAGGAAGGAAACTCAGGAGAGAGAGGAAAGACTAAGACAGGAAGCTGAGGAAAAAGAGGTTGCGAGAGACCGTAAGCGGAATAAAGAAATGAGCAGGTTATTGGCCACAGTAGTGACAGGCCAGAGACAGAATAGACAGAGGGATGACAGAAGGGGGCCCCACCTGGACAGGGACCAATGTGCTTACTGTAAAGAAAAAGGACATTGGGCAAGAGAATGCCCTAAGAACCCCCGGGCCAAGCTTCCACCGCCAAGGGTTTCTGACCTCCTGAACCTAGAAGATTAGAGGAGTCGGGGCCAGGAGCCCCCCCCTGAGCCCAGGATAACACTGCAAGTCGGGGGGCATCCGGTCACCTTCCTAGTCGATACAGGGGCACAACATTCCGTTCTGAATCGGTCACCCGGACCCCTGAGTCACCGGACTGCATGGGTACAGGGAGCTACAGGCGGAAAGCAGTACCATTGGACTACAAATCGGCAGCTCCAGCTCGCGACCGGTAAGGTTATGCATTCTTTCCTCCATGTGCCAGATTGCCCCTACCCCTTACTAGGACGGGACCTATTGACCAAATTAAAAGCTCAAATACACTTTGAGAGGTCAGAAGTCAAAGTCACAGGGCCAGAGGGAATTCCCCTTACCATCTTGACAATGTCCATAGAAGATGAATATAGACTCCATGAAAAGAGGACTAATTCGAACAATCAGGAAACCCTTGATCACTGGCTTGCGGAATTTCCCCAAGCCTGGGCTGAAACAGGAGGAATGGGCCTTGCCATTAACCAGGCCCCAATTATAGTAACCTTAAAAGCTGCCATCCTTCCTGCATCCGTCAGACAGTATCCAATGCCTAAAGAAGCCCGCGAAGGAATTCGGCCACATATTAAAAGGTTACTTGAACAAGGGATTCTGGTGCCCTGTAAATCTCCTTGGAATACACCCTTGCTACCCGTTAGGAAGCCGGGAACTAATGACTACCGGCCAGTGCAGGACCTGAGAGAAGTCAATAAAAGGATAGAGGACATACACCCTACTGTCCCCAACCCTTACAATTTGCTGAGTGGATTGCCACCTAACTATACCTGGTACACAGTCTTAGATCTTAAAGACGCTTTCTTCTGCCTCCGCCTGCATCCCACCAGCCAGCCTATATTTGCCTTTGAATGGCAGGACGCGGCCCTTGGAATCTCTGGGCAGCTGACTTGGACTAGGCTACCTCAAGGGTTTAAGAACAGCCCTACCCTTTTTGATGAAGCTTTACATCAGGACCTGGCAGAATTCCGGGTTAGGTACCCCGCTCTAATCCTCTTACAATATGTAGATGACATTCTCCTGGCAGCCAAAACCAAAGGGGAATGCAAGGAAGGCACTCAAGCCCTCCTCCAGACTCTTGGGAGCCTAGGGTACCGGGCATCCGCCAAGAAGGCCCAGATATGTCAGAAACAGGTGACCTATTTAGGATACAAGATAAAGGATGGACGTCGATGGCTAACGGAAGCCCGTATGCGAGCCATCTTAGACATTCCCACCCCACAAAATCCCCGCCAACTGAGAGAGTTCTTGGGAACGGCAGGCTTCTGCCGCCTATGGATCCCTGGGTTTGCCGAAATGGCGGCTCCCCTCTACCCCCTCACTCGGCCAGGGGTTGCTTTTAAATGGGAAGAGCCCCAAAAGAAAGCCTTCACCGACATCAAAAAGGCTCTCCTTGAATCACCAGCCCTGGGTCTACCGGACTTAGCTAAGCCATTTGAACTTTTTATAGATGAGAAAGAGGGCTATGCTAAGGGAGTCCTCACCCAAAAACTGGGGCCTTGGAGAAGGCCCACTGCATACCTCTCCAAGAAATTGGATCCTGTGGCATCGGGATGGCCACCCTGCCTTCGAATGATTGCTGCTATAGCCCTGCTGGTAAAAGATTCTCACAAGCTAACCTTGGGGCAGCCTTTGACCATACATGCCCCTCATGCAGTAGAGGCAGTCATCAGACAGCCTCCAGACAGATGGCTTACTAATGCCCGAATGACTCATTACCAGACTATGCTGTTAGACAAAGACCGGGTCCACTTCGGGCCTTTGGTGACTCTGAACCCAGCCACCCTGCTCCCCCTCCCTGGGGAGCCCGAGGCTCATGATTGCTTACAGGTATTGGCCGAGGCCCATGGAGCGAGATCCGACCTGACTGACCAGCCTCTACCTAGCCCGGACCACATCTGGTTCACGGATGGAAGCAGCTTTTTGCATCAAGGAGAACGAAAGGCGGGCGCGGCAGTCACCACAGAGAATCAGGTCGTCTGGGCCCAGGCACTCCCCCCTGGAACTTCCGCACAGAGGGCAGAACTCATAGCACTCACGCAGGCTCTAAAATTGGCAGAAGGTAAGAGGCTCACCGTGTATACAGACAGTCGTTATGCCTTCGCCACTGCCCATATACATGGAGAAATTTACAGACGGAGGGGGCTGCTTACCTCCGAAGGGAAAGACATTAAAAATAAGGAGGAAATCCTCGCTCTCTTAAGGGCTCTTCATCTGCCCGCTGCCTTAAGTATCATACATTGCCCTGGACACCAAAAAGGGGATTCTTTCGAAGCAAGGGGCAATCGAAGGGCAGACTTGGCTGCCCGAGAGGCGGCCCTGACCACAGACACCACTAACCTCCTGGCTCTAGAGCCCACCAACGACCATCCCTTCCCCTCATGGGACTATGAACAAAGAGACATCCAAACCCTAGAGAAATTGGGAGCCGCAAAGGAACCAAACGGGGATTGGACTTATGAAGGAAAGACTGTCATCCCCTACCGGGTAACCAAGTACCTAGTGACATTTTTACATAAGATGACACATCTGAGCTCCAAGAAGATGCGGGAGCTCCTCAAACGAGAAGAGGAATTCAATTTCCTTTTGGGGAAGAACGATATTCTAAAACAGGTAACTGAGCAATGTGATGCGTGCGCCCGAGTCAACGCATCCAGACTGAAGCTTCCTCCCGGGAACCGGGTCAGAGGCTACCGGCCCGGAACACATTGGGAGATAGATTTCACTGAGATTAAACCAGGAAAATATGGATACAAGTATCTATTAATTTTTGTAGACACCTTTTCAGGATGGGTTGAAGCCTTCCCTACTAAACATGAAACAGCCAAGATCGTTACTAAGAAATTGCTTGAAGAAATCTTTCCCCGTTATGGGATGCCTCAGGTATTGGGAACAGACAATGGGCCCGCCTTCGTCTCCCAGGTAAGTCAGTCAGTGGCCACCTTGTTGGGGATTGATTGGAAATTACATTGTGCTTATAGACCCCAAAGTTCAGGACAGGTAGAAAGGATGAATAGAACAATCAAGGAGACTTTAACAAAATTGTCGCTTGCAACTGGCACTAGAGACTGGGTCCTCCTACTCCCCCTAGCACTCTACCGCGCTCGTAATACCCCTGGACCACATGGGCTCACACCCTTTGAGATCCTGTATGGAGTACCTACTCCTATCATTAACTTTCTTGATCAAGATGTCTCAGATTTTGCTAACTCCCCTTCTCTCCAAGCTCATTTACAGGCCCTCCAACTAGTACAACGGGAGGTCTGGAAACCCCTTGCTCAAGCTTATAAAGACCAGAGGGACCATCCCACCATCCCCCATTCCTACCAGATCGGGGACACTGTTTGGGTCCGGCGTCACCAGGCCAAGAACCTTGAACCCCGCTGGAAGGGACCCTACATCGTTTTGCTTACCACTCCCACCGCACTCAAGGTAGACGGCATTGCAGCTTGGATACATGCTTCACATGTAAAGCCAGCCCGACCCACCGATTCAGCCACTGCATCAGAATGGACCGCACACCGCACTCAAAATCCTTTAAAGATAAGACTCTCTCGTACACCCTCCTGTTGATTGGTTGTCTGTTTACCCCCCATGTAGCAACTAACCCCCACAGGGTTTATAATATCACCTGGAAAATAGCCAATCTAGGGACCGGGGAAATAGCCAACCTCAGCACTTATATAGGGACTCTACATGATGGGTTCCCTCCTCTCTATGTCGACCTATGTGACTTAGTAGGGTCTGATTGGGATCCCTCTGACCAGGAACCATTCCCAGGGTACGGATGCCACCACCCTGGGGGAAGGATAGGAACAAGAAGCAAGGATTTTTATGTTTGCCCCGGCCATAAACCAACTCATGGCTGCGGGGGGCCGCAGGAAGGGTACTGTGCAAGATGGGGATGTGAAACCACAGGGGAGGCTTACTGGAAACCCTCTTCCTCTTGGGATTTCATCACTCTCAAACGGAGGGAGATCCCAGGGTACGCAGGGAAAGGACCATGGAGATGTGGGCAAAGAGCCTGCGGACCTTGTTATGATAGTGCCGGAGGGGGAGGTTTTCAAGGCGCCACCCCCGGAGGAAAATGCAACCCTCTCATCCTAAGGTTCACAGATGCTGGAAAAAGAACTACTTGGGATAGTCCTAAGGTCTGGGGACTCAGGCTGCACCGAGCAGGGAAAGATCCGGTGACTTTATTCTCCCTGTACAGACAAATTACTCCCCTAAGCCAACAATCAGTCGGGCCAAACATAGTAATAGCGGACCAGAGATCCCCAACCCATTTTCAAGTCCCTAAACCCCCTACCGTTCCTAAAGCTATCACTCCTACACCAGGTGCTGTCACCTTCTCCCCCACCCCAGATGCCCTAAACATCGAGATAACCAGAGACCCTCCAGGTACCAGAGATAGATTATTACAATTAATCCAAGGAGTTTACCAAGCCTTAAATTTTTCAGACCCCAACAAGACTCAGGAATGCTGGTTATGCCTAGTTTCCCGGCCCCCATATTATGAAGGCGTGGCAATACTGGGCAACTACTCCAACCAGACCTCAGCACCTACCAGTTGCGGAGCTGCTATGCAGCACAAGCTCACAATATCTGAGGTCTCAGGAAAGGGGCTATGCATAGGCAGGATTCCTTCCTCACATCAAGAATTATGTAACCAAGTAGAGCCATTATCTCAGGACAGCCGATACCTTGTTGCCCCTTATGGAACTTATTGGGCTTGCAGTACTGGGTTGACTCCCTGTGTCTCTACCACTGTTCTCAACACCACCATTGACTTTTGTATATTGATAGAACTTTGGCCCAAAGTCACATACCACCAACCTGAATATGTTTACAGCGTACTAGAGAAATCAACCCGATATAAGAGGGAGCCAATATCCTTTACCGTGGCCCTATTATTAGGAGGAATAACAGTGGGGGGCATAGCAGCCGGCATAGGGACCGGAACCGTTGCCCTACAGGGAATTAATCATTTTAAGCTTCTACAACAAGCCATGCACACGGATATCCAGGTCCTAGAAGAGTCAGTCAGTGCACTCGAGAAATCCTTAACATCACTCTCTGAGGTGGTCCTGCAGAACAGACGAGGATTAGATTTATTATTTTTACAGGAAGGGGGGCTATGTGCTGCCCTCAAGGAAGAATGCTGCTTTTATGCAGATCATACAGGAATAGTTAGGGATAGCATGGCCAAACTTAGGGAGAGGCTAAAACAGAGGCAACAGCTATTTGAGTCTCAACAAGGATGGTTCGAGGGATGGTTCGCTAAATCCCCCTGGTTGACTACCCTTATATCCACGCTCATGGGACCTCTGGTTATTCTATTTTTGATCCTCATATTTGGTCCCTGCATTCTGAACAAACTGACTCAATTCATCAGAGAACGACTATCTGTTGTACAGGCCTTAGTCTTAACTCAACAATATCATCAGCTAAAGCAAATAGATCCAGAGTATCTAGAGACCTCTGAATGAAAGATTCCATTCAGTTACAAGAGAAATGGGGGAATGAAAGACCCCTGTCCCTTAGCCCTTTCTTTCTCAAGTTTGTCTCCTCTTCCTCCTGTCGGCGGCTTCCCCGATCCCCACCCCCGGTGGCCTTTCCCCGCCCGGCCCGAGAACAAGCACCGGGTGGGGCCGGCCCGAGAACAAGCACCGGGTGGGGCCGGCCCGAGAATGAGCACCAGGTGGGCCAGCCCGAGAACGAGCACCGGGTGGGGCCGGCCCGAGAATGAGCACCAGGTGGGCCAGCCTGAGAACGAGCACCGGGTGGGCTGGCACGAGGGCGAGCACCAGGTGGGTCAGCACGAGGACAAACACCGAGTGAGCCGGCCTGGAGCTCTGCCCCTGAGCCCCCGCCCCGCCCGAAGAGAAACACTCCATCCCAAGGTCTCCGCCCCCAAGGTCAGCCATCAGGAAAAGGGGGGGGGAATTGAGTCTGCTGTACCAGACACCAGACCTTGAGAATATGCTGATCTGGAATGGCTCTGTGTCTCATTTGAACCATCCAATGGAAATGATTCTGTATTTCGCCTCATTTGAAAGACTCTGTGTTTCACCTCATTTGAATAACTCTGTACTTTGCCTCATTTGAATAACCCTGTATAGCGCCTCATATACATTGACCAATGGGAATAGCTCTGTATAATGCCTCATTAGAATTATCCAATAGAATCCCTGCTCCTAGCTTGCGCCTTTTTCCTATATAAGGACCCCTTTTCCCTTTGCTCGGCGCGCTTAGCCATACAAAGGCTGAGTCGCCCCGGGTGCCCGCGTCTCCAATAAAGCCTCTTGTTTTTTGCATCCAGTTCGTGGCCTCGCTGATTCCTGGGTGTGTGGGTCTCCCTCTACGAAAGTATCCCTTCGGGGTCTTTCATACCTACCTACCTAACTACCTCTCCACACTGTTGCCTTTTCTGACACTGAGGACAGGGTGAGCCCCCAAGCCAGGCCCAGAGCTATGATTTAACCTGAACCATATTTTTCAGAGTAAAAATGTTGAGTATGGAAGAAAACCGAACCAGAAAGGCCAGCACCTCCTCACCTCACACTCCTTTCCTTGCTGTGTCAGCTCAGATGCCACCCTGCTTATCGAGCCCTAGTGAATCAACCCCATACCTCCCTTTCCTCTGTTCTTCATAACCTTCTGTAACTGCCCATCTCTGCTTCTCTCCAAGGACAGCAGCCACCTCAGATGGGGTACCTAGGATTCACAGCTGAGTGTGTGCTATATAGTACAACTGCAGGAATGAGCCAAAGAGTGTGTTGCTAGGCAATCCCATGGTTCTCTGGTGGGGCCCTAGACAGGGGATCAGCATCCAGGAACTTCCTTAGAAGTACAGCCTGCTGTTACACCCCAGAGATGCCTGATGGAAGCCCAGGTTTCTGAGCCTAACATTCCCCTTAGGAGTTTCTGCTGCACTCTGAGACCATCAGCCTGTGCAGAGGTCAAGGAAACTCATACATATAAAGTGACACTTGGTTCACCTCTAAAGACCTAGGGTAATTCATGGGAAGAGGAAGCACCTAGCCCCAAAAGCACCAACCATACAAGCTAAGAGAAGGTGTGTGCTGTGACCTCAGAGAATGCTAGAAGCTGCCTTCAAGATAGAAACCAAGCTGGGCATGGTGACCCATACCTGTAATCTTAATACTCAGTAGGATGAGGCTAGAGGATCACAAGTTCAAGGCCAGCCTGGACCATATGGTGATGCTCTGTCTCAGTAATAATGTAAGTCCACACACACACACAAAAAAAAAAACAAAAACAAAAACAAACAAAAACTGACCAGAGCTCCAAGCCAAACAGCTTCGGGCAAACATCCTAAGCTGACTGTCAATCAAGGAGATGAATTGCCCTTCAGTTTTGTACCTGAAACCAGCAACATCTGGCCTGGAATCCGCCTCTCTTGTCTTTCTTATGGTCCTCATGAGCAGCTATTTCATATCCAATAGCCCCTAAGACTAGTCACCCACTGGGTCACTGGATCAGCTTAGTAGGCAGGGCAGCAGCAGGTCAGATTTTGAAGGGGGCCAATGCTGAAGTTTGAGTGCAGGTATTTTGGGGGGGCAGGGGGAAGGCAACCATTGGAGCCAAAACCAAAGAAAGAGCTGAGTCTGAGTCTTGTCATTTACATCCCACAAACCCAGCACTCAGGAAGCTGAGACAGGAGGATAGCTGTGAGTTCAATGCTAGCCTGAGTTACATAATGAGTTTCAGGCAGCCTGGGCTATAGAACAAGACACTATCGACCAGGCAATCAAGTAAACAGATAGAGACAGCCAGCTTTGCCTCCCTCTGATATGCCATGTGTTACAAGGGTCTGCAGGCACCTCTTTCTTCCCTATCTTGTCTGGTCTTGCTTGCTCCAGCCTGGCTGAGGGAGATCCTGTTAGCAGCCCTTGCCTTCACTAGACTATCCTCCTGTGCTGACTTTTCCCCTGACTAAATTGTTTGGTCTTGAGAGATGGAGACCTTGCTTGCCTTATCTAATAAATATTTGTGGAACAAACAGTTTATTTTTGGTTGGACAGTAGCTCAGAGAAGTTTCTAAATTGTACAGAGAATCAGCAGTGAGAAGCTGAGATCTTCTGTGGCTTTGTACCTAGCATGATAATTACGATGGCCGAGTTCTACTTTTGACTCTTTGATCACAAGGACCCTCATTTACCGTGAGGCTGCTGAAAGCATTACAAGGTAGATATGCCTTGACAAGTCCTGATATCGTAAACCAGTGGTTCTCAACCTTCCTAATGTTGCATCAATTCATGTTGTGGGAACCCCCAACCATAAAATTACTTTCACTGCTACTTCATAATTATAATTTTGCTGCTGTTATGAATCCTAATGTAAATATCTGATATGCAGGTCATCTGATATGTGACCCCTATGAAAGGGTTGTTTGATCCCCAGAGGAGTCTTAACAGTTGAGAACCACTGTTAAAACCACCAGCTTTCATTGTGGGCTTCAGTAAATAAGTTTTAACTTCTGTTCCCAGTTTAAACATGTCTTAAACAGGTTTCTGCTTTTGGCAGACACATCTGAGTATCAGTTGCTGACTACAGGCTGTTCTTAAGTAGACTGAGAGCCCTGGACTTGCTGTGGATGTGAACCAGTCCAGCTGATGCAGATACCCCCTGTCTCTGCAACAGAATCTGACAACCAGAAGCTCCTGATTGATTCCCCATTGCCTAAATTCCCTTTTTTGCTTTTGACTAGCAATTCAGCCTTCTTGGGTCTCTAACTTCGTCCCAAAGTCAGCAGGAAGTAGCATGGGAAAGAATATGTCACCCATTTTCCCTGGTTGAAATGCTAAGTCAGAAGGAACTCCCTTGCATGGGGATGCCAATATCTCTCACTCCCTGATGGGGACGCTGGAGAGACAGCAATTCCATGATTGGAATCTCCAAAAAAAGAAAATGTGGGAATGAAGGGACCAGCTCCCCATTTCGGCAGCCATAACAGCCGAACACGTACTTGCCTGACCTTGTCTTGGTCACTAGGAGGTCAGATGCCTGCCTCGTGGCAAGGAACCAATCAGAAGTTAGCTGGTGGTGCTATGCTCTGGGTGTGCTTTACGGACAAGTGCACAGCAATGATGTGCAGAGCATAGCAACCGCCCTGGGAGGGCCTATGGGCCATAACAACCAGTTGACCAATCAACACAGAGCAAAGCCTCCTAGCCTGGAGTCACACCAATCCTGAGCCTGTGTGTACCCCTAGACACTCCCCTTGCTCTGCCCTATAAGATCTCTACACAGTGGTTTCACAACGTCTTTTCTAGCCATCTGCCATGGTGGATGGATTAAAGGCCCAAGCTAACATGGGGTTGGCTCCTTAAACAACTTCAAGAAAGCCTCTTCATGTTGCTAAGAAAAAAAAAAAAAAAACAGCTTTAATCCCAGCACTATGGAGGCAGAGGCAGGCTGATCTTTGTGAGTTTGTGGCCAGCCTGGTCTACAGAGGTAGTTCTAGGACAGACAGGGCTACACAAAGAAACCCTGTATCAAACAACAACAGCAACAAACCAAACCAAAAACCATCATCTCCAAAGGCCTTTGCCACATTTTACTGAAGCAGAAGAAACAGAATTCAAGCAAACTCCAACTATCTAGAAAAATACCCAGAATGCAGCTGCATGTAGCTGTGTTTAGGGTTTTTTTTTGCGGGGGGGGGGGAGGTGCTAAAAATGTGAACTTAAGTCCTCATGCTTGCGTAGTAAGTACTTCACCCACTGAGTCATCCCCCTAGTTACAATCCTTGCTCTTTTTGTTGTTCTTTCAGTTATTTGTCACAGTGACAAAAATTCAGACATATTCACAAGGGAGAACCATGTAAAAACCAGAGTTACACTAATACCTTCCATGGAACTACTAGACCAGACACTTTCTGGATCCTCGGGGCACAGCCCTAGTGAAACCTTGGTCTTGGCCTCCAGTCCTAGCTGTGTGGAGGATGGATCTGTTTTAAGCCACCTGGTTTGTACTGATTTTTCTGGTAACTCCAAACAATGAACCCATTAGGTACAGTCTTTTCTTCTAGCACCAGCCCTTCATGAATATTCATAAGATGGAATCACACCACACATGCACTTTGTCCACATAACACAAACACACATCCACCTTCCAGAGAAGAGGAGAGACAGGCCAAGGTCTAGTACCTTCAGGATGAGTCAGAACCACAGAAAACCAAGTGCTGTCTCTGCAAGTGTGATGGCACCCTGCCAACTCTTCCCAATTAATCTACGACCAGCCTTTCCTGAGACAGACAGCGGCTAAGAAACTTGAAGACAGTTCCAAATGAACTGTTCAATCTTGTTTCCATCATGGTTCAGCGGTAGACCCTGAGGTTGGAACAGCTCTCTCTAGGCTTTCGCTGAATGTGGCATGGCCTGGAGCCAGCTAGGGGAACAGGACAATCAGGGTAAGCTAGCCATGCTTCTAAGTCTCTCAAGAGAGCACAATTATGATAGATGTTCAGTCTAAGCCCACCACAAGAGGGTGCAGAAGCTAGGCTCTGTTCTCCTGCACCACCTGGGCAGGGAGGCAGTCTCCACTATTCTCAGACTTTTGAATTGTAGTAATAATCATGACAATGACAGCAACAGTGCCTTTCCTTATGTGAAATGTGACATACATTGTGTTAAGTCATTAAACGTGTTGTTTCTGTGTTGTTTCTAGGCTGGGGAGATGACTCTGGTCAGGGAAGAGTAAAGTTCTTGCTATGCAAGCAAGCCTGAGGACCTGAGTTTGGATCCCCAGCATCTGTGTAAAAGCCAAGGATCTGTAACCCCAGTGCTAGGGGTGGGCATGGTGAAAGGCAGACCCCTGAAGCTCACTGGCCGGCCAGCCTAGCTCAATAAACAGAGCTGCAGGCTCTGTAGTCTCAAAAAACAAAGTAGAGAGCCATTGAGGAAGACACCAGATGTAGACCTTGGCCCCTACAATCACCCCAATACAAGTGTACTAAAATGCACAAGTATACACACCATCACAGGCACAAGAAAAAAAACAGGGCACACAATAGAAGTGCATTGTCCTGTTTGATACAAATGGCAAGTTACTGAATTCTACAGTTGTCATCTCTGTAACCAGCTTCCTCTGCCAGCTCGCATTCCAGTAAGTTGGCCCAGCAAATTTATCCCTACTGTATTCTCTGGGTCAAGAAGAAGCATGCCGCATCTAGGAGAGTCACACCAGCATTTCCCAGCTGGCTCCTGTCATCTTGTGAGGTCAGCTGATTGCTTCTGACACAGAAAAAGGAAATCAGAGGCAGGCAGGCAGGGATAGAGGGAGGAAGGGGGAGACAGAGAGAGGGACAGGGAAGTGGAGAGGGTGATGGGGGAAAGGGAGCAAAGGAGGAAGAGGGGGAAGGAGAGAGAGGGAAAGGGGGGACAGGCAGGCAGGCAGGCAGGCAGGAAGGAAGGAAGGAAGGAAGGAAGGCAGGAAGGAAGGAAGGAAGGAAGGAAGGAAGGAAGGAAGGAAGGAAGGAAGGAAGGAAGAACCAGCAGTGAGCTCAGGGTGCAGTGAAATGTGCACCCAGAAAGACACTTGACTGTTCTACTTGTCTTTTCGCACACAGTCCCCTAGAATGACCCTTTGTGAGTCTCTGTTTCATGAGTCAATGAGCAGTTAATAGTGTCTCCTCTGAAGTAATAATCTATGGGATTGACATTAGCATACATTCCAGGGTTACAGCTTATTCATTACTCAACAAAGGTTCTTTCGACATCCCGAGGGCTGCCTGCTCTGCTGGGTGCTGGGGGTACAAAGACACAATAAGGCACACTCCTTGCTCATGGCATCCTTGAATTACATGCTGTTACTTATGTGTGTGATATATAAAGATGGCTCAGAAATGAAGAGATCGTGTCAGGCTCTGTCAGCTGCATGGCATCATCGAAAGGTGTGAATAACAAGGAGTCTAATCAAAATGGAATTCTATTTTTAAAGCAGACTCTAGTATTAGAATAAGTGCCCATGGGAGGCCTTGAGACTATCCAACTGGTGGGAAAGCAAAGTGAATATGAGCACAAGTCACAGTGCTGAACAGATCATACCCCGCCAGCTCAGGTCATACCCCACCAGCAACAAGAGCAAGCTTAGTTGGGGAAGTATAGGGCACAAACCCTGCACCGGAATCTCGACCTTATCCATGAAGCTAGACCTCATGCCAAGCAGAGTCATGCAAGGTCCTTGTCACCCCTGAACCAAAACCAAGGTCCTTCTTCTCCTTATTTCCATTCTAGTAGCTAGGACCAGGTAGGTTATAGTTTTAGTATCCTAAAATCAAGATGCCCTCCCTATGATCAGGCTAGCTTAAATATTGGTATCTCAAAACCAAATACCCTCTCTAGGATCAGGTTTTGGAAACTATAATAGAATTGCTTCCATGACAATAATAACCAATGAGAATTTGTCTCAGTTCATCTCTGTGGTCAAATCACCCAAATACATAAATAAATATCATTTGTCTTGCAGCTTAGATCCCATCTTTATCATCCACATCCCTCTGTTCCATTGAACCCTGACCTGCCTCTCCCCTCCC